>NC_139953.1:5837605-5962605 GCF_963454915.1 Gymnoscopelus microlampas | reverse complement strand
AGTTTTTAATTTTTCCTGAAAAACTTAAAAAATGACATAGGCCATTAGTTTAGCAAGGCGACGACAGGTAGCTAAAATGACACAGATGCCTAGTTTTAATGGGTTAAAGGGGGTATAAGTGATATATTTTTGTGAAAAGGTTTTTGTGTCTGTGCGTGTGTGTGTGTGGTTCGTCCCAGACCAAGGTGGGCGGGACAGGGGGCGGAGGCAGTTTTGAGGAAGTCCTCTCCTCGGCGGCACAGGCCAGCGCCCAGGACACGCCCACCAGCACCTTGACGGACAGCTCTGAGAGACCCTGCTAGAACTCGCTGCTACCGGAGAATTCACCCTTTGTCAAGTCCCGCCCGTGGCCCCGCCCCTCTTCGCACCCATTGGTCGCTGTTGCTTGGTTGGACAAAAAAAACTCCTCTCTCCGTCCACATACCATCGAAAAAATGCCTCGTGTTGATATTTAATGTGTTCAATTGTTCTTTTAAAGGCATAGTATGTACCTTTGCCCTGTGTTTACACAACCAAACATGATATATATCTTTTTAAACCCATAATTTCTCTCCACATCAGCCGTTATCAGCCAGTGGAGTAGTGTGGTGGAGTTTACCTGCAGAAACACATTGCCTTTTTGATATATTTTGGTGTTTTCAGTTTATGATAGACCCCAAAACATCCCCGTCTACTAGGCCTGACCTCTGGTAGTCAAATAGTCGACTAATTAGTCGAGGGGTGTCTGAGTCGACTGCCAATCTCTTAGTCTAATTATTACAAGTAAGACGCGCAAACGCTGGAAGCGAACGCAGCTAGAAAATATTGTGTATTTACGGACTGTGTGTGTGTGTGTGTGTGTGTGTGTGTGTGTGTGTGTGTGTGTGTGTGTGTGTGTTTTGACTGTAGCTGCACTCTGGCGCACTCTGTCGGTTGCACACAGGCAGTGCAGGCAGTGCACACATACTGCACACACACAGACGCACAAGCCGAGCAGAGTTTCATAGAAGGCTCCACTTGGGCGCCTCCTTCCGCGTTAGCAACAAAAAATATTTAAAAAAGAATTATTCGACTGAGAGATTGGCCTGGTTTGTTATATTAATTAACTAATAGTTTACCAAAAATAGGATATATATCATGATTTATTGGGAGAAACCAATAGTATATGTTAAATCAGACACTAAGCACCCCTACAGCCCAAATGGAATGTTCCTTTATTGCATAACATATTTTTTGCATTATTTGACTGAGAGATTGGCATCGAATCAGACTGATTCGATGCCAATCTCAGTCGAATCATACAAAAAAAATCAAATGTTTTTTTTTTTTGGGGGGGGGGGGGGGTCCTTAGTCGACAGCCAGTCGACTATTGGCAATTAGTCGCCAATCAGATTCGACTATACAAATCCTTAGTCGGGGACAGGCCTACCGTCTACCAAAACAAACAGTGAAAACACAGTGTGTTTCTGCAGGTAAACACCACCACTTTAACTGCTTATATAGAGGGAAATGATTGGTAAAAACAAATATTTATTGTTTTGTTATGTAAACACTGCAGGGCGAAGTTACATACTATGCCTTTAAACTTGGCCTCAGTACAAAAAGGAACATATCGGCTGCAGTGTACTAGTGACTGGATAACCACGCTGTTAAAAAACAACATTTTTCTTGTGTTTAGTAAACTCATCATAATCAACCGCCGCTGTGTAGAAGGAGCCTGCTGGTTGGTCGGTCAGGGACCAGTCAGAGAAGGCTGACAATGTTGTGAATTCATCGAAAACCTGAACAGGGCGTCCCATTAAAGACGGGGTGCCGGGATTTCAGTGAACCCCCCCCCCCCTAAAACATAATCATCAGGTATTATGGTTATACTAGGAGGAAGATTTTTTTTCAAAAAAGTGTACAGAAAGTGTTAAAATTATGTTTTTATGTGGACACGCCTCCAGTTCATTAAGTATACCTGGTTCTCACCTTAGCACCTCCCACCTGAACCAGTCCCTCCACCTCCTGTCCTAGTCCCTCCTCCTCCTCATGCCCACACCTGTTGTGTTATGATAATGAGGGGGAGGGTATATTTCTACTGCGTCATTAAAGCGCTGTTTTTCTATTGGCACGTTTGACCCTCAAGGTTTCAGCCTCCAGGAAGAAACTCAAATAGTCAGAGAAGACATAAAACACCATAAAAACACCACCGGGGGGCTTAATGAAGTTCTATCAACCTCATAGACATATGAAAGACAGAAAAAGTGCAAAACCATGGCACCACCTCTTTAACTTCCATCCCTGGCTGTAACAGGGGTGAAAAACTAAACTAAACAACAACAAAAAAAAACATTTTAAGTGATGAAGTTTCCCCTTTTTACACTGATCTACAACAGTGGTTCTCAAACTTTTTTATTTTTTTCTTTCTTAATTCGAGGACCCCTCATAACTCTGAGAGTGTACAAAGGGAACCAAGTGGACCCTCACGGGTCCATTTGGTTCCCTTTGTACACTCTCAGAGTTACTAAATGTGTAAGGGTCCATTTGTTACCCCCTCACCGAACCCTGAGGGACCCCACTTTGAGAACCACTGATCTAGAAGTTAACTTCTTGTCTCATTTCATTTTATGTAATAACCACGAAAGCTGCCACCTTGAACTTGTTTTAAAGCATAAAGGGTTATTTTAACCAATCTGTATTGTAGCGTATTTTAATACAATATAGAACTAGTACAGGTACTGTGGTTGGAGATGGTCTGTCTCCCTACTCTTCTATTGAGACATTTACTGTAGAGCCTGGTGGTGTCTTGGTAGCGTTGTTTTATTAGGATTAAGGTTAGGTTTAGGTATAGTTTTTTTCGCCTCTAGTGAAGCGGGCCCACTTGGTGAGAACAGACTACAGCCCCGAATATGAAGTAGTTAAAGGCAAAAATCAGTTACAGCGACGCAGGCGCGCCGTCTCTAGTGGACTTGAGCAACGAGAGGCACCGCCGAGCGAGTCGCCGCGCCGAATGTTGCCAAGTCCACTAGAGCCGACTCAGTGCTGTTCGAGTTATGTACCGATAGGGACAGAATCATAAATTACCCCCCGCCAGGCAGTGCCAGCACCGAGCACGAGGAAAGCAAAGCCGGCCAGTGCTATCCTCTTGGAATGATACTTTTTCAGTGACTAGGGGGCGAAGCATTTTACGCGTGCGTCACAGAAGGAGGAGGCGTTGCCAAGTCACTACTGCGACCGGGTATAGGAAAACGACACACGCTGTCTGGTATGACAACTACTGGTGGACAAGCAGTACTGCCTCAAACTCTCAATTTTATCCCCCCTAGCTAAGCGTGGATCGTCTTATGTGGTCTCCCTCTTGTGTGGAAGACCCGGGTTTGAATCCTGGATAGGACATAAACATTACGGATTACAGCTTTAATGACCAATAATGTGTGAATGGCTGTCTAGACTGAGCCCTTATCACTGTTATAGTTTAGACTATAATCTTATCTTATCTGAAATACTGGTTCGCAACTTTCTTGGTGCCATGTCAAAACAATGATATTTCCCAAGACACACCAAATTAATAGTGAGAGAGTGTCTGTAAAAGTAAGAAACAGAGAGTGATGTAATGGAAATGGAACATTGTAGTCATCTAGTGCTTTGTTGACTGACATAGACTGTAAAACCCAATAAACATCATGAAATACCAGTGGACCTTTTAAGCCCAGCCCAGACCAAAGATTTGCAAGGTAACCCACTAGCAACCACTTGCGACAGAATCTTAAAACGGTGGTTTGCAACTGGACAGTCCACACCCATTCCAATAGGAGTATATATATTCCTGAAATTGATGGGATAACACAAACCGTTGCGCATTGTGGCTTGCAGGGAGGCATGTTAGTTCAGAGGTTTCACACACCTTTCCATGCCAAGGAACCTCAAATAGCCATAGCCTCTGGTTGTGCCCCCCCCCCCCCCCCCCCCTCCCAAATACAAAATAGCCGAGCTACCTGGCCACCCGCTATAGCGGTAGACCACCTATAGTGATCTACCAGCACAATGCAGCACAATGCAACGCGTCGTGACCAGAAAATCTGCTATTTTCGCAATTTATGCCCAAAACAGGTATGCCAGGTTGAAAGTGGTTAAATGTGCACACAAATCTAATGGATTTAATTTGCATTAAAAATAATAATAGTTATACAGATATTTTTCTTTTTTCCTCAACTTTCCAATTGCCCCCACCCCCTGGCGCCCCCTTGGGGCCGGGGCCCCCACTTTGAAAGCATGTTTGTTAGGTCACTTAGTGGACCTACAGTAACACACCGGAACAGGAAACTCAGTGGCCCGTCATCCTACTAGCAAGTACTGAGCTTTTCTTCATGTTTTTGAGAAATTATAATGGCCTATATTATCAAGTGCTGTATGACACTTCGACTTGTGGCAGATGAGTTTTGGGGTTTGAGGTCGAATGGGATATGATATAAAAAATGTTAACGTGATTACTTGAATGCTGGATAATAGTCACTGGACTACATGTACACGGGTCAAGAAGGTCTGATTTAAGACTTGGCAGTTACACGACAGGACAAGTGTCAAAATCCAGTCTGCCATTTAAGGAAGTATTGAAAAATAATATTAATAATTGTACAAACATTATCTTTTTGGGGGTTAATGTCTATTTGAACTCTTAAACCACATACACTTCAGTCATTCCAATGAATAGTGAAAGTAGCCGATCTACAAGCTCACAATGCATCAAAGTACATACTGTACATCTAGATCTGATCCAAACACGATCGTATGAACCTGAGTTCTCCCTTATTTATCAAATCTATTCCACTGGCATTTTTCAAAAATCAGATATTCTCTTCCTTGTGTATATGTGGTTTGTGATTTGGGACTGTGGTTAGGTCAAATGCTGGAGAATAAGACAGTAAATCTTATTTTAAATAATGTCTTCTTCACTCAAGCACACTGGGGACTGAAGATCCTCTAGATTTAAGGTGCGTTCCAAAATACGCTCTTGAGATTTCAGATCGCTCTGGTTTTGACGTCATAGAACGCTCTTATATCAATTAATATAGATAGTCTATGCCATCTTTTAAAATTCATTCAAATCAACGTCCATCCCATGTATAAACATGATTATAACCTGTTTTGTTACATGATAGATGCACATATGTAGTTGAACACTGTCGAGACCAGAACAAGCTGCAATCATTGCATTTTGCAAAGACTTACTCCGCCATTGTTGTCGCCAATGTTCAGAAGCTCGGAATAATCAGGCTTTTCACTTGGAGCGGACAGTGCGTGCTCTGAAGCCTTCGGGTGCTCCCAGTGATCAGCGCTCTGAATTTTCTAACAACAGTGACTCACATTTCCTAAAGACCAGAGAGCACCCCAGATGCGCTCCAGCACTCTCAGAGCGTATATCCAAACGCACCCTTAATTTGTCAGAAAGAGGCACACCGGGGCTGAATTCAAACAGGATATATATATATTGTAATTCTATGCAACTCATTTGTAATGATTTTCTATGTCTAGCTGAAAAAATAAGATCAGGTTCATGTAGGATATAAACCTGTAATGTAATCTGCCCATATACAGTATATATATATATATATATATATATATATATATAATATATATATATATATATATATATATATATATATATATATATATATACTGGATTTAACATTGACATATTTATTTTCATTGTTTTTCTGTTATTTGTGTTAAAGATTTGTTACTTTTCATTTGCTGTGGTTTGCAAAATGCCATCAGTTATTTCCTGGAGTGGGTTTTTTCCTCTGTGTTAACATTGAAAACCAATCATGAGAAGGCATCTGGTCTGTTACATCTCAAAATGAATGCTTCATCAGTTTGTATTTACATTTACTTTTTAAACTTGTGTCATTTTAGAGAACTGTTACTTCAGGACCATGGACCATGTCAAGGACCATGACAACTGAAAAAGAAAATCCCCAAAGACAGAATTGTGGAATTAAAATAAAATGTATTTCTTTCTTTCTTTCCTCCTCCTTTTTTTTTTTTTTACATATTCTCATAATATTCCAATACTGTATTTATGCCTGAGGTATCGATATTAAAAACTCTTTCAAACAGAACTTTATGTTGCATGAATCATTCAACAATGATTATTGACAATCTAGTGTAGGGAGGGTAAGTGATACTGTATGTTCATTTATTTATTTTGTTGTGTTTAATAGTTGAAGCTCTACACATCATATTCTGATAGTATCATTGCTCTAGAATTATATATTTGTTTCTGTCATGGTCCCCATCTCCCCAGGTCTTTAAACAGAAAATACATGTTCAGGTCAGGAGATAGAACCCCATAAAGGTCATTGATTTGCTTCAATTTCATAGTAACTTTGTCTGCTCATTTTTTTTCCATCACTTACAATTTTGCTTGTTTATCCGGTCTCCAGTGGTGGAAAGTAATTAAGTACATTTACTTAAGTACTGTACTTAAGTACAATTTTGAGGTATTTGTACTTTACTTGAGTATTTCCAATTTCCAATACTTTTACTTCTACTCCACTACATCTCACAGGCAAATATTGTACTTTTACTCCACTACAATTAATTGAAAACTTTAGTTACTAGTTACTTTGCAGACCTATTTTATACTTAGGCTATTTGAAAATAGCAGATCTACAAGCTCACAACGCGTCGCGATGCGACGCGTTGTGAGCTTGTAGATCTGCTACAAACATTTTAGTACTTTTACTTTTGGTACTTTAAGTAGATTGTAGATTGTAGATTAGTAGGCGATAATTCCAATTTTCACTATACATTCCTCATGTTTAAGCCTAACTGAATTATATAATTATTTACTTGCATATAAATTGTATATATTTTTGGACGACTTGTGCATTTAATTTGCCGGCAATACTTTGCCACGCTTTCTCCCTGGATCCATTTATTGCGGCCATGTTTCCTTTCTTGCTTATTATACATTTTACTTCCTCGTATGATTCCGGGGAGACATCAAATTTCTCTTTTGGGCCTTGAGTCCCTCAAGGCCCAAAAGAGAAATTTGATGTCTCCGCGGGAGTAATTGGTTCGACTCAAGACTCTTTTGGGTCTTGAGTCTTTGGACTCAAGACTCAAATCCTGGAAATCAAATCCTGGAAATGACAAATCAGCATGTGTCTGTCTCCCTGGGGTCTAGTGCTGTAATAGGGATAGACTCCTGTGTTCTTGGCTGTTGCTGACAATAAGCCCACTTGTAAAGTGCATGAGCCAAATGCCTTTAATTAATTAGGTGGATTGACCCATCACGTTCATGTAATGTCAATGTACAGTACAAAGGTCAGTGTGCTTGGATAAGTCTGTTGGAAGAGCTCTTGACTTCAGACCACAAGGTCATGGGATCGCACAGGATCCTTGGCATCTGAGCAATCTGGCTCCTACGGGTCTACTATCTTTTTTCGCCTTTATCATAAAGGTAGCTGGACAATATATAGAGGATGAAATGCATAATTTATTAAATAATATAAAGGTAATATCAAATACATTGTAGAAAATGAGACACATGACGCTTTATTAGCAAGACTATATTATATATTATATTATTCCTCATTTTGCTGGTTTCCCCTGAAACCCCTTTACTGTTACAGAGTACAACTGCCTCAGAATCACTGCTGATGATGGCCATAGCTGAATGGTTAGAGAGCCTGCCTGTCAAGCCATAAATCTCAGATTCGATCCCAGGCCTCAGCAATGTGTCAAAGTGTCCCTGAACAAGACACTTAAAAGAATAGTTCCCCCTAAAAATACTTATTTTCTATCAATTACACACTCCATGAAGCCTTGAATTCATGGAGATTTTTTTGTTTTTCACACATTCCTGAGCCAGGGCTGCCAACACTCCTGGATCCCGCATGAGTCTCCTGGTTTTTGACCATGTCTCCTGACACTCTTCTGGATCGTCATTTCTTCTGGTTTTCTACTGGATTTGGTATCAAACTGACAAACTCCCAAAATTCACCTGGGGGAGGACCCCCAGACCCCCCGGTTCGGGGGTGTGGTCAGTGCATGCCATCATACAGAGATATTAACTTTTAAGTAATGAATGGTTATTATTAAAGATGGGTCTTACATTGGTTTAGTCATCAAATCAATTTCTGTAGGCCTACTTTTTTAATGGATGAAATTGTACCCATTATTTTCCAATGCTAGTAAAGCACATAAGAGGTTTTTGGGGGGATGATTTTGGCCTCCACACTTAATGTTTTTTTCGGATTTAACTTTCGTTTCGGTAGTGACAAACTTTCGTTTCGATAGTGACACAATGGTGAAAAAAAAAATGTGCTAAGTCCAGAGCTTGATGAATGTTAGGGACCAAAAAAGTCACTACAAAGTACTACCAATCAACTCTAAATTGCCTGAAACGTACTCCTAACAGGTTTTTGGGGGGACGATTTTGGCCTCCACACTTAGGGATTTTTTTCGGATTTAACTTTCGTTTCGGTAGTGACAAACTTTCGTTTTGGTAGTGACACAATGGTGAAAAAAAATGTACTAAATCCAGAGCTCGATGAATTTTAGGGACCAAAAAAAAAAGTCACTACAAACTGTACGAAGTACTACCAATCAACTCTAAATTGCCTGAAACGTACTCCTAACAGGTTTTTGGGGGGACGATTTTGGCCTCCAGACTTTGCTGGTTTACTGTTACTGTTTTTTCGGATTTAACTTTCGTTTCGGTAGTGACAAACTTTCGTTTCGGTAGTGACACAATGGTGAAAAAAAAAGATTTACTAAGTCCAGAGCTCGATGAATGTTAGGGACCAAAAAAAAAAGTCACTACAAAGTACTACCAATCAACTCTAAATTGCCTGAAACGTACTCCTAACAGGTTTTTGGGGGGACGATTTTGGCCTCCACACTTAGTGATTTTTTCGGATTTAACTTTCGTTTCGGTAGTGACAAACTTTCGTTTCGGTAGTGACACAATGGTGAAAAAATAAATGTATTTGTCTTGTTTGTTGTTCAAGTCAAAGCACCAGGAAGGCTGTATTTCTTGGCCAACAGTTAGCTCAATGGGTTGAGACGCAGTATTCATGATCCAGAGGCCATGAGTTCAAATCCCACTGGTGTCTTTACTGTGATGCTTCCCTTTGCAGACTAATTCTAGAAAAACAAGTTAAAACCACCAGGAAACCTGTAACTCTCAGCCAGCAGCATAGCTCAACTGGTAGAGCGTCTGTCCAATAACATTACTTGACTTGACTTGAGTGGGTTTGATTCCCACTCAAGTCAAGTGTCCCCGGTAACTTGGGGCAACGGATAAATTGACTGATATCCTTAGTGATGCTTCCCTTTGCAGACTAACTTCTAGAAAAACAAGTTAAAACCACCAGGAAACCTGTAAGTGAAAACCACCAGGAAACCTGTAAGTCTCAGCCAACAGCATAGCTCAACTGGTAGAGCGTCTGTCCAATAACATGACTTGACTTGACTTGAGTGGGTTCGATTCCCACTTGAGTCAAGTGTCCCCGGTAACTTGGGGCAACGGATAAATTGACTGATATCCGTAGAATAACTTGTAGGAGTGTGCTGGTTCAAATCCAGTTCAACCCAGGACCGAGCGGTCCTGGGTTCGATTCCCACTAACGTCAAGTCCCCCGGTAAATTGGGGCAGCGGATAAATTGACTGATATCCGTAGAATAACTTGTAGGAGTGTCATGGTTCAAATCCAGTCACCACCTTAGTAACCGAAACCGAATCTGGCCAATTCGGTCTCAGTTACTGAGATAGATAGAGGGTGTGTAGAGTAGGCGGAGTAGAGTAGTGAGTAGAGTAGGGGTAGAGTAAAGAGGGAATATAGGCCCTATTCCTACTCCTCCCCCTACTCTGGGCCCTATTCCTACTCCTCCCCCTACTCTGGGCCCTACTCTGGGCCCTATTCCTACTTCTCCCCCTACTCTGGGCCCTACTCCTCCCCCTACTCTAGGCCCTATTCCTACCCTACTCTGGGCCCTACTCCTCCCCCTACTCTGGGCCCTATTCCTACTTCTCCCCCTACTCTGGAACCTACTCCTCCCCCTACTCTGGACCTTACTCCTCCCCCTACTCCTACTCCTCCCCCTACTCTGAGCCCTTCTGGGCCCTACTCCTACTCCTCCCCCTACTCCCCGACTATATTCCCTCTTTACTCTACTCACTACTCTACTCCGCCTACTCTACACACCCTCTATCTATCTCAGTAACTGAGACCGAATTGGCCAGATTCGGTTTCGGTTACTAAGGTGGTGACTGGATTTGAACCATGACACTCCTACAAGTTATTCTACGGATATCAGTCAATTTATCCGCTGCCCCAATTTTCCGGGGGACTTGACGTTAGTGGGAATCGAACCCAGGACCGCTCGGTTGAACTGGATTTGAACCAGCACACTCCTACAAGTTATTCTACGGATATCAGTCAATTTATCCGTTGCCCCAAGTTACCGGGGACACTTGACTCAAGTGGGAATCGAACCCACTCAAGTCAAGTCAAGTCATGTTATTGGACAGACGCTCTACCAGTTGAGCTATGCTGTTGGCTGAGACTTACAGGTTTCCTGGTGGTTTTCACTTACAGGTTTCCTGGTGGTTTTAACTTGTTTTTCTAGAAGTTAGTCTGCAAAGGGAAGCATCACTAAGGATATCAGTCAATTTATCCGTTGCCCCAAGTTACCGGGGACACTTGACTCGAGTGGGAATCGAACCCACTCAAGTCAAGTCAATCAAATCATGTTATTGGACAGACGCTCTACCAGTTGAGCTATGCTGTTGGTTGAGAGTTACAGGTTTCCTGGTGTTTTTATCTTGTTTCTCTAGTCTGCAAAGGGAAGCATCACTAAGGATATCAGTCAATTTATCCGTTGCCCCAAGTTACCGGGGACACTTGACTCGAGTGGGAATTGAACCCACTCAAATCAAGTCAAGTCAAGTTATTGGACAGACGCTCTACCAGTTGAGCTAAGCTGTTGGCTGCGAGTTACAGGTTTCCTGGTGGTTTTAACTTGTTTTTCTAGAAGTTAGTCTGTAAGGATATCAGTCAATTTATCCGTTGCCCCAAGTTACCGGGGACACCTGACTCGAGTGGGAATCAAACCCACTCAAATCAAGTCAAGTCATGTTATTGGACAGACGCTCTACCAGTTGAGCTAAGCTGTTGGCTGAGAGTTACAGGTTTCCTGGTGGTTTTAACTTGTTTTTCTAGAAGTTAGTCTGCAAAGGGAAGCATCACTAAGGATATCAGTCAATTTATCCGTTGCCCCAAGTTACCGGGGACACTTGACTCGAGTGGGAATCGAACCCACTCAAGTCAAGTCAAGTCATGTTATTGGACAGACGCTCTACCAGTTGAGCTAAGCTGTTGGCTGAGAGTTACAGGTTTCCTGGTGGTTTTAACTTGTTTTTCTAGAAGTTAGTCTGCAAAGGAAAGCATCACAGTAAAGACACCAGTGGGATTTGAACTCATGGCCTCTGGATCATGAATACTCGTCTCAACCCATTGAGCTAACTGTTGGCCAAGAAATACAGCCTTCCTGGTGCTTTGACTTGAACAACAAACAAGACAAATACATTTATTTTTTCACCATTGTGTCACTACCGAAACGAAAGTTTGTCACTACCGAAACGAAAGTTAAATCCGAAAAAAATTACCAATCAACTCTAAATTGCCTGAAACGTACTCCTAACAGGTTTTTGGGGGGACGGTTTTGGCCTCCACACTTAGTGATTTTTTCGGATTTAACTTTAGTTTCGGTTAAATACATTTTACCGAAACGAAAATTACCAATCAACTCTAAATTGCCTGAAACGTACTCGTAACAGGTTTTTGGGGGGACGATTTTGGCCTCCACAATTAGTGATTTTTTCGGATTTAACTTTCGTTTCGGTAGTGACACAATGGTGAAAAAATAAATTTACTAAGTCCAGAGCTCGATGAATGTTAGGGACCAAAAAAAGTCACTACAAAGTACTACCAATCAACTCTAAATTGCCTGAAACGTACTCCTAACAGGTTTTTGGGGGGACGATTTTGGCCTCCACACTTAGTGATTTTTTCGGATTTGACTTAAACGAAAATTACCAATCAACTCTAAATTGCCTGAAACGTAGGCTACTCCTAACAGGTTTTTGGGGGGACGATTTTGGCCTCCACACTCAGTGATTTTTTCGGATTTAACTTTCGTTTCGGTAAAATAAATTTTACCGAAACGAAAATTACCAATCAACTCTAAATTGCCTGAAACGTACTCCTAACAGGTTTTTGGGGGGACGATTTTGGCCTCCACACTTAGTGATTTTTTCGCATTGAACTTTCGTTTCGGTAAAATAAATTTTACCGAAACGAAAATTACCAATCAACTCTAAATTGCCTGAAACATACTCCTAACAGGTTTTTGGGGGGACGATTTTGGCCTCCACACTTAGTGATTTTTTCGGATTTAACTTTCGTTT
This sequence comes from Gymnoscopelus microlampas, assembly GCF_963454915.1. Lineage (NCBI taxonomy): Eukaryota > Metazoa > Chordata > Actinopteri > Myctophiformes > Myctophidae > Gymnoscopelus > Gymnoscopelus microlampas. The sequence continues at coordinate 5,950,166 of NC_139953.1, read as the reverse complement.
CGGTAGTGACACAATGGTGAAAAGAAAATGTACTAAGTCCAGAGCTCGATGAATTTTAGGGACCAAAAAAAAAAAGTCACTACAAAGTACTACCAATCAACTCTAAATTGCCTGAAACGTACTCCTAACAGGTTTTTGGGGGGACGATTTTGGCCTCCACAGTTAGTGATTTTTTCGGATTTAACTTTCGTTTCGGTAGTGACAAACTTTCGTTTCGGCAGACCCCCCACTAGCCACGCCCCCAACCAATCTCCTGGATTCTGGCAGTCCAATGTTGGCAGCCCTGCTTTTACCTTTATCTAATATTGTAGTGAATACCACGCAACAGGATGGGTAAGAACCTCAGTGGTGCAGTGGTTTAGATACAGGGCTTACAACCAGAAGGTTCCCAGTTCTAATCCAGCTATGACATTTTTCCAACTTTTATCTGACTCTTGTGGTCTGTATCTAATCTTTCAGTGAAGAGCGTGCAAGAGACCAGAGAAAGCATGAACCATGGTGGAGCTGTGGTTAAGATACAGGCTTTGCACACAGAAGATCCTGAGTTCAAAACCAGCAAGGACATCTTTTCAACTTTTACCTGACGCTTTCACCTTTATCTAATCTTTCAGTGAATACCGCACAAGTTAACAGAATAAATGAGAACCTCTGTGGTGCAGTGGTTAAGGTACAGGGCTTACAACCAGAAGGTTCCCGGTTCAAATCCAACTTGGACATTTTTCCAACTTTTACCTGACTCTTGCACCTTCAAATCCCACACATGTTGATTTGCCATTTCCAGGATTTGAGTCTTGAGTCCCAAGACTCAAGACCCAAAAGAGTCTTGAGTTGAACCAATTACTCCCGCGGAGACATCAAATTTCTCTTTTGGGCCTTGAGACTCAAGGCCCAAAAGAGAAATTTGATGTCTCCGCGGGAGTAATTGGTTCGACTCAAGACCCAAAAGAAGGTGAACTGACTGTAATGATTCAAAATGTCATATATAGAATAGAAACCCCATTCAAACTTTAAAATGTTCATCCTAATATGGACATTTTTGCCTGAAAAGGGATCTTTGAAATGTTTCATTGTTTTAGAATAGTACTCCTTTAAAAGTTCAGAGATTTATAATGGAGGTCGATGGAAGATTTTGGGACCTCAAAAAAATACTTTCACCTAGAAACTCCATTCACAGTTCCAAAATTCCACCTTACTGTGGACATGCATGCTTGAGATTTTTTTTTTTTTAATCATTTGTAGTTTTGGAGATATTTAACTTTAAGCGTCCCATGCATTGTCGATGCGGCAATGGATATTTAAAGGGAAACGAGTACAGGCTACGAATCCTACATACTTACTGCTAGTAACCCCATTCATACTTTAAAATGTTCATCTTACTGTGGACATGTTTGCCTGAAAAGGAATCTTTGAAATGTTTAATAGTTTTAGAATTTTATAATGGAGGCCGATGAAAGATTTTGGGACCTCAAAAAAACACTTTCACCTTGAAACTCCATTCACAGTTAAAACATTCCACCTTACTGTGGACATGCATCCTTGAGTTGTTTTACTTCGAAATGATTTGTATTTTTTTTAAATATCTAACTTTAAGCGCCCAATGCATTGTCAATGGCAATGGACATTTAAACTTTTACATGGGGCTTTCCTGAGCACAGACTCAGACATATTGGTTGGATGCATGGCGCATATAATAGGCTATAGCATTGTAGATTATAGGCGATAATTCCAATATTCACTATACATTCCTCATGTTTAGGCCTACCTGAATTATATAATTATGAACTTGCATATAAATTGTATATATTTTTGGACAACTTGTGCATTTAATTTGTCGGCAATACTTTGCCACGCTTTCTCCCTGGATCCATTTATTGCGGCCATGTTTCCTTTCTTGCTTAATATACATTTTACTTCCTCGTATGATTCTGGGGAGACATCAAATTTCTCTTTTGGGTCTTGAGTCGAACCAATTACTCCCGCGGAGACATCAAATCTCTCTTTTGGGCCTTGAGTCTTGGGACTTAAGGCCCAAAAGAGAAATTTGATGTCTACTTGGATCTAATGCGTTCGACTCAAGACTCTTTTGGGTCTTGAGTCTTGGGACTCAAGACTCAAATCCTGGAAATCAAATCCTGGAAATGGCAAATCAGCATGTGTCTGTCTCCCTGGGGTCTAGTGCTGTAATAGGGATAGACTCCTGTGATATTGGCTGTTGCTGACAATATGCCCACTTGTAAAGTGCATGATCTTGTAGATCTGCTATTTTCAAACATTTTAGTACTTTTACTTTTGGTACTTTAAAGGGGAAATCCACCCATTTTCAATATTTAACTATGTCATTAATATAGCATAAAGGAGTTGTGTGGAAATAAGAAAAAAGTTCCCCCCTTTCTGTGTTGCCTTGAACTGGAGGATTGATTGTGGGTTTAACATTGCAAATTACAACATGATGAGTCATCACGTTGTAATTTGCAATGTTAAACCCACAATCAATCCTCCAGTTCAAGGCAACACAGAAAGGGGGGAACTTTTTTCTTATTTCCACACAACTCCTTTATGCTATATTAATGACATAGTTAAATATTGAAAATGGGTGGATTTCCCCTTTAAGTAAATTTTTATACCATATTGGTTGGATCGGTGGTCACACACACACACACACACCTTTGAACGGTGTGGTTGTGACGTCACATGTGTATAGTTTATTATAGTTTATTATATTGATCACAGACTGGAATACATTCACTGCAGGTTCATTGATATGGAAACTGTGTGTGTGTGTGTGTGTGTGTGTGTGTGTGTGTGTGTGTCTCTGACTGTCTGAAGCTATGGTCTGAAGCAAAGATGGTTAATTTATGAACATACACCATCCCGATTGTAGCCACTAGAGGGCAATACAAAACAATCAACAAACCACAGAAGTCTAACAAAAAAAAACCTCATCCAAATCTCAAATGCCTCAATAAAAAAAAACAGAACAGTCATAATTTAGTAATTAGTTAACTAATCATATACAGCAATAGGAGAAAAAAAACTAGAAATTACAAAAAAAAAAAAAAAAACTAAAATAGGAAATTATCTAAAAAACCAACGCTTAAAAAAAACAAAGGAAATGCCCAAAAAACAAATGCTTTAACAAATGCTTTATTAAAAAATATATTGAACAGTGGTTTATAAATCACAAGTGTGAATAAACACGTTTAGCTTGAGACCAGGACAGCTGACACAGCACCGCACAGAAACACCAAACACTGAGGAGGGTTCAGGAAGTGACCTCACCTAATTGACATTGTTACCTTGGTTACATAAAAGGTCAGGTGGGTGTTATTTTTGTTGCCATAACCCCCCAACTTTACTGTGTGGAAACAGCGGGGAGCAACACTGCTCCCCACCCTGAGTGCCTCCCTAGGCTGGACTTGAACCTGCATGTGGCCTTGAACCTGTGGCCCTGTTCGCCGTGTGGCCCTATTTGCCAAAGACCACAGAGGTGTCCACAAACTATCCGCTGCCCTACGGCACCTCCACAGATTTAAACATGTTTCTTTAGTGCTTTTAAGTGAAGTTTCTGGATGCTAGTCTTTAAAAAATGCAGCGCTCGGAGCTTGTAGATCTGCTATTTTTAGAAAAATCTTGAATATTTGTGCAAATCTTTTATATACATTTTTAACTCAAATCTTTGTTTCTGGGGGTCCCTGGAACAAAATATTTTTAGATGGGAGGGGGTCTGCGGACAAATACATATTATTTTGGGGGTTTCTTTGAAAACCATACAGCAACATAAATAAAAAACAAAATAAAAACTTTAGGAAAAAAAAATGTTAGGATTTAGAAGACATTTGTAAAATCCCCAGAAGCAAAGGTTTGAGTTAAAAACCTTCGCTTTAAAAAAGTATATATATATTCAAACTAAAGATTTGCACACATTTTCACCATTCAAAAAAAAAAAGCAGATCTACAAGCTCGTAGCGCGGCACTCGGTGCCGCGCTACGAGCTTGTATATCTGCTATTTTTATAAAGCCAAAGAAATCTTAAAATGACACAGATGCGTTCCCGGTCTTAACTCATTGAGTGCCAAAATCATTATTATCTATTTCTGGCCATTACAATTTTTATTTTTTTTATGTTTTCAAAGTAAAAAAAAAAGTGCTTGCGAGATACAGCCTTTTTAAGTTATAAGTTAAACAAGTAGTGGATCGAGCTGCAAATCTTCAGATGATGATATCTTGGGTTAAAAAAAAAATGAGTTTTTTTCCTATTTTTTTCAAAAACACGTGAAACACGTTAATGGCACTCAACACCATAGCGCTAAAACACGTGAAACACGTTAATGGCACTCAATGAGTTAAAGGGTTAAAGAAACAGGAAGAATTGAACCCACAACCTTTGGATCATGTAGACACTGTCTTAACACAGCTGAGGCACCATGCTGCCTGCTCCCACCCAGTTTTTCTTCTCCTTTAACAAACAACGATACAAACAAAATACTGTACATAAAGTGTGTGTGTGTGTGTGTGTGTGTGTGTGTGTGTGTGTGTGTGTGTGTGTGTGTGTGTGTGTGTGTGTGTGTGTGTGTGTGTGTGTGTGTGTGTGTGTGTGTGCTACAGTCAGGAGCTGTGTCTGTCAGTGTGTGGTTCTGCAGACTCTTCGTTGTTACTGGCGGGCTCCACGTTCCCAGAATGCTTTGCGCCGTCTGCTTTGCTCATGTGATCTCTTCTCTCCTCGTTCAGACAGCTGACCAGCTGGACCACGTCTGGGTGCTGGAAGCGACCTAATAATAGCACAGAAAATATCATCACTAGTTTTATTACTATTAAGAACCATTTTTAACCTGGTGACATTTTAAAAATATTTCCAGAAATAACATATTCCAATGTACATGTTTGGAACTATACAGTAATGTTTGGAACTATACAGCAGTGTTTGGAACTATACAGTAGTGTTTGGAACTATACAGTAATGTTTGGAACTATACAGTAATGTTTGGAACTATACAGCAGTGTTTGGAACTATACAGTAGAGGGTAGCATGGGTCCAAAAAATTGGACCCGAACCGAAACGGATCCGAGGATATTTGAACCGAACCGAACGGACCCTAGAAATAAATCGAATTTACTGGACCCTACCCGTTTCGGGTAGGGTCCAGTCAAATTAGACCCGGTCCGAAACGGAGCCGATTAAAATTAGACCCGGTCCGAAACGGAGCCGATTAAAATTAGACCCGGTCCGAAACGGAGCCGATTAAAATTGGACCCGATCCTAAATGGACCCGGGGGAAATGGAGCCGATCCGGCCGGGTCTTTAGACCCGAACCGTGTCCGATGCTATATTATGCTTATTTTCTCCATAACATTCGAGACTGGTAGTCTCAGTGAGTCAGCGCTTCTCCGAGGCGAGCTACAGCGGAGGGTTGCGTCATGCAGAAGTTGAACAGCTACGTTTTCACAGACTTTCATATCCCCCCAGCTCAACCTATAAATTAACATAGGAATTAGCCTAGATGCATATCAATTGTCCATTGTGTGACCTGTCCTGTTGTAGGTGTTAAAATGAAATGAATAAAGTGGGCATGAGTGAGCAGCAACGAATACCAAAACTATGAAAACACCCGCTCGGCGCTCGCCCCAAAACACAGTCGCCCCGCCCCCGGGGAAAATCCGTCGGTATTCGCCTGGTATTCCTAAACATATCAGTAAACTATGCCTAAACCCCTAACCTTATTCCTAATCTTAACCTCAGTAAAACTATGCATAATCCTAAACCTATTTCTACCCTTATCCTCAGTAAAACAAATACAAGAATACAAGAACCGCTGGTCCGCCTGAAAAATGGGGGCGAGGGTGATTTGGGGCGAGCTGTGCCAGAGCCTTTCCCTGCGCGACACCGTCGTCCAACTTTCACCACTTTATCCATTGCAGACAGACAGTCACTGACTGTGCTTGGCTTGCATAATATCCACGACCCACACGTGTTCGGGTCCCTTTATCGACAATTGGGTCCGGCTTGGTTCAGATTCTATCAGTGTCACCTCGGAACCTCGGTTCTGTTTATCAACACCGAGCGAACACCCTACTACTCAGCGCTGATTAGAAGGAGAGCCTGTGTTGTGGCGTATCAAAAATAGCAGACATACAAGCTCACAAAGCGGCGCGTTGCGACGTGCTGTGAGCTTAGCTCTGATATTTTCAACGCGCGACACCATCGTACAACGAATAGGCTATTCTATAACTGCAGCGCGCAGCAGAGCAGGCTGTCAGAATTAAACCACACAGTCAGATCATGATAAAAACTTTAAATGATTATGATTTTAATGGTTGTAGCCAACTACTTTATCCAAATAATAATATTAATAATAGGCTTAAATGATAAAATAGCCTAATAACAGCATTTTCCCAACCGGCTGGCCGGTGGTGTTTATAATTACCGGCCAAAGGGCCAATTAAACATTTTACCGGCCAATGGCCGGTAAATACTGGCTAACGGAATCCCTGAGATATATATATATATATATATAGTTTTGAAAAAAAAACTCGGGTCCTCCCGGGTCCATACGGGTCTATCTCAAATGGATCCGACCAAGCCCCGAGGGAATTGGAACCGATCCGAACCTGCCCGACGGACAAGTCAATATTTTTGGACCCGAAAATGTTCGGTTCTCGGTTCGGGTCTCGGGTATTCGGGTATACCCGGACCCATGCTACCCTCTACTATACAGTAATGTTTGGAAGTATACATTAGTGTTTGGAAGTATACAGTAATGTTTGGAACTATACAGTAATGTTTGGATCTATACAGTAATGTTTGGAACTATACAGTAATGTTTGGAACTATACAGTAATGTTTGGAACTATACAGTAATGTTTGGAACTATACAGTAATGTTTGGAACTATACAGTAATGTTTGGAACTCGCCAAACGTTATTTGCCATCGGGCATTCTCGTCTCTGAGCAAACCTAAACAAATTCCAAATCAACTGCAAGTTGGTTTTGGCTATATATGATTTCATATTGATTATTATATGGATATTGTTTGCTTCTATAATCCGCCATTGCTGTAAAATACAACTCTTTATATCTCAGTGCCTCTGTGCGAGACCAGAGAGACAGAAAGTGAGTTTTTATACAGAGAGAAAATGATAAACAGAAAAGAAAATATGATGGAGTGATACGGTGACAGGGGCAGAATGGCAGAGAGACCAGACCAGAGATGGAAGACACCTTACCGTTAGTGGAATCAAAGAACTCCTGCAGTCTGCCAGGTGCTCCTTCTATCTGCTCGTACTCATGGGCTTGGAGGATCATCTCTAGAAGGTCAAACTCTTTCACCAACCTGGCCTCTGGACTGCTCTGGTTTTCATACTCCTATAGAGAGACAAGAGTTTACTCAATCCATACGACTTCAAATCAGTATCACCATTATTTATATCACCACATATTAAAGTGGTTAATGTATGTTTTATAATGTTATAATTTATATCTGCAAAGTAACTAGTAACTAAAGTTTTCAAATAATTGTAGTGGAGTAAAAGTACAATATTTGCCTGTGAGATGTAGTGGAGTAAAAGTATAAGTATAGACATTTGGAAATACTCCAGTAAAGTAAAAGTACCTCAACAATTTACTTAAGTACAGTACTTGACGGACGGTAAGGGACTATTAAAGAGGGGTCATTACGGGGTGCGGATGACAGGAGCTTCAGTCACAAAGACTGTAGGAACAGTGACTAGAGTGACATCTGCATTCATGTGAAAGTCATTAGTATACAGGGGTTGGAAATTATGGTCAAAAGTGCACATTCCATGACCGTGATGCTCGTGCAGTAGCGCACTATGTAAAGGAAAACAGAAGAGCATTTTCCTGCCATGGTTTGGGTCCACTTGTCCCCTTAGAGGGAAGGTTCACCACAAATTTATACGAAGTTATTCTGAGTGATCAGCTTTATCCTATGATGAAACGCTTGCATCCTGATGGAATTGGTATCTGCTGATTGGTATCGTCTGATGTCATTAGGCCTGTCACAATTATTACACACAATTATTTGAGATAATCACAATGATTTTGCATAATCGTCATAATCGTTTCAAACGTTTTCCAGAAATAGCAGATCTGCTTACAACACGTCACTGCTATTTTTGCATTTTCTATATATTCAAGAAATGAAAATACATATGACAAGTAGATATGACAAGGGGTCCCTTGTCATATCTGCCCTGTGCAATTTGTGATTATGAAGCCTAAAAACCAAACACAAATGTTAAGTTGTATTCATATGTTCCAATGTTCAATGCCAAAAACATAATTAAATCGCTAATCGCAATTATTTGTGTGTTAATTCATCGTCAACTTAAATTTACACGCCGTCACAGTCAGCAGGACACACGCCATATATGGTCATGCGTGCCCCGTCACAGCGTTGTTAGGCAACCGGTTCTGTTTGCCGTTTCTGTTTGTCAGTGCATGTACGCCACATGTGGGTGTAGCTGCAGTGTGAACTCTTATGTATTATGGTTAATGTCTGAGTCAAGTTGTTGCCAAGGCGACGATGACGACTTCGCATTACGCCCGACTAAGGACACAACGCCAGTGTTACGTCGTCCTACGATCGTATGACATCATCATATCCTACCTATGAAGTACAGCTGAGAAGCGGAGTGGCGCAGACCAGCTGTTAGTTAACGACTTTGATAAATACTTAGATACTTGAGATAGAGCTAGATTAGTGATGAGCGGGTCGACCCGTAACCCGCGGGACCCACGGGTCAACCCGCGGCGCGGGTGGGTCGAGTCAGAATTTCAGAGGCAATTATGCGGGCTGTGGGTCAGCGGGTCAGCCGCTCTCACACGCAAAAAAAAAAAAAATGATCACATGCCCTTGTTTTGTCTTTATTCCTAATAAGAATAAGAATAATAACAATAAAACAGTTTGAATACACTTGGGGATTATTTTCTAACCATGATTTTACATAATAAAAAAAAAATCGCGGGTCGCGGGGCGGGTTGAGCCATAGATTTATATATGGGTTCGCGGGGCGGGTTGAGGCGGGTTGGGTTCCGTCGCGGGGCGGGGCGGGGCGGGCCGAGTCATGAAAAAACCCGACCCGCTCATCACTAAGCTAGATACTTCGGCTCCCATAGGATCTCAACAGAACCTTGAGATAGAGCCGGCTTTTATCTTTTTTTTTTGAGAGAGATCTAATAAAGCAATACAAATGGTCCCGCTATGCTAGTGTATCTATAAATGTGTAATTATTAAATAATGTTAGTCAAGTTAAGTGATAGATAATGCTTCTGAGGCATAATAAACGAGATGAATGACTACGCATGTGTGCGCGCACACACACACACACACACACACACACACACACACACACACACACACACACACACACACACACACACACACACACACACACACACACACACACACACACACACACACACACACACACACACACACACACACACGTACCTCCCATAGTCCATAAAGCTCCTGCTTAAGCCCATCCTGCAGCAAACCAGTTATATGTGTCATTGCTTCCTGAGGAGAGGAGGATGAGAAGAGAGTATCAGTATTTTGTTGCTGTCGGGCAGAAAGCTTGTATCTACTTAAAGGGGAAATCCACCCATTTTCAATATTTAACTATGTCATTAATATAGCATAAAGGAGTTGTGTGGAAATAAGAAAAAAGTTCCCCCCTTTCTGTGTTGCCTTGAACTGGAGGATTGATTGTGGGTTTAACATTGCAAATTACAACATGATGACTCATCATGTTGTAATTTGCAATGTTAAACCCAAAATCAATCCTCCAGTTCAAGGCAACACAGAAAGGGGGGAACTTTTTTCTTATTTCCACACAACTCCTTTATGCTATATTAATGACATAGTTAAATATTGAAAATGGGTGGATTTCCCCTTTAACTTTGGGTTTTTCGTAAATGAATGTCCAGCCTAATTCATCAAGGGTGTCGCACAAAAGCAGCAAATCTACAAACTCACAAGGCACCGCATCGTGGCATGTTGTGAGCTTGTAGATCTGCTATTTTCACTACTTTGGAAACATTTTGAGAGTCAAAGTGAAAGCGGTTGGCAGATCTCCATGGAAATCTGTTATTTTCACTACTTTTGAAAACATCTTCAAAGTGAAAGTGGTTCAGTCTGTCTGTCGATGTCATACAAATGACACCAAAGGTATTAACAGGAGCATGTGACTAACAATAACTACACTGGATCCATTGTAACACAGGTTCCTTTTTCCCCCATTTCCTGAAAAGTAACGGTTTTGGACATACAAGGTTTTCACCCGACAGTGACGATATGCAGGTTATGTGGATGATATGAGGAGGTTCAGTCTCTTACCTGCTCCCGTCGGTGTTTCTCTGCTTTGCTGACATTGTCTGATGGAGCGATGTCTCCTACAATACACTCTGCCATGTCATGAACCAGAGCCAGCTTCATACACCTGGAGAACACCAAGTTAGTATTATTATTAGTTCAATTCAATTCAATTCAATTTTATTAAAGTGTCAAATCACAACAAGTTGTCTCAAGACACTTTACATGTAGAGAAGAATTAGAAGAGAATTAGTAGTATTATTATCATTTATTAATATTAATATATTAATATAATAGAGCAGGGGTCTTCAACAGGGGGTCCGGGACCCCTAGGGGGTCCTCAGAGTTACTAAAGGGGGTCCGCCAAATCTTTGTGTGAGAGGAACTTCTTTTTTACAACTTGAACCCTAGAATCCCTGTTCTGAGGGGAACATTTGCTGAAAATAGCAGATCTACAAGCTCACAACGCCTCGCAGCTATTTTCGGCCAAGAGGTTTGGTGTAGAGGGGGGAAAAGAGCAGAGCAAGTATAGAGCCGAAGGTATTGACGGTTTAAGTGGTTAAATGTCTGAAAATACAGTATATGAGGCTATCTATGAATTATATGAAGAAGTTTAAACTGCAACACAATGTTATACAATACGTAGTGAGGGTCCCTACTTCATCTCTCTCTCAGCTAAGGGGTCCTTGGCCTGAAAACGTTGAAGACCCCTGTCATAGAGTAACAAAGTCATTATCCCCTTGATTTTCCCCCCATTCACTTTTTTAACATCACGTCAATTACGAACTGTGTTCCAAAAACGTAAAGAAATTAGTCCGGCGATGCTGTCAGGCATGTGACTGTGTCGTTTATGATATTTAGTTACATTTGATAATGTCTTGTGTTTTGGAGAAAATTGTATTAACTCGAGGTTCGGGCCACTACGCTACGCGGCCCTCACACCTATGTTACACCGCTGATCCAACCGATATGTCTGCGTCATGTGTCTGATGTCATTAGGCCTGTCACAATCATAACACACTATTATTGTGTATAAGTAACTAAGTCCATAAGTAACTAAGTCCATTTACTCAAGTACTGTACTTAAAGGTAGGGTAAGTGATTTGCTTTGGTTAAAATAAGTGTTAAATAGCTCTATATTATGATAGTACTCATTGCTATAGAGTGTTTGTTCAGTATTAGGAGTCTCCTTGTCTCTCCAGCTCTTTATTAAACAGAAAATGCATTTTCTTTTCAGTTTCATTTCCAATTTTATCCAACCAGGACAGAGAACTCAATCAGGATACAGATTAAACATAATTGGAAGTGATGACACTAAGAAGTGAGCTGACAAAATTGGAACTGGAACACTATACAAATTAAGCTTAAAAATTGGTACTTTCTCCTGATTGGCTGAGATTTTGACACCTACCGAAACATTTATTTTCTGTTTATTAAAGAGCTGGAGAGACAGGGAGACATCTGTTACTGAAAAAAACACTCTATAGCAATGATTACTATCAGAATATAGTATTTTAACCTTTTAACAAAATACTTTTTGTTTTAACCAAAAAATATCACTTATCCTACCTTTAAGTAAATTGTTGAGGTACTTTTACTTTACTGGAGTATTTCCAATTGTCTATACTTTTACTTTTACTCCACTACATCTCACAGGCAAATATTGTACTTTTACTCCACTACAATTATTTGAAAACTTGAATTACTAGTTACTTTGCAGATATGAATGATAACATTATAAAACATACATTAACCACTTTAGCCTTATTTTATACCTAAGCTATTTGAAAATAGCCGATATACAAGCTCACAGTGAGCTTGTAGATCTGCTATTTTCAAACATTTTAGTACTTTTACTTTTGGTAATTGAAGTACATTTTGATACCAATACTTTTACCAAAACTGTACCTTTACTCAAACACATTTGGAATTCAAGACTTTTTACTTGTAACAGAGTACTTCTACATTGCAGTATTGATACTTTTAATCGTTTCAAACATTTTCCAAAAATAGCAGAAATAGCAGATCTACAAGCTTACAACACGTCACTGCTATTTTTACATTTTCTTGAAATTATATGAATAAATGTGTTATAGCTATATGTGCCATATATGTTCATGCAGGCCCTGTCACAGCGTTGTTAGGCAACCGGTTCTGTTTGCAGTTTCTGTTTGTCTGACATCAGTGCATGTACGCCACATTTGGGTGTAGCTGCAGTGGGAACTCAAGTCAAGTCAAGTCAAGTGTTTGCCAGTCCACCCACCCACTACCCACCAACACACCCTTTAGTCAATTTGAATAGGGTTAGTGCGGTGCCGGCGTGTCACTGCGGTGGTAGCCGGAAGTAGCATTGGTAACTACAGTAGGAAATCACGTGACTCACCGTCCCCATTGAAACACGTCACGCTCCGTTAAAAACATTACTGATATTCCTTATTTCGTGACATTAGTCATCAGTGTGTGTTATTATTTACTTTTGATGAAACTACAAAGAACTGACAACACTACTCTCCTACAAAATCCAGTGCAACTCAACGTGATGGATCTGCAAGGGATAATGTAATGGGGAGGCAGTCATTATTGAAATTTAAAGCCCGACGGATAATCACCCTGAAGGGCTTTAAATTTCTACCTAGTACATTTGGAAACCAATACTTTTACTCAAGTACATTTTTTATTCCAGACTTTTACTTGTAACAGAGTACTTCTACATTGCAATATTGATACTTTTATTTTAATAAGTAAAACATGTGAGTACTTTTTCCACCACTGGTGTCTGTGTGAGTGAGCCAGCATCCTTGCCTGTCCTTGTCCACTGTAGGGTCTGTGATGGTCAGAGCCATCAGGGCCATCCTGTACATGTGGTCTGAAACACTCTCTGGTTCCTTTACCTTCCTGTACACCCAGCCTGTCCTTGGGACCCTCTAATACACACACACACACACACACACTATTTTATTTGGATCTGCACAAAAAGCGCAATACATAACAGATCCAAACACGGATATAAAAAAAAGATGTGCATCTGTCATGGCAAGATAATTATGGAATAGCTGTGAAAACGTGAAAAAAAAAAATGTGCAGTTTGATTTATAAGTTTAAGAAAATGTTTAAAGAATTATAATAAATAAGTATAAAGCGCTATTATAAATTATAAACCCAAAGTAAGCTTCATTATAAAACATTAACATATACATGTGTTGTATATGTGTACGTGTGTGTGTGTGTGTGTGTGTGTGTGTGTGTGTGTGTGTGTGTGTGTGTGTGTGTGTGTGTGTGTGTGTGTGTGTGTGTGTGTGTGTGTGTGTGTGTGTGTGAATATATATGTTATTAAGCACTAAGCTTGTTTAAGATGAGATCCCCATGCACACAAATCATGATGACATATAAGAGACAGACAGATATACACAACTACTATACAGAATGTCATACAATCAGTTTACAGGTTACTGGTATGAAGAGTGAAAAATATGTACAAAAGAAGAAAGAGAGAGGGCGGGGGTAGGTTAAGACTTAGACAGGGGCCATTTTTGAATTGCAGACTCCTGAAGGTGTATCTTTAGGGCAGTTTTGAAAGTGAGTAGGGTTTTACACTCCTTTACTCCTTTTGGTAGGGCATTCCACATTTTTGATGAATAGCATGAGAACGAGTTCATTCCCTTTGTTGAGCCAAATCTGGGTTGAACATGATTTGTGGAGCTGCCTCTGGTGTTATGATCATGGACTTCATTAACATTTTGGAAGTATTTAGACAAATACAGGGGGATCCCAATGTTGTGGTGTATCTTGAAGACCAGGCCCATAGCAAGTTGCTGTACTCTGTCCTCAACCCTAAGCCATCCAATCCTAGCAAAATGAGCAGGGGTTAGATGGGTTTTGTGATTGAGGCCAAGAAGTAGCCTTACAAGTTTGTTTTGGGATGTTTGGAGCCTTGTTTTTAAGGCCTTGGAGGTGTTGTGATACCATGATGTGCATGCATAATCATGATGACCTTGTATGAGGGCCCCTGCAAGAATCTTCAGAGTATTCTTATTGACTAGACCAGGGGTTCTCAACCTTTTCAGGCCGCGACCCCCAAAATAATGATATTATTTTCCGCGACCCCCCGCGTGCACGCGCGCGGTCCCGTTCGAGCGCGCAAAGGTTATTTAATTATAATAGGTTATTGGATAATTGTTTATTATCAAAACATTTTTGCAAAAAGTGGGTAAATTAAGTAAATTAACTGACATAACATGAATTTATGATAACATAAAAAAATATTTTGTTAAAAAAAAACTCTCAGCCTTGCTAAGGTTAGGACTGGACCCAAAGAGGATGGATTCAGTTTTAATCCTGATTCATTCAACTGCTGCACATGCTTATTAACACACAGAGGAAAAAAGATAAAACATTAATGACATACTACTATATACAGAAATGTATATATATTAAACACTGTCTTCTCCAGATAGACAAACTGACCGTGATCAATTTAAATGACCCTTGACCAGATCTGTAGGGGGCGCAGTGGAGTGAATAAAATCATTTCCATCTGGCGGACGTATTTTACAAACCTGCTCATCGGGAGCAATTAGGGGTTCAGCGTCTTGCTCAAGGACACTTCGACACTAACTCTAGGGGAGCGCCCCAGCCCGGGATCGAACTGGGAACCTTGCGGTTTTCCAGTTCACTCTACCCGGCCACTCTACCCCTGAGCCTCTTCTCTGACTCTGACCACCTTCTCTGTAAAATACACGTTTTAGCCAGAAAAGAAAATATTTCACCAGAAAGAAAAAAAAATGCGGTTGCTCCACAGTGCCCTCTACAGATCTGGTAAATGGAATTAAATTAAATACAAAGTAATCACTGTTCCTGTTACCTTAGAAAATCCCCTGCTTTTTGTCAGGCCAAAAAGTGTATTATACAGAGAAGTTGCGGTGCTGAGAGGCTTCCCACCTCCGAGAACAGACTTTCAACAACACAAAACAGCCTTTGTTTTGTTGTAAGTGGCTTTGTTTGTTTTTACTACAGTTGGAGCCCTCGCAGGGCAGTGGAATTCTTTGCCAGGGCCAGTGGTGTAAAGTAACAAAAGTACATTTACTTACTAAGTACTGTACTTAAGTACAATTTTGAGATATTTGTACTTAACTTGAGTATTTCCAATTTCCAATACTTTTACTTCTACTCCACTACAATTATTTGAAAACTTTAGTTACTAGTTACTTTGCAGATGTAAATTATGATGTTATAAAACATACATTAACCACTTTAGCCCTATTCTATACATAGGCTATTTGAAAATAGCCGATCTACAAGCTCACAACGCGTCGCGTTGCGACGCGTTGTGAGCTTGTAGATCTGCTATTTTCAAACATTTTAGTACTTTTACTTTTGGTACTTTAAGTACATTTTGATGCCAATGCTTCTGTACTTTTACTCAAGTCAATTTTGAATTCTATACTTTTTACTTGTAAGGGCGCGCTCCCACCACACTTTTATTTTACCTCTGGGGCAGAATCTGCCAATACTTTGTCAATGCAAATGCGTGGATTCCTGGTCTTGCAGATTTTTTCCAAGAATCCACGCATTTGCATTGACAAAGCATTGGCAGATTCTGCCCCAGAGGTAAAATAAAAGTGCGGTGGGCGCAGTGTCTGGCAACACTGGAGCTACCGTTCATTTTCAATGGAAGCCGGCAGCGACATGCAGACAAAGATACACCCGACGTTTGTAGCTGTAGCTGTAGAATACAACTCTCGTAGACGTATTTATGATTCTGACGTTTTCAATCTACGAGAGTTGTAGGGTTCACGCCCCATGGACACAGGGACTTTCTGCACTATGCCCCGTAGACACTCCAAACATGTACAAATTGAAAATAAAGGTGCTTACCCCACCGCACCAAATGTTAACTCTCGCTACGGGGTAGTAGTTTAGTGTAATAATCCATATCTTTCAATAAAGAATTGTTTTAATGCCGTCTGTGGCCGAACGCCATTTTTTCACCCTCGTTTACTTCCTGTTTACATTTAGTGTAATTCCGGGTTTCACCGGATGCGCCCCGTCACTACCCGTCACTACCACCCATTGGGAACTTCCGAGAGAATCGGCCACAGACGGCATTAAAACACTTCTTTGTTGAAAGATATGGATTATTGCATTAAACTACTACCCCGTAGCGAGAGTTAACATTTGGGAAATGGGGGTAAGCACCTTTATTTTCAATTTGTACATGTTTGGAGGGTCTACGGGGCAGAAAGTCCCTGTGTCCATGGGGGGTGAACCCTACAACTCTCGTAGATTGAAAACGTCAGAATCATAAATACGTCTACGAGGGTTGTATTCTACAGCTACTGTAGCTCTAGCGTAACGCTCTGGACCCTATCATTAAATATTAGTCTAATTATAAGTGTCAAGTCTTACTTTGAGTTGTCCAATAAGTTTCATGAACTGCAGCATGTTCTTCATGTTGGACGCGGTGTTGTTGTTGCTGCAGGAGGCCGCCATTACAACGTGATGACGCAGCAGACGTTGATTACGTCAGCCTCCTACGTCATCGGCAAGGAAGCCAATCAGAAGCATGCGGGGGAGTTACATTGGAATGAGTGGTGGGGATTTTCCTTCCCAGGAATTTTCTAAGTGAACAGGAACAGTGATTATTTAGTACTGTATTTCCCATCAGTGGTCAAACTTTTATTTTACCTCTGGGGCAGAATCTGCCAATGCTTTGTCAATGCAAATGCGTGGATTCCTGGTCTTGCAGATTTTTTCCAAGATTCCACGCATTTGCATTGACAAAGCATTGGCAGATTCTGCCCCAGAGGTAAAATAAAAGTGCGGTGGGAGCGCGCCCTTACAAGTAAAAGTCCGGAATTCAAAATGTACTTGAGTAAAAGTATAAAAGTATTGGCATTAAAATGTACTTAAAGTACCAACAGTTTAAGTACTCATTGTGCAGAATGTCCCTTTACAAGTTTTCAAAGGTATGAAAATCTTTTGGAAAATAGCAGATCTACAAGCTCACAGCGCATCGCATGGCGACGCGCTGTGAGCTTGTAGATCGGCTATTTTCAAATGGCCGAAATGTGTATATATAGGGCTGTAGCGGTTAATGTATGTATGTTTTGTAATAATAATCAAAATGTACAAAGTAACTAGTAACTAAAGTTTTCAAATAATTGTAGTGAGTAAAATTACAATATTTGCCTCTGAGATGTTGTGGAGTAAAAGTA
Source organism: Gymnoscopelus microlampas (assembly GCF_963454915.1). Classification (NCBI taxonomy): domain Eukaryota; kingdom Metazoa; phylum Chordata; class Actinopteri; order Myctophiformes; family Myctophidae; genus Gymnoscopelus; species Gymnoscopelus microlampas. The sequence continues at coordinate 5,932,621 of NC_139953.1, read as the reverse complement.
AAAGTATTGGAAATACTCAAGTAAAGTACAAATACCTCAAAATTGTACTTAAGTACAGTACATGTACTTTCCACCACTGCTTATAGCACAATATAAAATACTAGGCTAAGTAAAAGGCCTGCACTCCAAGTAATGGACAGACTTATTGGTATCAAATCAAAATATAAAGTATGCTACCAAAGTAGTAGGCCTAAAGAACTAAAATCTTTCAACATTTGAAATAAAGAAAACAAAAATAAAAGATAGCGGCTATTTTCAAAGTTAGTAAGTGGTTAATGTATGTTTTGTAATAATAATTTAACTATAAAATAACTAATAACTAAAGCTGTCAAATAGCCTAATTTTAGTTGAGCAAAAGGTATGCCTATATATGTATTTGCATTTTGCATGCATTTGAGGTGTGTAGCGTGGATCAGCCTTAAAGGACGACTTCACCACTTTTCAACATATCTTCATATAATAGGTCCTCACTAATGCTCATGATAAAATGATACACATTTTTTCTCATATGAGGGCTGTGGACAGTCCAGAAACCCGTCTACCAGTGACATCATCGTTAGGCAGGATTCTTTTTTCCAAAAAGATTACAATTTTTTTCAACTTTCCAGGAATACAAAGCCTGCATTTTCTATTAGCTTGGATTCCCCATCGATGATGTCACTGGTAGACGGGTTTCTGAACTGTCTACAGCCCTCCTCTGAGACAAAAAAAAAATGGTACCATTTTATCATGAGCATTAGTGAGGACCTATTATATGAAGATATGTTGAAAAGTGGTGAAGTCGTCCTTTAAGATCAAGACGGTTATAAATGTCGGATGAAGTCTTGAATCAATCTATAATAAGTGTGGACTGGAGTATTAGCAGTAGCCTATGGAGTAGGCCTATCGAAAAATGTAAATGCTCAATTAAAGTAGGCTATAATAAGTATCTCAAATTTTAATTTAAATACAGTAGACTACCACTACCTGAGTAAAAGCCACTGTTTTATGCTTTCCCTCAATGGCAAGTACACCCTGAGAATCTGCTCCAGTTTCAGAGTGCTCACTGGTGTTGAAACATAGCTCTTATATTAGTTTATATATTAGTTATTTTCATTGTTTTGTTACACTTAGATGCGTCATGCGTATTGAATGCAATAGGCCTATTCAATAACTCAAATAGGCCGCCTATTATTAGAATAACATTCAGTCTGTTTAGACTAGAGTCTAAACAAGCTTAAAGCACTGTTTTTGCAATAACGTCTTCCTTCTTCCAGGAATGGTGTTTTGCCTTGCCAACTTTTACTTTTGTTTCTGCTTGAGCCGGTGCCAGCCCCCTGAGGGGGCCCACTCCCACGGGGCTTTAGTTGGAAGAGCCTACGTGTGTGGGGACACTATATACTCTGGCCACTCCCATCTGGAAACATTATTTATACCTGGTACACAGACACAACCCCAAAGCTTTCGTGACTCCGGCACGATGTGGAGGACAACTGTTTTCTTCGGGTATCTGCTTGGTGCAGGTAACGTATCTCATCATACTTTCTTTTAAGTTTCACCTGGCGGGTGGGGTACACGTGATCTGGGTACTGTGATGGGCTCTGGAGAGAACTGGGCACTGGAATTAAGAGTGCACGGGGGAACTCGGCACCAAAGCAAATGTGGGCACTAGACTGGAGATAACTTGTGAAGTTTTAAGAATTCATGTAATTTATTTTTATTAAGCATCTCTACAGGCCTATGAATGGAGGCTAGCTACTAGAGCTATAATTTGTTCTAAATGTTTGTGTCATAGGCCTACATTTGGGTTAGTATTCAAATTCTAGATAATTTAAAGGACCACTTCACCCATTTCCAATCTATCGTCATATATTTGGTCCACACTACTGCTCATTATAATATGTTACCATTTCTCTACTATGTGTGTGTCTCAGAGAGGAGGGCTGTGGACAGTTCAGAAGAATACAAGAACGCTCGCCCCCAAAACGCGCTCGTCCCGGATCAAATTCGGCGACCTCGGAACGGTCGGACCCACCAGGTATTTTTGGCCACCAGAACCTACTAGGGCATGTTTGACGTTTCGGGGGTGCTGAGAATAGGGTGATGGCGATGATTTATGATTCTGTCCCTATCGGGACGTAACTCGGAACGGCGCTGAGTCGGCTGAAGCAGATTTCGCCACGTTCGGCACAGAGACTTGCTCGCCATGTAGGTGTGAGGGCCGAACCTCTAGTATTGATAACGTCTCTTAAATGAGTGTATTCATCCAAATTAAAGGTCATTCAGCATAATTTGAGTAGCAAAGAAAATATAATAATCTGCATAATAATAATAATAAATATAGCTGCAAGCAGCGATAATACAGGGCCAGACATGGAAACTAGAGAGACACAGAGAGAGAGAGAGAGAGAGAGAGAGAGAGAGAGAGAGAGATGGATACTGGAGAGAGAGAGAGACATGGATACTGGAGAGAGAGAGAGAGAGAGAGAGAGAGAGAGAGAGAGATGGAAACTGGAGAGAGAGAGAGAGAGAGAGAGAGAGAGAGAGAGAGAGAGAGAGATAGAAACGGAATAGATGAGAGAGAGAGAGAGAGAGAGACATGGAAACAGAATAGATTGATGAGAGAGAGAGAGAGAGAGAGAGAGCGCCATGGAAACGGAATAGATTGAAGAGAGACATGGAAACGGAATAGATTGATGAGAGAGAGAGATGAAAACAGAATGGATTGATTGGACATCTCAACCTATTGCCATTAACAGGAATCGAACTCTCAACCTTCGGACTAATAGGCTGCAACACTACCTATAGTGCTATAGTTTTGTCCAGGCTGATGTTGTCTGTTGAAGATCATAAACTCTTGCCGTCATGAACCAAGCCAACACTAAGATCACTCGTTCACAAACCATTTACCAATAGAGAAATTGTATGTCTCCTCGCAACCGAAAACAGTGAAAGCAGCCGATCTACAAGCTCAGAAACACGTTGCTATCTGAAAGGTTTTGAGATTGTAGATCGGCTATTTTCAGAATGAAGTATGTCATACGTTGAAAAACGTACTCTCAAATATGCATTTCAGGTTATCTTTACCATTTGCACATGTATTCATTGATACAGTCATGTTGTTTGCAATTCAACTTAAATGAAGTCTGCAAGTGAGGCTTGAACTGACGACCTTGAGATTATGAGGCACTCATTTAAGGGAGACACCATTGGACCAACAGACAAGGAACTGTGAGAAAGGAGATCACACAGATGATACAGTTTCACGCAAATAGCTGAAAAATCCTGGGTTTAAGTGTTTTTCAAACTGCTCAAAATTGCGGACAATCTAAGGGCGGAGCTTACTGGTCAAAGCGATAGATGTGTTCCTCATGAGTCAAGGCACAAGTGTAAGCAAGTTTCACAACTTTCGGCCAAACGAGGCATGACTTTTGCCTGTTTAAAGTTTGCATTTTCAAAAAATTGCTATAGCGCCCCCCTTTGGCCAATTGGAGTGAGATTGGTTTCAGTGATATTTGGAATGACTCTCTACATTACTGCAACGTTTCAAAGAAATGTGAGTCTTGCATGTATGTGTTAGGGGCAGATGAATAATTTTCATAAAACTGCAATAGTTAAAATCTATGGAATCCTGGGATTTTGGAGCAATCTGCACGAAACGTTTAACACTTGAACTTTGGACCTCTGCCGACATAATGATGGGAGCGGATTTTCCATAAGTGAAAAAATGCAGAAGTTAGGAGCCAATGGCTGTTTTTCATATAATTCAAAATGGTGGGCGATCTAAAGGTCAGAGGTCAAAAGTCAGACCACAAAAGTTGTCGGGCATGAAGAGACGCATGTATGTATCGAAGTTTCATGGTTGTAGGTCAAACAGGGCATGAGTTGTACCTGTTCAAAGTTGGCACTTTCAATTGAGTGCTATAGCGCCACCCTTTGACGAATGAGTGTGAGAATTATTTCTTGGTAGTTTTTCATGAGCATCTACCATATGGCCGAGTTTCGTAAAAAGCGACAGCACGGTTCAGCCAGAACTGCGAAAAGTGGCAGAAGAAGAAGAAGAAGAAGTGACAGAATATAGCTGCAAGCAGCGATAATACGGGGCCAGTGAGAGAGAGAGAGAGAGAGAGAGAGAGAGAGAGAGAGAGAGAGAGAGAGAGAGAGAGAGAAAGAGAGAGAGAGAGAGAGAGAGAGATGAAAACAATGGATTTGTTGGACATCTCAACCTATTGCCATTAACAGGAATCGAACTCTCAACCTTCGGACTAATAGGCTGCAACACTACCTATAGTGCTATAGCTTTGTCCAGGCTGATGTTGTCTGTTGAAGATCATAAACTCTTGCCTTCTGTCATGAACCAAGCCAACACTAAGATCACTCGTTCACAAACCATTTACCAATAGAGAAATTGTATGTGTCCTCGCAAACCGAAAACAGTGAAAGCAGCCGATCTACAAGCTCAGAAACAAGTTGCTATCTGAAAAGTTTTGAGATTGTAGATCGGCTATTTTCAGAATGAAGTATGTCATACATTGAAAAAACGTACTCTCAAATATGCATTTCAGGTTATCTTTACCATTTGCACATGTATTCATTGATACAGTCATGTTGTTTGCAATTCAACTTGAATGAAGTCTGCATCAAGTGAGGCTTGAACTGGCGGCCTTGAGATTGTGAGGCACTCATTTAAGGGAGACGCCATTGGACCAACAGACTAGGAACTGTGAAAAAGGAGATCACACAGATGATACAGTTTCACACAAATAGCTGAAAAATCCTGGGTTTAAGTGTTTTTCAAACTGCTCAAAATTGCGGACAATCTAAGGGCGGAGCTTACTGGTCAAAGCGATACATGTGTTCCTCATGAGTCAAGGCACAAGTGTAAGCAAGTTTCACGACTTTCGGCCAAACGAGGCATGACTTTTGCCTGTTTAAAGTTTGCATTTTCAAAAAATTGCTATAGCGCCCCCCTTTGGCCAATTGGAGTGAGATTGGTTTCAGTGATATTTGGAATGACTCTCTACATTACTGCAACGTTTCAAAGAAATGTGAGTCTTGCATGTATGTGTTAGGGGCAGATGAATAATTTTCATAAAACTGCAATAGTTAAAATCTATGGAATCCTGGGATTTTGGAGCAATCTGCACGAGGTGTTCACTCTCCATTCCGACATCTCACCACTCCGACTAGTGGCTTCCGCGTGCGGTTAGGGTTAGGGTTAGGGTTAGGTATAGGGTTCGTCAACGTCGGAAAGGCGACATGTCGGAATGGAGAAATGCACCCTCTGCACGAAACGTTTAACACTTGAACTTTGGACCTCTGCCGGCATAATGATGGGAGCGGATTTTCCATAAGTGAAAAAATGCAGAAGTTAGGAGCCAATGGCTGTTTTTCATATAATTCAAAATGGTGGGCGATCTAAAGGTCAGAGGTCAAAAGTCAGACCACAAAAGTTGTCAGGCATGAAGAGACGCATGTGTGTATCGAAGTTTCATGGTTGTACGTCAAACAGGGCATGAGTTGTACCTGTTCAAAGTTGGCACTTTCAATTGAGTGCTATAGCGCCACCCTTTGACGAATGAGTGTGAGAATTATTTCTTGGTAGTTTTTCATGAGCATCTACCATATGGCCGAGTTTCGTAAAAAGCGTATGCACAGTTCAGCCAGAACTGCCAAAAGTGGCAGAAGAAGAAGAAATGGAATAATGCCAATGACAAAACGGGTCCATGCTGGAAGCCTGGCCACGTAAAAAGAAAGCCCAACCCCCACCATCAAAGAATAGAGCCCAGTTCTCCCAAGTGCCCAGTTCTCCAGTCCACAACAGGTGTCAACTCCCCGTCAGAATTTCACTCCCCTTCACAGTTCCGCCAGTCGATGGCGCCAGATCATCTATTTTCAAGGGCTGTCAATGAACGACAACTCATTTGAAGGCTACTATGTTGATAATGGTAGGCGACCAATAATGTAGGCCTACTCGTATACCTATATAGTTCTCAACATAGGGACCAGGGACCCCCCGAGGTGCTTGAGGGGGTTCCAGGGGGTCCCCCACTAATTGATTGATTCACCATTATTACATGTGCAAGTTAAATACAACTAGAGAAAGTACAAGAATGTCTATTTTCAGTAGAGTTTCACTGTTTAGACAGCGAAGGAATTCTGGACCAAATAACAGACCATAATACCATATTTGGTTTTAAATGGTCATGTCTAACAATAAACATGTTCATAGATTGGTCTCCCAAAGATTAAAAAAAGAATAAAAACAAAAACAAAAACATAAAAATATATATTTTTTATTGTATGGAATTTGCCTCTTCTATTGGAAAATGAGTGCGCACAAAGTACTGATATAGTAAATTAAAGATCATTCATAACTTTTTGTATAACTTTCCACCTATAGTTCTATCAAACATGATCCAAACGGAGGATGTAAGGGCCATGGTGGGAGAGGAGGCCCATTTCACCTGCCAACTCACGCAACCCAAGAACGTTCTTCAGGTTACATGGCAGAAAATAATACCAGGAGGAACGGAGGATGTTGGCAGCTGTAACAAACGCTTTGGCACAAAGATCAACCCTCCCTTTCAGGGTTTAGTGGATTTTGAAGACACAGGACTGCATAATACTGCCATAGTGGTGAGGAATGTGACCAAAGCAGACGAATGCTGTTACAGATGTTTGTTTAATGCCTACCCTGAAGGAGCCATCTACAGGAAAACCTGCCTCACTGTTTACGGTAAGAAATGGCCCTCTGTGTGTGTGTGTGTGTGTGTGTGTGTGTGTGTGTGTGTGTGTGTGTGTGTGTGTGTGTGCGCGCGCGCGTGCGCGCGCGCGTGTGCGTGCGACCGTGCGTGTTCTACTTTTATGATGTCCTGAATACAAAGGGGTTAGGGATTGGTGATTGAATATCTCTGCTGTCGGCCAGAAACCCCCAATGTCCAAAAATATATTTTTTTTGTAATGTTTTTAAAACAATTCAATACTGCCATCCAAGTTGGTATATTATCATCACTTTACTCAAATCCAGCTCAAGTGGAGTTAGGAGGTTTTTGACCATTGAATGTGGAGATAGTTGTTTTGTCCATCATCAATTGATTGATTGATTGATTGATTGATTGACTGAATGATTGATTGATTGATTGATTGATTGATTGATTGATTGATTGAATACTGTATGTATAAGTTTGCAGAATAAAAAGCACATGGCAGTACAGTTCAAGTACAAGGTCAACCAAATAGGATTGGAAAAAAAACAAGAAAGCCACTGGCTTGTTTCAATAGGGCTTCTTTTGTATTCAATTAGTACTTGAGTAAAAGTATAAAAGTATTGGCATCAAAATGTACTTAAAGTACTAAAAGTTAAAGTACTCATTGTGCAGAATGTCCCATTACAAGTTTTCTAATGTATGAAAAAAAAGTATAAATAGCAGCAGCATTAAAAACAGCATTTAAAAAACAATTCATGTGTCACAGTTCAGTTCTTAGTGCAGTTCACGGGTAATTCTCACAGATCACTAGATCACTAATGCGATGATCATCATAGTTCAAGGTCAAGAGTTCACAGCTTCTGGGTAGAAGCTATGCATGTGTGTCATCTTTTAAAATTCATTAAATTCATCCCGTGGATGATACACATGATTGTTTGTTTTGTTACAGCTATAGATGCGTCATGCGTATTGAATACAGTAGGCCAATAAGTCAAATAGGCCGAAAATTATTAAAACAACATTCAGTCTGTTTAGACTAGAGTCTAAACAAGCATCAAGCACTGTTTTTGCAATGACGTCTTCCTTCTTCCTTCTTCCAGGAATGGTTTGTTTCCTTGCCAATACCGCCGTTTCGTTTCTGTTTCATCTGCTATTTTCAAATATTTTAGTACTTTTACTTTTGGTACTTTAAGTACATTTTGATGCCAATACTTTTGTACTTTTACTCAAGTAAATTTTGAATTCTGGACTTTAACTCGTAACAGAATATTTCTATATTGTAGTATTGGTACTTTTACTTAAGTAAAGAATTTGAGTACCTTTTCCACCACTGGAAGTCAGATGAAAAAGTGGAAAAGTTAGTTGGTTTGACCGACAGTTTGAGGATCCAATGGAGTTAGGAGGTTTAGTCAGAAGCGCTTTTTAATACTTTTCTTTGGTTCGATATTTGTAAAACCTACACACAGACGTAAAGGGTGTTCAATAGCACTGATAAGAAAATAAAGGATTAGGAGGTTTGCGCCCGATATACAGGGAGGCCTATGGAGTGTCCTCATAAGTATACTACAATTTGTCAAAATGATTTGTGGTTGGTTTTGCAGAGCAACCCGAGCCCATTTTACACGTCACAAAACCCAACGGCACAGAGCTGACGGTTGTGTCCTGCACGGCCCAGGCCATGTCCCACCCCGCTCCCATGGTGACCCTGGAGGTCCCCAGACACGTGGGGTCTTCAAACTACAGCACCGTCCATACGGCCAACTCCAACGGTACCATCACGGTAACCAGCAATGTCACACTGGAGAGGCTGTGCAGCAACGGCACGCAGGTCCGCTGTGTGCTGCGTCTCCACTCGGGCGTTGTAAAGGAGGCGTCCACGGTCATTTATTCTGATAAGCACGGTGAGAGATCGTTTCATACTTTCATTTTCCATCATTTTTCTATTGTTCATTCCATTTTCCAATATTTTAATAAAAAGACTATTCAGATACAAGGTGGTAAAACAAGAACCTTCCACAACCTGTAACTGTCCAGGCCTCGTGGAATATGTCACACGGCACTATGGGTCGCTATTAGTTCTTTAAGTCGAAAAGGGCTATTTGACTGAAGGTTTAGTATCAGAATGAGCATCAGTTTCATTGGCACATCATGGCATTTACCGGTGTAAATCAGTGGGTGAAATTATTTCAGAAAATTGAGAAAAAGGGGGGGGGGGGGGGGCAGAGATAGGGAGAGTAACATACAAATAAAAATAGGTGATGGATTGTTGGATTTGTGGATATATGATCTTTGTTACTAACTTCTCTATGATGCGTTCTTTTCCCAGATGTGTGTGATAAATCTGAAGCGTGGCAGAGTGGTCTCAGTAAGTTCTTGTTCATCAGTGTGCCTGTTTTAATCCTGAGTGTTTCACTGTAAGACACACAGTCACATTTGTCATCTTTTCCACACACTTCTAGTGGTTGGTTGTGTTGCTGCTGTCATTGGTGTTGGTGTGATAATCCTCGCATTTGGATTATTCGTTGTCTTCAGACTTCAACGACAAGGAAAGATCAGGTAACAATCTGTTATAAACGTCGTTGAGTTGCAGCTCAGCTGAACCTGAGATGATCTCTGAACATAAATTAGATGGATGACTTTCTAACTGATTTGTTGGGTTTTGTTTTTTTACTTCTCCTTTAGGTCGTACAATGACCCTGAAATCCAAACAACTTTCCATAAGTAAGACACAGTTGAACACCAGAAACCACTCTGTCTGTCTATTGGTCTATGATTTAGTATTTTTTGGATACAATAATAGTTAAGTTTTGAACTACTTTAACTTGAATGCCCCCCCCCCACCCCCCTTCTAGGAAAAAGGAGCCATTAGTCCCACAAGATCAGATTGAACAGTGTTCTCCACCGAAGAATAAGCCTATTGAATACCCAAACACCTGATAGTTGACAGGTAGGTGAATAAGAATACACTTTGTGAATTCTAATTGGAAGTATATATGGTCTGTTTTCGTCTGTCTCCTTCTCACTCTGCCTGTGTTCTCTCTTTCTTTATGTCTGTTTGAGTTTAAACGACTTTATTCATTGTGCTCTCTTTCTTCCAAGGGGCTTTTGAGAGGTGTTATTGTGAGCCTGAGAGACAAGTCGATGGAGAGAAACTGCTGCTCATCTCATAGTGTAATGGTGGAAACTGTAACCCCAAACAGCTTCCATTTAGAGTGCTAGTTGACCATTTTAATTATGTTGTACATTATTCATTTTATTGTAAGTCTCACTGGATAACAATGGCTGCTAAAAGAAGATACATTTCACGGATCTTCACTTATATTAGAACATGTCACATGTGCACTATTCATTATATTTGATTAAATGTATGTTATATTTTAATTTTATGTTTTTAGAGAACCACACCTATTATCTATGTTTGATTTGCACTTTTCTTTTAATCATTCACAGAATCACAGATGTTTATAATCTAGGAGCCTAGTAATAACCATGCACACAGCACTTTCAAGCACCTGTTTACTATTATTAATGCTGCTACAATGTCTGAACAACAACAAAATAATGTGACTCTTGATGTACACTAGAATAGAACACTAGAATACCTTGAACCTTCATTGGAGGGCATTTTTTTTGTTTTAACAACTTAAACCTTCTATTCTTAGTCAAACAGACCTGAGTTACATACTGTACTTGGGCTCACAATGTGTCACAACACATTGTGAGCTTGTAGATCTGCAATTTGTCGATTGCAGATCTACAAGTTCTATTACTGATTGTAATTATCAACTCACCAATATTACAGCTGTACGCACAGCTTGGGTTATCCTCCTAGTCTCTGTCAAGACTTTGTTTCACAAAAATCCTCCGTTATGTTATGAGTAGCCTCGATCTCCAAGCTTTTATTTTTTATTTTTATGTAATGAGCAACTTTCTGTCAGTAAACTCAGTGCAGCCATCATCTTTCTATGCGTTCCAGTTGGGAAGCGCTCGTAAATCACACGTCCAGTGTACCACCCGTTTCGAAATTGCACATAAGACGAACATTGAGTGATGTAAAATGAGTGCTTCTAAACTCGAACACGAGAAAAATCATGGCTGCTCAGTTTGACAGAAATGTCGAGGTGGACTTTTTTCATACAAAGACTACACAGACAAAAAAGGATATGCATTTAAGTCAATGGGCTACTTGCAACTTAATTGCACATAGTATCAAAGTTAATTGCTTGCATCTAGGGCCCTAACCCTAACCCTACTATAGAGTGTTACAGTGACTAACATTGATGTGCAGACAATGACAAGGGAAAAATAAATATTATTTTTGAAAATCAGTTTATTGGAATTACTTATGTCTCAATGTCTTTCTCACTTGAACTGGTAACAGAGGAACACAATACAACTGAGGATTCACTTAAAGAAACATAAATGATCATCATCAGTAAGAGACCACCAGTTTGATATCCATAGAGAACCCAAGTCTGTTATCACTGCCGCTAGCGGCCGCAATCTCCCTGGGTTACGGAATTATTCTTTGAAATTATTCCATTGAAAATACCATATAAGGTATCAATAGCATCGGGGCATATAAGAACTAGTGGGTTCCTAATATAATAAACAAATGAGCCCGGCGATTTTGCTCCTATGGATATGGATATGAAGCATCAACAGTGACAGTGAAAATGTTCTAATTTATACAAAGAATAATTTTCTACAAACACAGACGTCATCAAATGTAACTCAATATCATAAACGACACAGTCACATACCCGACAGAATCACCAGGCTGATTTTGTTTATTTTTGGACCACAACAGCTCTTATATGACACGATGACGCAATGGTATCTTCAATAGAAATTATAAATCACACCCAGTGTGAAGTGGGCGGTGTGGTCACAGTGGTCATCACAGTGGGCGATTCACTTTAAAAAAAATCACACCCAGTGTGAAGTGGGCGGTGTGTGGTCATCACAACATGACTCACTTAGAAAAAAGGATAAATGACTTTTTTTAAAGTCCATACTGCTATTCATAGGGCTGCACATGTGTCATGTGTTTCGCTAGCCAATCACAGTCCTGAATTTGCAAAGTCAGCCAATCACATTACAGTTAGTGGTGATGACACTAGCTGTAATGTGATTGGCTGACTTTGCAAAAGTATCGATTTGCATTAACAATGGAAGGGTTAGGGGGTATACAAATCTTTTGGTCTGTGTCCAAAACTCACTTATAGGGGGCGGCTACACCGCCCCAAAAAACATAAATGTGTTTTTTTGTAAGTGCACAGTCCTATTTATAGGACTGCCATGTGTCATGTGTTTCACTAGCCAATCACGGTCCTGAATAGAGTCAACCAGTGTACAATGGTGGCCAATCACGGTGCAGGGTTAGGGGGGTACAATGGTGGCCAATCACAGCACAGGGTTGGGGGGGTGCAATGGGTGGGGGTCCAAACCTCACATATAGGGGTGGTTGCACCGCCCAAAAATGCTTCAGCAACCCAGCGGATAACTGAGTGACGTCAGGACTTCCATACTCTATATATGGTCACAGACCACCATTTGATACATTTCTGGGTCTGGGCACCCTCTCTACACTGTAAAATCCACAGTGTTTACCAATGAAACCAAATGGACCCGTTCCATTTGTACACTCTCAGTAACAGAGCCATAAGTCAATTTAGACCCCTGGTGGTCCGTGGTCCCTGGACCAGACGTTGAGAAACGTTAGAAATTGATCTAAACACCAACAGTAGAGAACAATCATTAATATCCATCAAGAAAGTAGCAAAAATAATGAAACGGCAAAATATGTAGCACCAAAGTGGAAGAAATAAAAGGTGTATGGACAAATGATCAACACCAAGTGGATTTCACACTGAGTTGACAGTATACAGAGATAAAAATAAACTGCATTCATGACGTCACGCAGGAGTAGGACGAGCCTTTGTCTTACTCCTCCTGCCCAACACTCTCTGCTGACACCGACCGGTGCCGTGGCTACCGCCCCATCCTGTAAGAGTATGTGCAGTGACTAGTATCAACCTCCCTGACCGACCTACCTTACTTTAAGCCCTATTTTATACTTTGCCCTACAACAGTGTCACACAAAAATAGCCAATCTAAAGGCTCACGTGTCACAGAGCAACACATTGCGAGCTTGTAGATCTGCTATTTTTTAAAGTCGATGAATTCATTAAAATAAGATTTTTATTGTCAATGAAATAGTTTGTTACACCCCTAACCCAGTGCAACACTCCCCTCTTTCACCAAATGTAACCATCACTAACCATTATTAGCAGCATTATAATAAGCAAATACTGTTATTGATCAACAATTGATAAGACACTAGATACGACTATAACAATTTATTATTGACTACTTGCCGATTATTCATACTTTTCGTTTTTTTCTTAAATTGTTTTTATTAGATTTTGACACTTGCTTTGGCAATGTAAACGTATGTTTTCTCATGTCAATAAAGCTCCTTTGAATTGGACTTAATGGCACTGCATGAACGATTGGGCTAGGTGGTTTAGAGCACTTTGTTTGGACCTACTTGTATCCCATACCTGAATGTGCTTACAGTAGATATTCTAATCTGTACAATCAATCAATCAATCAATCAATCAATCAACTTTATTTAGCAGACACAAGGTCCAATAAAAACAAGACACATAAAAACATATAAAAGTACAAAAATAAAACACAGTACAAAGTCATAAAACGTATGTTGTGTACAGATAGGTGGTAAAAGGATATCAGCCCCTCGGCCTAAACCGTCACACAAAATATCCACTTACAATCCACTGAGTTGTACATGTCAAATTGACTATATAGAAAGTGTTGTCAGACATACATACACAACTAGATCATTAAAATGTGTTCCGAAATTCAAGTTCTATACTGAAAAAACGTGTTTAACATTTGATGTGACAGCCATCTTGAAAAATGCCCCAATTTTGGCTAACAGCTTTTCTGGAAAAAGTAGGCCATAAGCATTATGCATTATTCATGCCAAGTTTGGTGCTTTTATCACAAAGTGAACGACTTCTCTAATTGGCTGCACGTGTTCACGGATCGGGTGCATTTCGCCTTTCCGACATGTCGCCTTTCCGACGTTAACGAACCCTATACCTAACCCTAACCCTAACCGCACGCGGAAGCCACTAGTCGGAGTGGCGAGATGTCGGAATGGAAGGAGCACCCCTCACGGATCGAGTTACACGGATCTTCCCGGGTAACATTTTCAGAGGGAAAGAATGAGTGCAAATGTATGGAAAGAGTGTGTCAGTGAAAGTGTGTGTGAAGGTGTGCATGTGTGTGTTAGTATCAGGATCAGAGAATGACAGCTTTCCTTTATTCCAGTCCAGCTGGACTCTGATCTTCTGAGGTTTCTGCTTCACTGAGAGATCAGTGACTGGTGAGGACTCGGAGCATGCTGTGTATTTACCTTCATTGAACCCTATTCTCCAGAATTTACCCAGTCCACTTCCCTTCCTCGGAAAAGACTCTGCTAACACACCCAGCATCCAGTTACTATTGTCTCCAACCTCAACATCCCAGCTGTGACTGTGAGTCCCGGAGTTAAAGCCCTCCGAACCTAGGACTAAGGGAAAGATGTCAAACCTCTCTGGGTTGTCAGGAAGCTGCTGTCTTCCTCCCCATCTCACACTGGTCAGATCATCAGACAGGATGAGTCTTGGATGGGCAGTGCTGGGGTCCAGAATGACAGGCGTGTAGGAGACAATGTCCTTCATCTTGTCCCAGACTCTGAAGGTCAGGTTGCCCAGATGTTTGACCATGTCTATCCCTGAGACCAGCTGTGGGTCCTGCAGTGTGAGTAGTGTGTCGTTGTGCTCCTCCTCTTCTTTGACGTTGTTAAAAAGGGTGTCGTTGTGCTCCTCCTCTTGTTTGACGTTGTTAAAAAGGGTTAATATGTCTCTGTTCAGACCCTCAATCTTCTCCTTCATCATCTGACTCTTCTGCTGCTGCTCCTTCCTCAGTGCAGTGATGCGGGCCTCCTCTTCCTCTTGTAGAAACTGATGCATCTTCTTAAACTGGTCTTTAATCTGCCTCTCTATGTGTCGGGTCTGAGCCTTAATGTGTTCTGCTGTTTGGTCACAGGTTGCTTTAACTTTATTAAAGACCTCCAGTTTCTCCTGTAAAGGCTTCGGGGATTTCTGGACTTCCTCCTTGATGGGTCTGAAATTGTGGTTGGTGTGGTTTTCTGAATGAACACAAACTGGCTGTTGACACTTTTCAACAGCCGGTGTGGGTCCCCGCCAGCCGCCCTCATCCGCCCCGGGAGCCACCGTCCCTGGGTACGGAGGTGGACCGGGGACCCCCGGGCGTCCCTGGCTCCAGAGGCTCGACCCGGCCTGTCCGCCAGTCGGGTCAAGCCTTACGAGGCAGAGACCCCCGGGGGGGAGGGGCAGGGCCTCTACCCGGTAGAAGAGTTTGAGTTTCTCAGCATTTACACTGCAGAGATCCTCAGACCCTGAGAAAGTTCTCTGACGTTTTGAAGTGCTCTGATGTCTCTCTTGTATTAAGGCCTCACACAGGTTCTTCAGAACCAGGTTACAGGGTGGATTACCTGTTGTTGTTGAATGTATTTTCTTACAAACAGGACATTGCTTTATTCTCTCGTCTCTCCACCAATTCTGCAGACATTCTTTACAGAAGCTGTGTCTACATGACAGGAGAACAGGATCTTTAAAAATGTCATCACACACAGGACAGGAAAAAGCTTCTACTGGAAGAGACGACGTGGAAGCCATTTAGTGTGAGTGAAGCTACAAACACTCTGCTCAATACAGGAAGTCAGTCAGTGGTGGTAACACTTCCTCTAGAATGTTCCCTGAAGTTTACTTTCACTGTGAATCCTGGTTCTTGTTTCATTCAGAGTCAGCAGCAGGTTCCAGTGGTCTGGGTCAGTATTCCCTCCTGTAGATATGGAAAGACAGTCTGTCCTCCTCACTGGAAGTTGTGGGTTTGATCTGAACGTCAATCTTATCGTCTCAGATGAGTCTGGCAGGGAGCGGAGCTTTGACACACCACCACAGACCTGTTTCAAGTACACACACGCACGCACGCGCACGCACGCACACGCACACGCACACACACACACACACACACACACACACACACAGACAGACAGACAGACACAAATGAACCTTTAATCTAATACAAACAACGTATGCACCACACATATTGAATTGGTTGAATGAGATGTATCATTCAACAATGCTGTCAGTGCAATAACTGAAAAGCTTCTCTCTATGTTTTTTGCCTGTAGGCATATTATCATATTGTTCTACAGAACACCATTGCTGAGGTAAAAAAAAGAGGTAAAAAGTGGTTTGAGATGAATTGAATGAGGACACTAGAAAGCTGCTATCTGATATGCATTAGAGTTGTATTGATCATCAAGGGGAAAAGTGTCCCTTGCATTAAAACCATGCTAGCATGCTAAATATTAGGGGTGTAACGATACATTTTAACAGCGATACGATACGCATCACGATTAGGGGTGTGCCGAAAACGTATCGCGACATATCGCGGGACGATATATCGGCACACCCCTAATCACGATACATGGTTGACGATGCGATACATGGACGATATTGGTTCATTCATGGCGATACGATACGATTCAATGATTTAAAATCCATACAGTCACTATTTAGCAAACAAATTTAATCTGTGTGAATCATGTGGATAGTGCAGGTTTTTTAAAGGGTCTACACCATGAATTTTAACTTTTTCTTAATTTTTGTGTGTTTTTGGTCTCCCCCACCTCTCTTCTGTTCCAACAAATACCCGACTTCGAGCATGCAGGCTTTCATAGGCTATCTGTGGTTTTTATGTAAATTGGTCTGAAAACAGTCCGTCAGATTTGTTCCCCCACCCTACGTCACGTCTGGGAACAATTCCTCCCGTTTTTCAGTTCTAACCACAAAAAAATAAAATATATATATATTTTTTTTAATTTTTCCTTTTTTTTTTTTTTTTTTTTTTCCACACAGAACCAGGACATAACATGCATACAAACTGGCTCAATAGCGCCCCGTGCCAAACAGGACAATGTGGCATTGCAGGTGAAAGTGCTTTATAAGCCAGAGAGAAGTTAGTTGGAATTAGTATATCTGAGGCTTGATTTAGGCTCAAACCTTTTGAAAAACGTTTGAGGGACATAAACAATATGATATCAAATATTATTATTATTTTTTAAATTCATGGTGTAGCTCCTTTAAGGGGAAAATGAATTATTATGGATATAAATAGGTAAACACAGTGATTCTCTGGCAAATATATGGACATTGTATTTGAACACATATGGACAAAGCCGCACCTTGACATGAACACAGAGATTACACACATTTATTGATAAACCAAGTGTGGCGATATGGAATGGAAAAGTAATTAAACCCCTCTTTCTCTTTGTTCTTCTTAAAATTGCTAAATACAACACACATGAACTTAGTATCAATAAAATGTATTATTTGCATTGCAAAACGATTCGATACGATTATTTGCATTGCAAAACGATTCGATACAAAGTCAAACAACACGATATTTAGCTGTTATCGAGCTGCATATCGATATAGTAGTTATAAAAACGATTTTTCGATGCAGTTACTATATCGTTACACCTCTACTAACTATCCACTGTCCTGCATCAGGAATGGACACAGATGGTGTCACTCGAAGAAAAAAAAAGAAGACAATATTTCATTTCATGGTAAGGTGTTTGCTTGTACATCTGTTGTATTTGTCAAGTGAGGAGAGTAAATACCAACCTCTGTGTTTACTGCCTCTCAACGTCTGATTCCTTAACGGTTCCCTTTAACGATTCCTATATTTGGAAACAAGATAAAAATAAATCAGCCTTCATTAAAAATAAATTATAAACAAATTGAAACCGTACATACAGTATTGCATACATATTATAGTGGTTCTCAAAGTGAGGTCCAGGGACTCTCTGGGTTACTTGAGGGTGTTCCAAAATGGACCCTTACATGTCTGTACTCTGTAACTCTGAAAGTGTACAAATGGACCTGGAAGGGTCCTTTTGGTTCCATGTGTAAACTCTAAAGTTATAGTGGGGCCTTGAAATTAAAAAGTGAGAGAACCAGCGGACGTGAAGTCCACATACCAGCTCTGACAGTGTGAAACGGTTCTAAATGTGATGGAACTGACTCCGGTTCCTCAATGTTGGGTCTGGGTTCCTCTGGTTCCAGATCCAACCCTAGTCTCAGGGGGTCAGGTAAGGTTCAGCTGTGTTGAACAGGATTCTAAATCAAACAGAGATAAAAGAAAATAACTCAGTTCTTCTCTGAACTCTAATACTTGAATCCTTGTTTCTGATAGGCTGGAAGGTGTGCATTAAAGGAATATACTTCAACCAAAAAAAAACTATAATAATCCAATAATTGAGTACTTGCTTGATTCCGTATTTAGATATTTGATATTCATTACATCAGACTTCCTATACAAACCCATTGTAACTTCAAACTTCATTTTAACCATAATAGATTCATCAAACATACCTGTCCTTGGTTCTGGTGACTGATACTGTGCTAATAAGTGAGGGGGCGTGTTTTTTAATCCTTTTTTTTTTTGTTCAATGATGAACCAGAAAATGTCATTAAAGCTTTGTAACCAGAAGAGTTTCTTTATCTGTTTCCCTGACTCTCAGACACAAGGACAATAAGTTGACTGTTATTTCCCCCAAAGCCATAATACCTTCCACCAAAGGATGACATTTCATAAGTTTGGATGTATAACAAGTGTCCAAACACACACACACACACACACACACACACACACAAACGCACACACACACACACGCACGCACGCACGCATGCATGCACGCACAAAGTATATTCTATCAATACATATTAGTGTAATAAGTGTCAAGTCTTACTTTAAGTTGTCCTATAAGTTTCATAAACTGCAGCATGTTCTTCATGTTGGATGTGTTGTTGTTGCTGCAGGACGCCGCCAATTTACGACGTGATGACGCAACAGAGGCACGCACGCCACGCAGCAGACGTTGATTACGTCAATCACAAGCTAGGAAGCCAATCAGAAGCATGCGGGGGCGGGGCAGTTGGAACCAGTGTTGCCATGTCGACTTATTATAAGTGACTTTGGGCTTATTTTTCTGTAAAGTTGCTTGTTTCTGAAGATCACTCGCTTATTCTGGCTTGCTTCCACATTTTCTTATTTAAACCAGTGGTTCTCAAATATTTTTCATGAAAATGTTTTGTGCCAGGATTTTGTGTTGTTAAAATGTTTCAAAACATGTTCTAAATATTCCACATTTTATTGCAAGAGTTTGAAAATAGCAGATCTACAAGCTCACGACGCGTTGCATAGGTTTAAAGTGCTCATGTGGCTTCTTTTGGGCTTGTTTTCCTATATATGGTTGCTTGTTTCTCTCACAAGATATGGCAACACTGGTTGGAACGAGCAGGGGATTTCCCCAGGGATTTTCTAACTAACTGGAACAGGGGACAGTTTTACTGTTCCAGTATAACTGTTTCAGTATTTATTTTGTATTTCCCATCAGTGGTGATCGTGGAAGAAGTGGGGTACTCTCTTTCTTTTTTTTTTACTTATTAAATTAGTAGCAATACCACAATGTAAAATACCAAGTAAAAGGCCTGTATTCCAAGTATTAAGTACAAAAGTATTGGTATCAAATCTAAATGTACCGTTGTTTAATACAATCAGATAGGATTTTTCCGTTTCATGAATGGGCTGTCAATGGAGTAACTAGTACATTTAGTCTGTACTTAAGTACAATTTTGAGGTACTTTGACTTTACTGGAGTATTTCCAATTGTCTATACTTTGACTTCTACTCCACTACATCTCAGAGGCAAATGTTTTACTTTTACTCCACTACAATTATTTTAAAACTTTAGTTACTAGTTACTTTTCAGATATAAATGATAAATTATTCCATTATAAAACATACATTAACCACTTTAGCCCTGTTTTATACATAGGCTATTTGAAAATAGCCGATCTACAAGCTCACAACGCGTCGCATCGCAACGCGTTGTGAGCTTGTAGATCTGCTATTTTCAAACATTTTAGTGCTTTTACTTTTGGTACTTTAAGTACATTTTGATACCAATACTTTTACTCAAGTACATTTTGAATTCCTGGACTTTTACTTGTAAAGGAGTACTTTTACATTGCAGTATTGATACTTTTACTAAGTAAAACATTTGAGTAATTTTTCCACCACTTCAGCTAGGGCCCTAGTAGAGTGTTACAGTGAATAACATTGATGTGCAGACAATGACAAGGGAGAAATAAATGTTATTTTTGAAAATCAGTTTATTAGAATTACTTATACTTCATTGTAAGTTTGTTTTTTTCAGAGCACAAAGCTTGACACTTAAAGTTTGAAAGTAACTCTAACAAAAAAGTAAAGATGAAAGAATACGTAATGTTCCACTTTAAAGACTCAATTTCAACTGGTAACAGAGGAACAAGGTAAAACAGAGGATTCACTTAAAGAAACATAAATGACCATCATCAGTAAGAGACCACCAGTTTGATTTTCCATAGAGAACCCAAGTCTTCACTGCCACTAGAGGCCACTATCTCCCTGGGTAATTTTTTTCCATTTAAAATGCCATAAGGTCTCAATATCATCGTGGCATATAAGAACTGTGTTCCCAAAATAATTTACGAATGAGCCTGGCAATTTTTTCTCCTATGGATATGGACATGAAGCATCAACCGTCGGTGAAAAAGTACTTATTTATCCAAATAATAATTTTCTCCAAACACAGACGTTATCAAATGTAACTCAATATCATAAACGATACTCATACCTGACAGAATCACCAGGCTGATTAGTTTATTTTTGGAACAGTTCTTATATGACGCGATGCGAAGATGACCCAATGGTATTTTCAATAGAAAAAATACTTCCGTGACCCAGGGGATAACTGAGTGACGTCAGGACTTCCATACTCTATATATGGCCACAGACCACCATTTGATACATTTCTGGGTCTGGGCACCCTCTCTACACTGTCAAACCCACCGTATTTACAAATTTGTACACTCTCAGTAACAATTTAGACCCCTGGTGGTCCCTGGACCAGACATCTAAACACCAACAGTAGAGAACCATCATTAATATCCATCAAGAAAGTAGCAAAATTAATGAAACGGCAATGCAAAAACATGTAGCACCAAAGTGGAGGAAATAATGACAGAGATGGAAAAATCACGCAGTACAGAACTGTACATCACAGTGAAAGAAAATATTTATGTATGATTATACGTCTGCCTTTTAATATTTTTCACCCCAATTTAATCGTTATGCCAATTAATTCCTCCCCACACACACGTGTGTGTGTTGTCTATGAGTTGTATCCTACTGGCTCACCTAGGAGCTTGTAGATCTGCTATTTTTGAAAGTCGATTAATTTATTAAAATACGATTTTTATTATCAATTAAATAGTTTGTTACACCCCTAACCCAGTGCAACACTCCCGTCTTTCATCAAATGTAACCATCACTAACCATTATTAGCAGCATTATAATAAGCAAATACTGTTATTGATCAACAATTGATAAGACAATAGATACGATTATAACAATTTATTATTGACAACTTGTCGATTGCCGAGTACTTTCCGTTTTTATTATATTTTGAAACTAGCTTTGGCAATGTAAACGTATGTTTTCTCATGCCAATAAAGCTCCTTTGAATTGAATTGGACTGGATGAACGATCAAGCTAGGTGTTGAGCACTTTATTTGGACCTAGTTGTATCCCATACCTGAATGTGCTTACAGTAGATATACTAATCTGTACAGATAGGTGGTAAAAGGATATCAGCCCCTCGGCCTAAACCGTCACACAAAATGTCCATTTATAATCCACTGAATTGTGCAGCTCAAATTGACTATATAGAAAGTGTTGTCAGACATACATACACAACTACCGGTAGATCATTAAAATATGTTCCGAAATTCAATTTCTACACTGAAAAAAACGTGTTTAACATTTGATGCGACAGCCATCTTGAAAAATGCCACAATTTTTAGGTGGCTAACAGCTTTTCTGAAAAGGTAGGCCATAAGCATTATGCATTATTCATGCCAAGTTTGGTGCTTTTATCACAAAATGAACGACTTCTCTAATTGGCTGCATGTGTTCCGGAGTTACACGGATCTTCCCAGGTAACATTTTCAGAGGGAAATTATGAGTGCAAATGTATGGAAAGAGTGTGTCAGTGAAAGTGTATGTGAAGGTGTGTATGTGTGTGTTAGTATCAGCATCAGAGAATGACAGCTTTCCTTTATTCCAGTCCAGCTGGACTCTGATCTTCTGAGGTTTCTGCTTCACTTTGACTTTAGTGACTGACATTGGTGAGGACTCGGAGCATGCTGTGTATTTACCTTCATAGAACCCTATTCTCCAGAATTTACCCAGTCCACTTCCCTTCCTCGGAAAAGACTCTTCTAAAACGCCCAGCATCCAGTTACTATTGTCTACAACCTCAACATCCCAGCTGTGAGTCCCTGAGTTAAAGCCCTCAGAACCCAGGACAAAGGGAAAGATGTCAAACCTCTCTGGGTTGTCAGGTAGCTGCTGTCTTCCTCCCCATGTCACACTGGTCAGATCATCAGACAGGATGAGTCTTGGATGGGCAGTGTTGGGGTCCAGAATGACAGGAGTGTAGGAGACAATGTCCTTCATCTTGTCCCAGACTCTGAAGGTCAGGTTGCCCAGGTGTTTGACCATGTCTATCCCTGAGGCTGAGACCAGCTGTGGGTCCTGCAGTGTGAGTAGTGTGTCGTTGTGCTCCTCCTCTATGATAGAGTAGTCTGAGTAGTAGACTATGGCTTTGATGTTGTTTGAAAGGGTTAATATGTCTCTGTTCAGACCCTCTATCTTCTCCTTCATCATCTGACTCTTCAGCTGCTCCTCCTCCCTCAGTGCAGTGATGCTGGCCTCCTCTTCCTCTTGTAGAAACTGATGCATCTTCTTAAACTGGTCTTTAATCTGCCCCTCTGTGTGCCAGAACTGGGCCTGAATGTGCTTTGCCGTTTGGTCACAGGTTGCTTTAACTTTAACAAAGACCTTCAGTTTCTCCTGTAAAGCCTTCAGTGACTTCTGGGCTTCCTCCAGAGCAGCTTCATCAATGGGTCTGAAACTGTGGTTGGTGTGGTTGAATGCGTGGTCTGAATGAACACACACAACACACACTGGCTGTTGACATTCCTGACATAAGAGTTTGAGTTTCCCAGAATGCAGACTGCAGAGATCCTCAGATCCTGAAGAAGTTCTCTGACGTTTTGAAGCACTCTGATGTCTCTCCTGTATTAAGGCCTCACACAGGTTCTTCAGAACCAGGTTACAGGGTGGATTACCTGTTGAATGTATTTTCTTACAAACTGGACATTCATTTATTCCCTTCTCTCTCCACCTATTCTGAAGACATTCTTTACAGAAGCTGTGTCTACATGACAGGAGAACAGGATCTTTAAAGATGTCATGACACACAGGACAGGAAAAAGCTTCTTCTGGAAGAGACGACGTGGAAGCCATTTAGTGTTAGTGAAGCTACAAACACTCTGCTCAATACAGGAAGTCAGTCAGTGGTGGTAACACTTCCTCTAGAATGTTCCCTGAAGTTTACTTTCACTGTGAATCCTAGTTCTTGTTAAAGTCCATTCAGCTGACAGAGTCAGCAGCAGGTTCCAGTGGTCTGGGTCAGTATTCCCTCCGGTAGCTGTGTGAAGACAGTCTGTCCTCCTCACTGGAAGTTGTGGGTTTGATCTGAAGGTCAATGTTATTGTCTCAGATGAGTCTGGCAGCCAGGGAGCGGAGCTTTGACACACCACCACAGACCTGTTTCAAGTACACAGACAGACAGACACACACACACACACACATTTACCTTTAATCTAATACAAACAACGTATGCACCACACATATTGAATTGGTTGAATGAGATGTATCATTCAACAATGCTGTCAACGCAATAACTGAAAAGCTTCTCTGTATGTTTTTTGCCAGTAGGCATATTATCATATTGTTCTACAGAACACCATTGCTGAGGTAAAAAAAAAAGGGAAAAAGTGGTTTGATATTAAGTGAATGAGGACACTAGAAAGCTAGCCTGGTAAAGCCCCTCCCTCCGGAAAATCTCATTTCCATTTGATTTCAGGAAGGAGTCTGGCATGAGGGCTTATTTGGCTTTTTGTCGTCGTCCACCAAGTGGACGAGCCGCGTGACTCCATAGTCTAAACCAGTTGTGCATGATTGGCCAATACGCTTGTGCAAGGACGCGCTGTGATTGGCCAGTAGCCACTTTGAGTGACAGTTGGGGCAAACGCTCTCACCAAAACATTATTTACTATTCTGTCCCTATCGGTACATAACTCGAACGGCGCTGAGTCGACTAGCAGACCATTGGCCGGTCGACGCGGGCACTCGCGCCTGGAGGCGCTCGGGCGCGTCTCCTCGGCCTCAAGGTCTGCTGAGTCGGCGCGCCTCCGTCATGGTCCAAAACTATACTTTATCGGCGAAAAGAAATAGTCCGCGGTTGTTTGAAAAAGTCACTTCCGCGTTGGCCACAGAAGGGGGCGTGTTTATAGCACAACTGGTTTAGACTTTGTAATGTCGCGGACGAGCCTATCAGCATCCTTAGCCTGGTAAAGCCCATCGTTCTGTGATTGACAGCGAAAGTTGCAACAACGGACTGCTGATTGGCTGAAGGGGAACAACTGCTGATTGGCTGAAGGGGTTGTCAGTCAAAGTGGTTTGATATGAAGTGAATGAGGACACTAGAATAATCTGATATGCATTGGAGTTGTATTGATCATCAAGGGGAAAGGTGTCCCTTGCATTACGCATGCTAACTATCCACTGTCCTGCATCAGGAATGGACACAGATGGTGTCACTGGAAAAAAAAACATTTTCATGGTAAGATGTTGTCAGCTTGTACATCTGGTGTATTTGTCAAGTGAGCAGTGTAAATACCAACCTCTGTGTTTACTGTGTTGTCTCAGGTAGGGTTGGGATCCTGTAGGATTTTAACCATTCCGGTTCATTAACGATTCCCTCTCAAAAGGTCTGATTCCTTAACGGTAACCTTTAACGATTCCTAGATCTGGAAATAAAAATAAAAATAAATCAGCCTTCATAATTATAAACAAATTCAATCATACATACAGTATTGCTATACATATTATTATAGTGGTTCTCAAAGTGAGGTCCAGGGACCCTCTGGGTTACTTGAGGGGGTTCCAAATGGACCCTTACAGGTTGTACTCTGTGTTGTGTAACTCTGAAAGTGTACAAATGGACCTGGAAGGGTCCTTTTGGTTCCATGTGTAAACTCTCAAGTTATAGTGGGCCTTGAAACTAAAAAGTGAGAGAACCAGCAGACATGAAGTCCACATACCAGCTTTGACAGTGTGAAACGCTCCCTAATGTGATGCAACTGACTTCGGTTCCTCAACGTAGGGTCTGGTTCCTCTGGTTCCAGATCCAACTCTAGTCTCAGGGGGTCAGGTAAGGTTCAGCTGTGTTGAACAGGATTCTAAATCAAACACAGAAAAAAGAAAATAACTCAGTTCTTCTCTTAACTCTAAATACTTGAATCCTTGTTTCTTGCCTGGAAGGTGTGCATTAAAGGAATACTTCAACCAAAAAAAACTGATAATCCAATAATTGAGTACTTCCTTGATTCCGTATTTAGATATTCATTATATCAGACTTCCTATACAAACCCATTGTAACTTTAAACTCCATTTTAACCATGCAGATTCATCAAAAACACCCGTCCTTGGTTCTGGTGACTGATATATTGTCCTAATAAGTGAGGGGGCCGTGTTTTTAAAATCCTTTTTTTTTCCTTGTTCAATGATGAACCAGAAAATTAAAGCTTTAGTTAGTTTATTGTCCACATGTGGAATTTTGTCTTCGGTCTCAACAACAGTAAAAAAAAAAACAGTTACAACAACAGCAACAACACACAATTATTTTCTCATGGCAAAAAAAAAGTGCAGGACGACAGTGGCAAATACAAAGGAAAAAACAACAAATATAGCGAGACATTGTATCATTTAGTGCCATAATGGCATTTGGGATGAAGGATTTTTTAAAGATGTTACGGTTACCTTTTGGTACTTTGTACCGTCTACCAGAGGGAAGTAGTTCGAACTCCCTGCAGAGTGGATGAGAGGGGTCGTTTGCTATCTTGACAGCTTTTTTACAAAGTACCTCCTTGTAGATACAGCTTAAATGTTTCTATCTCTTCCCAATGATTTTTGAGACTAGGTTCACTATTCGCTGCAGCTTACCTCTACCTTTTACATTAAGATTGCCATACCACATTGCCATGTTAAAAGTCAAGATTCCCTCTATCAGGTTTTTATAGACTGTTTCCATGATATGCTTGCTCACTCTAAAGGAGTCTGTCAATATATGTGCCTAAGTATTTAAAATTGTCTACTACCACCACTATTTGTCGTTTTGTCCACCAATTGTAATGGACTGCACAGGTTCCTTTTCATAAATGACAAGCTCTTTTGTTTTGGTCACATTGATCCCTAAGGAGCTTTTATCGCACCAGTACTGAAGAGATGACACATGTACTCTGTATGCTTCCTCCCCCGCTGTGTCCCCCTTCTTCAGTAAGGCAACCAGGGCCATATAGTCCGCATATTTGAACAAATGAAATATATCCTGGTCTAAATGGAATTCATTTGTATATAAGGAGAAAAGTAAGGGGAATAAGATATAGTCCCCTGCGGAGCACCGGTGTTAAGCACAGTGATGTCGGACAAAGTATCATTAACACGGACTTGTTGCTGACGGTCAGAGATGAAGTCTCTGACAAGATGGATAATACCTCCATTTACTCCTATGTCAATGAGTCTCTGCAAGGAGAGTTCCTTTATCTGTAGTTGACAGTTATTTTCCCCCAAGGCCATAATACCTTCCACCAAAGGATGACGTTGTATACGTTTGGATGTAAAACAAGTGTGTGTACACACACACACACGGTCGTAAAGTAATTTCTCTATGTAGAATAACAGTGGGTCATCTTAGAATCGTCCCATATAGGAATTTTGGTCCAAAAATAAACAAACTGTCTCGGCGATATTGTCAGGGAGGTGGCTCTGTATCGTTTATGATAGTCAGTCACTTATATTTGATACAGTTTGTTTCTGGCGAAAATGTAACTAATTCGGCTAAAGTAACATTAGAGTTTTCTCACCGTCAGTTGATGCTTCATATCCATATGAGTAAAACCGGCAGGATCATTTGTTTATTTTTGGAACACAGTTCTTTTTTACGCGATATTAAACAAGTCTATGGGAATTCAGAATGGGGGGGCACCACACCGCGACCCAGGTAGGATACGTAAATTACGTCAGACTTCGGTGCTCTATACATATTAGTGTAATAACTGTCAAGTCTTAATTTACTTACTTAAGTTTCATAAACTACAGCATGTTCTTCTTGTTGGATGTGTTGTTATAGTTTGTTGCTGCAGGACGCCGCCATTACAACGTGATGACGCAACAGACGTACGCATGTCAGGCAGCAGTCTTGATTGCGTCAGTCACAAACGACGCAAGCTAGGAAGCCAATCAGAAGCCTGCGGGGACGGGGCCTCGAACCAGCGTTGCCATGTCGGCTTATTATAAGCGACTTTGGGCTCCTTTTTCTGTAAAGTTGCTTGTAAAAATTGGTAGTTGTGAGGTGCGGTTTTTTGGGCTTGTTCCTAAAGTGTACAGTGTACTTGCTTATTTTGTCTTTCTTCCACATTTTTTCATTATTATTTAAACCAGTGGTTCTCAAATATTTTCCATGAAAATGTTTTGTGCCAGGATTTTGTGTTGTGAAAATGTTTCAAATAATATTCCAAATATTCCTTATTGCAAAACTTTTGGAAAATAGCAGATCTACAAGCCCACAACGCCCCAAATGGCTCAAAGCTTGTTTCCATTAAGGTCCTCTGTATTCAATTCATCGAGACATTTAAAGACGAACAATAATATACAATAATATACAGTAATATGCCATGTAATTGGGGGGGGGGGACCCTTTCCACTTCAGAGACCACCCGTTTGATGAGCATTTGGCCACAGACCTCCATTTGATACCCTTTTTCCTCTTTCATTCCTGGGCACCCAATCTACACTAGAACATCCTCTATTTGAACTTTGACCCCATAAGGGTCCATTTGTACACTCTCAGTTACAGACCCATACGAGTCCATTTGGACCCCTGGTGGTCCCTGGACCAGACATTGAGAAACAGTGATCTAAACACCAACAGTACTCCCCGCTCTGGCTGAAACCAACAATAATCCTCTCTGCACCTACTTAGTAGAGAACCATCATTGATAATCATCAAGAAAGTAGCAAAAATAACACATCAATGCAAAACTATTTGAGCACCAAAGTGGAAGAAATAAGACACATTATTAACACCAAGTGGTGCGACGTAGGTGTGAGGGCCCCGTAGCGGCCCGGACTCTAGATGTGAGAAACCTCTAGTATAGTGCAATATCACAGTGAAAGACAATAGTATATGTATGTGATTATACATGTGTGGATTTTAATTGATTACTTGTCCATCATTCTTGAATATCACCTCTGTGTTTATTGAACAGTATTAATACACAGTGTAGGGCTGGAACTCTTGATTATCTTCTTACACAGTGTAGGGCTGCTAATACCGCTTATCTTAGTGATTGTTCCATCGATTACATTTTAAATTGATCTAATAATAGTTAAGTGCAATTTGTTTATACTTTTATTTTTTTCAATCGTCAAAAATATATTTTTTTTAAATCTAAAAATTATATATTTTAAAAAATCAATTAGTCTGATTAACTACTTATAAGCCCTATTTTATACCACAACAGTGTCCCACAAAAATAGACGATCTACAGGCTCACATGTCGCATAACTCATTGTGAGCTTTTAAATATGCCATTTGTTTTAGGTCAATTTTATTTAAAAATATTTTTTATAATCAATTAGTTTAACTGTTACACCCATGACCCAAATGTAAAAATCACCAACTATCATTAACATTATCATGACATAAGCATATTATAATCAGCAATTATTATTATTATTGATCATAGACAATCGATAAGAGACACTAGAGATGATAACAATTGATGATTAACTACTTATTGATTATGCTAGACTGCTAGACCACAAGACAATAATTTAGAATTTAGATGATCAAATTAAGTAATGTCTCATGTCTAACCATGTTTTTACACCGATCTTCCCTGGTAACATCTTGATTGATTGATTGATTATTAGGCAAAACGAATAATAATACTTTTGTCTAAAAGGTCTGTCCAAAAAAAGTCCTTGCGGACTTGTTTCCGTTGGGGTCCTTGGTATTCATTTATAGTAGCAACCAAACAGTTCAAAATCAACATAAAATATAGAGAAGAATAACACTATGTACAAAAAAAGCAAAAGGCATGAAAACAAAACAAAAAGAAAAAATACGTTCGACTGTCTACCGGGTAAATGGTACTACCTCCTCTTTTGGCTCTAGTTTCGTGACTGTGGGTGTCACTAACTTCAGAGGGAGAGAATCATCTTGAGTGTAAATGTATGGAAAGAGTGTGTCAGTGAAAGTGTGTGTGAAGGTGTGTATGTGTGTGTTAGTATCAGGATCAGAGAATGACAGCTTTCCTTCATTCCAGTCCAGCTGGACTCTGACCCTCTGAGGTTTCTGCATCAATGAGAGAAGAGTGAATGGCCCCGATAACCCTTTGCCTGCTTTGTATTTACCTTCCTTTAACCTTATACCCCACATTCGACGCGGTTCTTTTCCCTTTCTCTCTGCCAACTCCGCTAACACGCCCAGCATCCAGCTACTATTGTCTCCAACCTCAACATCCCAGCTGTGAGTCCCTGAGTTAAAGCCTTCAGAACCCAGGACAAAGGGGAAGATGTCAAACCTCTCTGGGTTGTCAGGTAGCTGCTGTCTTCCTCCCAAACTCACACTGGTCAGATCATCAGACAGGGTGAGTATTGGATGGGCAGTGTTGGGGTCCAGAATGACAGGAGTGTAGGAGACAATGTCCTTCATCTTGTTCCAGACTCTGAAGGTCAGGTTGCCCAGGTGTTTGGTCATGTCTATCAGCGCTCCTGAGACCAGCTGTGGGTCCTGCAGTGTGAGTAGTGTGTAGTTCTGCAGGAATGAGATGTGTTCAGCTCTCAGCTCTTCCTCTATGGCTCTGATGTTGTATAAAAGGGTTGATATGTCTCTGGTCAGACCCTCAATCTTCTCTTTCATCATCTGACTCTTCTGCTGCCCCTCCTCCCTCAGTGCAGTGATGCTGGCCTCCTCTTCCTCCCATAGAAACTGATGAAGCTTCTTAAACTGGTCTTTAATCTGCCTCTCTGTGTGCCAGGCCTGGGCCTTCATGTGCTGTGCATTTTGGTCACAGTTTGTTCTAACTTTAACAAAGACCTTCAGTTTCTCCTGTAAAGCCTTCAGTGATTTCTGGACTTCCTTCTTGTGATCCAGTGCAGCTTTATCGATGGGTCTGAGAGTGTGGTTGGTGTGTTTTTCTGAACACACAACACACACTGGCTGTTGACATTCCTGACAGAAGTGTGTGAGTTTCTCAGCATGCAGACTGCAGAGAACCTCAGACCCTGATGAAGTTCTCTGACGTTTTGAAGCACTCTGATGTCTCCTGTATTAAGGCCTCACACAGGTTCTTCAGAACCAGGTTACAGGGTGGATTACCTGTTAAATGTATTTTCTTACAAACAGGACATTGCTTTATTCCCTTCTCTCTCCACCTATTCTGAAGACATTCTTTACAGAAGCTGTGTCTACATGACAGGAGAACAGGATCTTTAAAGATGTCACGACACACAGGACAGGAAAAAGCTTCTACTGGAAGAGAAGACGAGGAAGCCATTTAGTGTGAGTGAAGCTACAAACACTCAGCTCAATACAGGAAGTCAGTCAGTGTTGGTAACTCCTCTAGAATGCTCCCCGAAGTTTACTTTCACTGTGAATCCTAGTTCTTGTTTCATTCAGAGTGAGCAGCAGGTTCCAGTGGTCTGGGTCAGTATTCCCTCATGTAGCTGTGGAAAGAAGACAGTCCTCACTGGAAGTTGTGGGTTTGATCTGAACGTCAATCGTATCGTCTCAGATGAGTGCGGCAGCGTTGACATACCACCACAGACCTGTTTCAAGTATACATGCACACACACACACACACACACACACACACACACACACACACACACACACACACACACACACACACACACACACACACACACACACACACACACACACACACACACACACACACACACACACACACACACACACACTCTAACTTTTGATCTAATACAAACAACGTATGCACCACACATATTGAATTGGTTGAATGAGATGTATCATTCAACAATGCTGTCAGTGCAAGAACTGAAAAGCTTTGCTCAATGTTTTTTGCCTGTAGGCATATTATCATATTGTTCTACAGAACACCATTGCTGAGGTAAAAAAAAAAAAAAAGGAAAACAGTGGTTTGATATGAAGTGAATGAGGACACTAGAAAAATCTGATATGCATTACAGCTTTATTGATCGTCAAGGGGAAAAGTGTCCCTTGCATTACCCATGCTAACTATCCACTGTCCTGCATCAGGAATGGACACAGATGGTGTCACTCGAAGAAAAGAAAAAAAGAAGACAATATTTCATTTCATGGTAACTTGTTGTCAGCTTGTACATCTGGTGTATTTGTCAAGTGAGGAGTGTAAATACCAACCTCTGTGTTTACTCCCTCTCAACATCTGATTCCTTAACGGTTCCCTTTAACAATTTCTATGTTTGGAAACAAAATAAAAATGAATCAGCCTTCATTAAAAATAAATTATAAACAAATTCAATCATACATACAGTATTGCTATACATAATATTATAGTGGTTCTCAAAGTGAGGTCCAGGGACCCTCTGGGTTACTTGAGGGGGTTCCAAATGGACCCTTACAGGTCTGTACTCTGTGTTGTGTAACTCTGAAAGTGTACAAATGGACCTGGAAGGGTTCTTTTGGTTCCATGTGTAAACTCAAGTTATAGTGGGGCCTTGAAACTAAAAAGTGAGAGAACCAGCAGACATGAAGTCCACATACCAGCTCTGACAGTGTGAAACGTCCCTAATGTGATGGAACTGACTCTGATTCCTCAATGTTGGGTCTGGTTCCTCTGGTTCCAGATCCAACTCCAGTCTCAGGGGGTCAGGTAAGGTTCAGCTGTGTTGAACAGGATTCTAAATCAAACACAGAAAAAGAAAATAAACTCAGTTCTTCTCTTAACTCTAATACTTGAATCCTTGTTTCTGATAGGCTGGAAGGTGGGCATTAAAGGGATACTTCATCCCCCCCCAAAAAGCTAATCAAATAATTTATTGATGCTTGATTCCATATTCAGATATTTGATATTCATTATATCAGACTTCCTATACAAACCCATTTAACTTCAAACTTCATTTTAACCATGATAGATTCATCGAAAACACCCGTCCTTGGTTCTGGTGACTGATATATTGTCCTAATCAGTGAGGGGACGTGTTTTTAAAAACCTTTTTTTTGTTCAATGATAAACAAGAAAATGTCATTTAAACTTTTGTTACAAGAGTTCCTTTCCATGTCTCCCAAACACATGGACAATAAGTTGCCAGTTATGTCCCCCAAGGCCATAAAGGATGACATTTCATAATTTTGGATGTAAAACAAGTGTCCACACACACACACACGTCCTGGGTCGTATGAAGTGATTTCTCTATGGAGAATAACTTTGGGTCATCTTAGAATCGTCTCATATAAGAATTGTGGTCCAAAAATAAACAAACTGTCTCGGCGATATTGTCAGGGAGGTGGCTCTGTATCGTACTAATTCGGCTGAAGTTACATTAGAGTTTTCTCACCGTCAGTTGATGCTTCATATCCATAAGAGTTAAACCGCCAGGGTCATTTGTTTATTTATGGAACACAGATCTTATTTGACTCGATATTAAACACGTCTATGAGAATTCAGAATGGGGGGGCACCGCGACCCAGGTAGGATGCGTAAATTACGTCAGACTTCGGTGCTCTATACATATTTAGTGTAATAAGTGTCAAGTCTTACTTTACTTACTTAAGTTTCATAAACTACAGCATGTTCTTCTTATTGGATGTGTTGTTGTTATAGTTTGTTGTTGCAGGACGCCACCATTACAACGTGATGACGCAACAGACGCACGCACGCCACGCAGCAGTCTTTGATTGCGTCAGTCACATACAACACAAGCTAGGAAGCCAATCAGAAGCATGCGGGGGCGGGGCCTCGAACCAGTGTCGCACTGTCGGCTTATTATAAGCGACTTTGGGCTCATTTTTCTGTAAAGTTGCTTGTAAAAAATTGGTAGTTGCGGGGTGCGTTTTTTTTTTGGGCTCGTTTCTAAAGTGTACTCGCTTATTTTGGCTTGCTTCCACATTTTTATATTATTATTTAAACCAGTGGTTCTCAAATATTTTTCATGAAAATGTTTTGTGCCAGGATTTTGTGTTTCAAATAATATTCCAAATATTCCACATTTTATTGCAAGACCTTTTGAAAATAGCAGATCTACAAGCCCACAACGCCCCAAATAAGCCCAAGGCTTGTTGGGCCATACATACATACAGACATTGTCACCCACTTTGACCGTGAAGTCTTTGGCCTTGCAGAGGTTTATTCTGGACCCAAAAAGAATATTTCAGTTTTACCTAGGTGTAGTAGTGATAGTTTGTTATCATCAGTGAGCCAGGTGTAGATTCTACCGAGTTCAGAGCTGAGGGCCTCATCAACCTGCAATCTGTCCTTGTTCAAGACCAGGAGTGCCGAGTCATCCACAAACAAGAACAATTGCAGTCACATGCTGATGGCACGTCGTTTAGGTACACCAGGAACAGTAAAGGCCCTAGTATGCTTCCTTGAGGAACGCCACAGCTCAGTCAGTGGGAGGGGGGAGGACAGGGTTCTCCTCCACCACCTGTTCTCTCCCCTCCGGATAGGATCTCATCCAGCCCACTGATGTAGCTACTATCAAAACTGATTGCCTTCAACTTATATCCATCAGTATGGAGTGATGACTTGACCTTCTTAATAGCTGCACTATGTAACTATCCTCTTCTACCCCCGTTTTGAAACCTGTTTCTTGCGCCAACATGTTTGCCATTGAGCTAATAGCATAGAGTTAAAAATAATAGAGAGGCATCGGATATCCTGTCCCATCCACTTGCATTGAGTTGCTCACCCAGCGCATGGGCCGAAATCACCCCTTTTTCCGGGTTGGGAAATGTGAATGTGAATGTATTTGGGGCTTTTGCGGCGCGTTTTGTGTCACCTCTGTGACACATTTTGCGTCACCGAGGTGCACGGCCCTGTACGCAAGCTAGTGTGCAAGCTCGTGAGTCGAGCCCGTTTTCGCTCGTTCATGTACATTGGCCCCAGACGTTTTGAGCTGCCGTACCCATGAATGCCAGCATGTCCAATGCACGATCTGAATGTAGAAGAGCAGGGAGAGTATTAACATACTCTACCATACATATTGGAAAATATTACCATACAGATTGGACAAAAAACTATACACATTTATGCAAGGTTGAATTCAGATTTAAGCCCCATTGACTTCCATTCTAAATGGCTGATCACCCCTAAAATGATTCTTAAAACAGCCAAATTCACAACCTCACTATAAAACCAACTATAAATTACGATAATGAATCTATAGTTATACTTTAATGTGGAATCTGAATGCAGTCCCATTACACATCATTCTACCAACACATTTAAATGACTATACAAAAAAGCAGCGATCAGGAAAGTTCAGCTTGACTCATTGTTTGGAGATGTTTTGCTCTTTTTATTACTTACTTATTAACATTATTGTTGAGGACTCAGAGTTAAGACTTAATAAGGAAACTCATAGAGTGGCATTGAAAAAAGGCATCCATGGCACTGTGATCAAGTTCAAACTCTTTATTTCAACAGGAACATTGACACATTTTGACTCAAAGAGTCTTCATCAGGGTAAAACATTAAAGACAGGTTTACAGTATTTAAAACAAGGTTTACAGTATTTAAAACAATGTAAGATAAGGTCAAATGGCATACTAGTTAACTGTCCACTTATAGAACTCTAAACTGATATTATAAACGAACACAGGTGCAAACAAATGAAATTGAACTCAATCAACACTAGAACATCCTCTATTTGAACTTTGACCCCATAAGGGTCCATTTGGTTCCATTTGTACACTCTCAGTTACAGACCCATACGAGTCCATTTGGACCCATGGTGGTCCCTGGACCAGACATTGAGAAACAGTGATCTAAACACCAACAGTACTCCCCGCTCTGGCTGAAACCAACAATAATCCTCTCTGCACCTACTTAGTAGAGAACCATCATTGATAATCATCAAGAAAGTAGCAAAAATAACACATCAATGCAAAACTATTTGAGCACCAAAGTGGAAGAAATAAGACACATTATCAACACCAAGTGGTGCGACGTAGGTGTGAGGGCCCCGTAGCCGCCCGGACTCTAGATGTGAATAACCTCTAGTATAGTGTAATATCACAGTGAAAGAAAATAGTATATGTATGTGATTATACTTGTGTGGATTTTAATTGATTACTTGTCCATCATTCTTAAATATCACCTCTGTGTTTATTGAACAGTATTAATACACAGTGTAGGGCTGCAACTACCGCTTATCTTAGTGATTGTTCCATCGATTACATTACATTTTAAATTGATCTAATAATGGTTAAGTGCAATTTGTTTATAATTGTACTTTTTCAATCACCAAAAATAATAATTATCTTTTTAATCTAATAATTATATATTTTTAATAATTGACCAAATCAATTAGTCTGATTAAAGGGATATTTCACTTTCAGAAAAACTTTTGGTGATTTTATCATCTACTCAAGCCTTTGTGAACCCCCCAGACAGTTTTTAAGTTGCTCGATTCAGTATTTAGATATTTGATTTTCATTTTATCAGACACGCCCCCTTCCCATACAAACCCATTGTAACTTCAAACTCCATTTTTAACATGTTGGATTCATCAAAAACACCCGTCCTTGGTTCTGGTGACTCACCCTGCCCTCCTAATGCGTGAGGGGGCCGTGTTTATTTCTTTATTGTATTTTATTTTTTTCATTTTCCCCAAAAAATATTAAAAATAAATGAAAAAATTAATTGAAAAAACACGGCCCCCTCACGCATTAGGGGGGCGGTAGGAGAGGGGTGAACCAAGGACGGGTGTTTTTGATTAATCTAACATGGTTAAAATGGAGTTTGAAGTTACAATGGGTTTGTATAGGAAGGGGGCGTGTCTGATAAAATGAATATCTAATATCTAAATATTGAATCAAGCAACTTAAAAACTGTCTGCGGGGCTCACAAAAGCCTGAGTAGACGATACAATCACCAAAAGTGTTTTTGAAAGTGAAATATCCCTTTAACTACTTAAAGTGGAATTTTGGACTAAGGTTTTCTTAACTTTTCTACAAAGTTATATCTTAGGATGAATGCTACAGTAGAAAAAAATCATAACTCCATCCCGGGTCCGCCACAGCTTAAAATGTGCGCCAATAGGCCTTGCGCTAGATCGTGTATTTTAATAGCTTTTTTTTTTTTAAATGGTGAGATCTGACGTTGAACAGAACAACGAATGCAAAAAAAAAAAAAAAAAAAACTTAAGTCTCGCTAGATGAGATTGAAATCTCGAGATTGAAATCTCGTCTAGTGAGACTTCTGTTTTTTTTTTTACAGTGTTCTGTCACTATGAACGTCAGATCTCACCAAAAAATAATAATTCTACTGTACCATTCATCCTAAGATATCATAACATCATAGAAAAGCTAAGAAACCCTTACCAAAATGCTCCTTTAAGCCCTATTTTATACCACAACAGTGTCTGACAATAATGTCTCATAACTCATTGTGAGCTTTTAATCTGCTATTTGTTTTAGGTCAATTTTATTTAAGAAGATTTTTTATGATCAATTAGTTCTCAACTGTTACACCCATGACCCAAATGTAAAAATCACCAACTATCATTAACATTATCATGCCATAAGCATATTATAATCAGCAAATATTATTGATCATAGACAATCGATAAGAGACACTAGAGATGTCTACCCATGTTGTTACACTGATCTTCCCTGGTAACATCTTCAGAGGGAGAGAATCATCATGAGTGTAAATGTATGGAAAGAGTGTGTCAGTGAAAGTGTGTGTGAAGGTGTGTATGTGTGTGTTAGTATCAGGATCAGAGAATGACACCTTTCCTTCATTCCAGTCCAGCTGGACTCTGATCCTCTGAGGTTTCTGCTTCAATGATAGAAGAATGAATGGCCCTGTTAACCCTTTGCATGCTTTGTATTTACCTTCCTTTAACCTTATACCCCACATTTGACCCTGTGCTTTTCCCTTTCTCTCTGCTAACTCTGTTAACACACCCAGCATCCAGTAAGTATTGTCTCCAACCTCAACATCCCAGCTGTGGGTCCCTGAGTTAAAGCCCTCAGAACCCAGGACTAAGGGAAAGGGGTCAAACCTCTCTGGGTTGTCAGGAAGCTGCTGTCGTCCTCCCAAACTCACACTGGTTAGATCATCAGACAGGATGAGGTTTGGATGGGCAGTGTTGGGGTCCAGAATGACAGGAGTGTAGGAGACAATGTCCTTCATCTTGTCCCAGACTCTGAAGGTCAGGTTGCTCAGGTGTTTGGTCACGTCTATCAGTGGTCCTGAGACCAGCTGTGGGTCCTGCAGTGTGAGTAGTGTGTAGTTCTGCAGGAATGAGATGTGTTCAGCTCTCAGCTCCTCCTCTATGGCTCTGATGTTGTATAAAAGGGTTGATATGTCTCTGTTCAGACCCTCAATCTTCTCTTTCATCATCTGACTCTTCTGCTGCTCTTCCTCCCTCAGTGCAGTGATGCTGGCCTCCTCTTCCTCTTGTAGAAACTGATGAATCTTCTTAAACTGGTCTCTAATCTGCATCTCTGTGTGCCAGGCCTGGGCCTTAATGTGTTCTGCTGTTTGGTCACAGTTTGTTCTAACTTTAACAAAGACCTTCAGTTTCTCCTGTAAAGGCTTCAGTGATTTCTTGACTTCCTTCTTGTGATCCAGTGCAGCTTCATCGATGGGTCTGAGAGTGTGGTTGGTGTGTTTTTCTGAACACACAACACACACTGGCTGTTGACATTCCTGACAGAAGAGTTTGAGTCTCTCAGCATGCAGACTGCAGAGATCCTCAGACCCTGATGAAGTTCTCTGACGTTTTGAAGCTCTCTGTATTAAGGCTGTATTGAAGCGCTCCTGTATTAAGGCCTCACACAGGTTCTTCAGAACCAGGTTACAGGGTGGATTATATGTTGACTGTATTTTCTTACAAACTGGACATTCATTTATTCTCCTCTCTCTCCACCAATTCTTAAGACATTCTTTACAGACGCTGTGTCTACATGACAGGAGAACAGGATCTTTAAAGATGTCACGACACACAGGACAGGAAAAAGCTTCTACTGGAGGAGACGACGTGGAAGCCATTTAGTGTCTGCACACTACAAACACTACAAACACTCTGCTCAATACAGGAAGTCAGTCAGTGGTGGTAACACTTCCTCTAGAATGTTCCCTGAAGTTTACTTTCACTGTGAATCCTACCGTAGTTCTTGTTAAAGTCCATTCAGCTGACAGAGTCAGCAGGTTCCAGTGGTCTGGGTCAGTATTCCCTCCGGTAGCTGTGTGAAGACAGTCTGTTCTCCTCACTGGAAGTTTTGGGTTTGATCTGAAGGTCAATGTTATCATCTCAGTTGAGTCTGGCAGCCAGGGAGCGGAGCTTTGACACACCACCACAGCAGACCTGTGTCAAGTACACACACAGACAGACAGACAGACAGACAGACAGACAGACAGACACAAATTAACTAATTATCTAACTACAAACAACGTATGCACCACACATATTGAATTGGTTGAATGAGCTGTATCATTCAACAATGCTGTCAGTGCAATAACTGAAAAGCTTCTCTCTATGTTTTTTGCCTGTAGGCATATTATCATATTGTTCTACACAACACCATTGCTGATGTAAAAAAAAAAGGAAAAAAGTGGTTTGATATGAAGTGAATGAGGACACTAGAAAAATCTGATATGCATTAGAGTTTTATTGATCATCAAGGGGAAAAGTGTCCCTTGCATTAAGCATGCTAACTATCCACTGTTCTGCATCAGGAATGGACACAGATGATGTTTCATGGTAAGGTGTTGTCAGCTTGTACATCTGGTGTATTTGTCAAGCAGTGTAAATACCAACCTCAGTGTTTTAATCCCTCTCTCAACGTCTGATTCCTTAACAGTTCCCTTTAACAATTCCTATGTTTGGAAACAAAATAAAAACAAATCAGCCTTCATTAAAAATAAATACATTATAAACAAATTCAATCATACATACAGTATTGCATACATAGTATAGTGGTTCTCAAAGTGAGGTCCAGGGACTCTCTGGGTTACTTGAGGGGGTTCAAAATGGACCCTTACAGGTCTGTAGTCTGTAACTCTGAAAGTGTACAAATGGATCTGGAAGGGTCCTTTTGGTTCCATGTGTAAACTCTCAAGTTATAGTGGGGCCTTGAAACTAAAAAGTGAGAGAACCAGCAGACATGAAGTCCACATACCAGCTCTGACAGTGTGAAACGTCCCTAATGTGATGGAACTGACTCTGGTTCCTCAATGTTGGGTCTGGTTCCTCTGGTTCCAGATCCAACTCTAGTCTCAGGGGGTCAGGTAAGGTTCAGCTTTCTAAATCAAATCAAACACAGAAAAAAAAGAAAATAACTCAGTTGAATCCTTGTTTCTGATAGGCTGGAAGGTGTGCATTATGGAAGGTGTGCATTAAAGGAATACTTCAACCAAAAAATATATAATAATCCAATAATTGAGTACTTGCTTGATTCAGTATTTAGATATTTGATATTCATTTTATCAGACTTCCTATAGAAACACATTGTAATTTTAAACTCCATTTTAACCATGACAGATTCATCTAAAACACCCGTCCTTGGTTCTGGTGACTGATATTGTGCTAATAAGTGAGGGGGCCGTGTTTTTTAAAGGTAGGGTAAGTGATATTTTTGGGTTAAAACAAAAAGTATTTTTTTTAAAGGTTAAAGCACTATATTGTGATAGTAATCATTGCTATAGAGTGTTTGTTCAGTAACAGGAGTCTCCCCGTCTCTCCAGCTCTTTAATAAACAGAAAATACATTTTCTGGTAGGTGTCAAAATCTCAGCCAATCAGGAGAAAGTACCCATTTTTAAGCTTAATTTTTATAGTGTTTCAGTTCTAATTTTGCCTGCTCATTTCTTAGTGTCATCACTTCCAATTCCACTTGTTTAATCTGTATCCCGATTGAGTTCTCTATCCTGATTGGATAAAATTGGAAATGAAACTGAAACTGAAACGAAAATGCATTTTCTGTTTTATAAAGAGCTGGAGAGACATGGAGACTCCTTATATGGACAGGACACTCTATAGTAACGAGCACTATCAGAACATAGACCCATTTTGCAATTATTTGAATAATTGCAAATCACTTACCCTACCTTTAAATCTTTTTTTTTTTGTTCAATGATGAACCAGAAAATAAAAGAGTTCTCCAAATTGTCTCCGATACTTTCAACCATGCGACACCTAATGGTTGGGAGGTGTATTGCACTCTGATACATTACAAAAAAAGAAAATGGCCGGCGAGGGGATTAAAATGCTTTTTATTGAACAATACGGGAGATACGGGTACTCATCGCGGTCCGCGTCGCCTTGTAACATCCGTGGCTCGGTGGTAAGCACTTTATATTTGAAATCTGAACGTTTATGTTTATGTGAGAGATGGCAATGTGAAAAAATCGAACACAACTTTAGACCAGGGGGACTCGGCACCATGACTGTCATGTTTCAGGGCTAATTCTATCAATACATATTAGTGTAATAAGTGTCAAGTCTTACTTTAAGTTGTCTTATAAGTTTAATAAACTGCAGCATGTTCTTAATGTTGGATGTGTTGTGTTGTTGTTGTTGTTGCTGCTGCAGGACGCCGCCATTACAACGTGATGATGACGCAACAGACGCACAGACGTTGATTACGTCAATCACAAGCTAGGAAGCCAATCAGAAGCATGCGGGGGCGGAGCAGTTGGACCAGTGTTGCCATGTCAGCTTAACCCAGTTAGCTTAATAAGCGACTTTGGGCTTATTTTTCTGTGAAGTTGCTTGTACAAATTGGCAGTTGCAAGCTTGCGGGGTGCGGTTTTTTGGGTCTGGGCTTGTTTCTAAAGTGTACTCGCTTATTTTGGCTTGCTTCCACATTTTTTAAGTATTATTTAAACCAGTGGTTCTCAAATATTTTTCATGATATGTTTTTGTGCCAGGATTTTGTGTTGTTAAAATGTTCCAAAACGTGTTCTAAATATTCCATATTTTATTGCAAGAGTCTTTGAAAATAGCAGATCTACACGCTCACAACGCGTCGCATAGGTTTAAAGTGCACATGTGGCTTCTTTTGGGCTTGTTTTCCTATATCTGGTTGCTTGTTTCTCTCACAAGATATGGCAACACTAGTTGGAACGAGCAGGGATTTTCTATGGTACTGGAACAGGGGACAGTTTTACTGTTCCAGTATAACTGATCCAGTAATTATTTTGTATTTCCTCTTTCCTGGTGGTCGTGGAAGAAGTGGACTTCTCTCTCTTTTTTTTACTTATTAAATTAGCAATACCACAATGAAAAATACTAGGCCCATTGGCCCAAGTAAAAGGACTGTATTCCAAGTATTAAGTACAAAGTATTGGTAATACCAATACTAGATTTGATACCAATTTGGTATCAAATCTAAAATTATCGTTGTTTAATACAATCAGATAGGATTTTCCCGTTTCATGAATGGGCTGTCAATGGAGTAACTAAGTACATTTAGTCTGTACTTAAGTACAATTTTGAGGTACTTTTACTTTACTGGAGTATTGCCAATTGTCTATACTTTTACTTCGACTCCACATCTCAGAGGCAAATATTGCACTTTTACTCTAGTTAGTTTTCAGATATAAATTATCACATTATAAAACATACATTAACCACTTCAGCCCTATTTTATACCTAGGCTATTTGAAAATAGCAGATCTACAAGCTCACAACGCGTTGTGAGCTTGTAGATCTGCTATTTTCAAACATTGTAGTACTTTTACTTTTGGTACTTTAAGTACATTTTGATACCAATACTTTTACTCAAGTCCATTTTGAATTCCTGGACTTTTACTTGTAAAGGAGTACTTTTACATAGCAGTATTGATACTTTTACTTAAGTAAAAACATTTGAGTACTTTTTCCACCACTTCAGCTAGCAGAGTGTTAAAGTGAATGACATTGATGTGCAGACAATGACAAGGGAGAAATAAATGTTATTTTTGAAAATCAGTTTATTGGAATTTAATACGTATAATTCATTATATTTGCTCAGTGCTGAAAGCTTGACACTTTAAGGGTGAAAGTAACTCTAACAAAAAAGTAAAGATGAAAGAATAAGTAATATTCCACTTTAAAGACTCAATTTCAACTGGTAACAGAGGAACAAAATAAAACAGAGGATTCACTTTAAGAAACATAAGTGACCAACATCAGTAAGAGACCACCAGTTTGACATCCATGAGGATCCCACGTCTGTCATCACTGCCACTAGAGGCCACCATCTCCCTGGGTAATTTTCTTCCATTGAAAATACCATAAGGTCTCAATATCATCGTGGCATATAAGAACTGTGCTCCCAAAATAATTAACGAATGCGCTTGGCAAATTTACTCCTATGTATATGGACATGAAGCATCAACCGACAGTGAAAAGGTACTTATTTATCCAAATAATAGTTTTCTCCAAACACTATCAAATGTAACTCAATATCATAATAAACTATACTCATACCTGACAGAATCGGCAGACTGATTTGTTTATTTTTGGAACAGTTCTTACATGACAAGATGCTAAGATGACCCAATGGTATTTTCAATAGAAAAAAATACTTCCGTGACCCAGGGGATAACGGAGTGACGTCAGGACTTCCGTACTCTATATATGGCCACAGACCAGACCACCATTTGATACATTTTTCTCTCAGATTTCTGGGCACCCAATCTCTTTTTGTAAAAATACTTTTTTTCTTCATGTGGACACCACAGTGATGCAGTCATGTTGACTACAAAGACAACACGAAATACAACATCGAAACAGAGAAGACAAAACTAAGAAAAACAAGGCAAAACATTGAAAAAAATATACATCAGTAGAAAAAAAAACGAAAGGAAAACCAAAATGCAGAGGTACAAAAACTAGCCCATGTTCAATTTCATATTCTTCTCATCTATCCCAGCACAAAATCAGTTCATCGATTGGACAATTTACATATATTCTTGGGGATAGATAAGTTATAGAAATCAAAAGAATAAAAACTGGGGCACATGTAATGTAACCAATAGTCGACTTCATATGCCAAGTCCAACTAGAAGAACAGAGTAACAGATCATTAAATAAATCTGTCATTGGTCAAGTACCTGATAATAAAACAATACAGAGTGTAAAATAAAAGTGGTCCTTATTTATTTCCAATAGCATTCTATACTGTGCTTTTAGGGCACCCACTCTACACTGTAAACTCCTCAGTGTTTACAAATGGAACCAAATGGACCCATAAGGATCGCTTTTTTGGACCCCTGGTGGTCCCTGGACCAGACGTTGAGAAACATTACACCAACAGTAGAGAACCATCATTAACATCCATCCAAGAAAGTAGCAAAATAATTATAGCACCAAAGTGGAAGAAATAAAGACTGTATGGACAAATCATCAACGACGAGTGGATTTCACAATGAGACGACAGTATACAGAGACATATTTGTATCGGCTAAATCAATTACTCTGATAAACCACTTAAGCCCTATTTTATGTGTGTGACACACTAACAGTGTCACACACAAATTGCCGATCTAAAGGGTCTCGTGTCGCAGGGCAACGCAATGCGAGCTTGTAGCTCTGCTATTTTTGAAAGTCGATTAATTTATTAAAATAGATTTTTATTATCAAATATAGTTTGTTACACGTCTAACCCAGTGCAACATTCCCCTCTTTCACCAAATGTAACCATCACTATCCATTATTAGCAGCATTATAATAAGCAAATACTGTTAATGATGACACTAAATACGCTTATAACAATTTATTGTATTTATCTATCATCATGTAAAACCATGTTGTTACACTGATCTTCCCTGGTAACATCTTCAGAGGGAAAGAATCATCTTGAGTGTAAATGTATGGAAAGAGTGTGTCAGTGAAAGTGTGTGTGAGGGTGTGTATGTGTGTGTTAGTATCAGGATCAGAGAATGACAGCTTTCCTTCCTTCCAGTCCAGCTGGACTCTGATCCTCTGAGGTTTCTGCTTCAATGAGAGGAGAATGGATGACCCTGAAAACTCTTTGCATGCTTTGTATTTACCTTCCTTTAACCTTATACCCCACATTTGACCCTGTGCTTTTCCCTTTCTCTGAAAAGACTCTGCTAACAAACCCAGCATCCAGTTACTATTGTTTCCAACCTCAACGTCCCAGCTGTGGGTCCCTGAGTTAAAGCCCTCAGAACCCAGGACAAAGGGAAAGATGTCAAACCTCTCTGGGTTGTCAGAAAGCTGCTGTCGTCCTCCCAAACTCACACTGGTCAGATCGTCAGACAATTTGAGTCTTGGATGGGCAGTGTTGGGGTCCAGAATGACAGGAGTGTAGGAGACAATGTCCTTCATCTTCTCCAAGACTCTGAAGGTCAGGTTGCCCAGGTGTTTGGCCATGTTTATCAGTGGTCCTGAGACCAGCTGTGGGTCCTGCAGTGTGAGTAGTGTGTAGTTCTGCAGGAAAGAGATGTGTTCAGCTCTCAGCTCCTCCTCTATGGCTCTGA
Organism: Gymnoscopelus microlampas; assembly: GCF_963454915.1. Taxonomy (NCBI): domain Eukaryota; kingdom Metazoa; phylum Chordata; class Actinopteri; order Myctophiformes; family Myctophidae; genus Gymnoscopelus; species Gymnoscopelus microlampas. Next base: position 5,887,837 of record NC_139953.1, on the reverse strand, counting down.
TGTTGTTTAAAAGGGTTGATATGTCTCTCTTCAGACCCTCAATCTTCTCCTTCATCATCTGACTCTTCTGCTGCCCCTCCTCCCTCAGTGCAGTGATGCTGGCCTCCTCTTCCTCTTGTAGAAACTGATGAAGCTTCTTAAACTGGTCTTTAATCTGCCTCTCTGTGTGCCGGGCCTGGATCTTCATGTGCTCTACTTTTTGGTCACAGTTTGTTTTAACTTTAATAAAGACCTTCAGTTTCTCCTGTAAAGGCTTCAGTGATTTCTGGACTTCCTTCTTGTGATCCAGAGCAGCTTCATCGATGGGTCTGAGAGTGTGGTTGGTGTGTTTTTCTGAATGAAGACACGCAACACACACTGGCTGTTGACATTCCTGACAGAAGAGTGTGAGTTTCTCAGCATGCAGACTGCAGAGATCCTCAGACCCTGATGAAGTTCTCTGACGTTTTGAAGCTCTCTGATGTCTCTCCTGTATGAAGGCCTCACACAGGTTCTTCAGAGCCAGGTTACGGGGTGGATGATCTGTTGAATGTATTTCCTTACAAACTGGACATTCATTTATTCTCTTCTCTCTCCACCAATTCTGAAGACATTCTTTACAGAAGCTGTGGCTACATGACAGGAGAACAGGATCTTTAAAGATGTCACGACACACAGGACAGGAAAAATCTTCTACTGGAAGAGACGACGTGGAAGCCATTTAGTGTCTGAGTGAAGCTACAAACACTCTGCTCAATACAGGAAGTTAGTCAGTGGTGGTAACACTTCCTCTAGAATGTTCCCTGAAGTTTACTTTCACCGTGAATCCTAGTTCTTGTTAAAGTCCATTCAGCTGACAGAGTCAGCAGCAGGTTCCAGTGGTCTGGGTCAGTATTCCCTCCTGTAGCTGATGTGAAGACAGTCTGTTCTCCTCACTGGAAGTTGTGGGTTTGATCTGAAGGTCAATGTTATCGTCTCAGTTGAGTCTCGCAGCCAGGGAGCGGAGCTTTAACACACCACCACAGCAGACCTGTGTCAAGTACACACACACACAGACAGACAGACACAAATTAACTAATTATCTAATACAAACAACGTATGCACCACACATATTGAATTGGTTGAATGAGATGTATCATTCAACAATGCTGTCAGTGCAATAACTGAAAAGCTTCTCTCTATGTTTTTTGCCTGTAGGCATATTATCATATTGTTCTACAGAACACCATTGCTGAGGTAAAAAAAAAAAAAAGGAAAAAAGTGGTTTGATATGAAGTGAATGAGGACACTCGAAAAATCTGATATGCATTAGAGTTGTATTGATCATCAAGGGGAAAGGCGTCCCTTGCATTAAGCATGCTAACTATCCACTGTCCTGCATCAGGAATGGACACAGATGGTGTCACTCGAAAACAATATTTCATTTTCATGGTAACTTGTTGTCAGCTTGTACATCTGGTGTATTTGTCAAGTGAGGAGAGTAAATACCAACCTCTGTGTTTACTCCCTCTCAACGTCTGATTCCTTAACGGTTCCCTTTAACAATTCCTATATTTGGAAACAAAATAAAAAATAAATCAGCCTTCATTAAAAAAATAAATTATAAACAAATTCAAATCATACATACAGTATTGCATATTATAGTGGTTCTCAAAGTCAGGTCCAGGGACCCTCTGGCTCTGGGTTACTTGAGGGGGTTCCAAATGGACCCTTACATGTCTGTACTCTGTAACTCTGAAAGTGTACAAATGGACCTGGAAGGGTCCTTTTGGTTCCATGTGTAAACTCTAAAGTTATAGTGGGCCTTGAAACTAAAAAGTGAGAGAACCAGCAGACATGAAGTCCACATACCAGCTCTGACAGTGTGAAACGTCCCTAATGTGATGGAACTGACTCTGATTCCTCAATGTTGGGTCCTGTTCCTCTGGTTCCAGATCCAACTCCAGTCTCAGGGGGTCAGGTAAGGTTCAGCTGTGTTGAACAGGATTCTAAATCAAACACAGAAAAAAAGAAAATAACTCAGTTGAATCCTTGTTTCTGATAGGCTGGAAGGTGTGCATTAAAGGAACACTTCAACCAAAACAACTGTAATAATCCAATAATTGAGTACTTGCTTGATTCAGTATTTAGATATTTGATATTCATTTTATCAGACTTCCTATACAAACACATTGTAACTTGTTCAATGATGAACCAGAAAATGTCATTAAAGCTTTTGTAACCAGAAGAGTTCCTTTATCTGTTTCGCTGACTCCCAGACACAAGGACATATACCTTCCACCAAAGGATGCCTTCCAAATACCTTCCACCAAAGGATGACATTTCATAAGTTTGGATGTAAAACAAGTGTCTCACACACACACACACACACACACACACACACACACACACACACACACACACACACACACACACACACACACACACACACACACACACACACACACACACACGTGCACGCACACACACGCACACACACAAAGTATATTCTATCAATGCATATTAGTGTAATAAGTGTCAAGTCTTACTTTAAGTTGTCCTATAAGTTTCATAAACTGCAGCATGTTCATTATGTTGGATGTGTTGTGTTGTTGTTGTTGCTGCAGGACGCCGCCATTACGACGTGATGACGCAACAGACACACTCACGCCACGCAGCAGACGTTGATTACGTCAATCACAAGCTAGGAAGCCAATCAGAAGCATGCGGGGGCGGCGCAGTTGGAACCAGTGTTGCCAAGTCGGCTTATTATAAGCGACTTTGGGCTTACTCTTCTGTATAGTTGCTTGTACAAATTGTTAGTTGCAGGGTTGCGGGGAGCGGTATTTTGGGGTCTGGGCTTGTTTCTGAAGATCACTCGCTTATTTTGGCTTGCTTCCACATTTTCTTATTTAAACCAGTGGTTCTCAAATATTTTTCATGAAAATGTTTTGTGCCAGGATTTTGTGTTGTTAAATGTTTCATAACATGTTCTAAATATTCCACATTTTATTGCAAGAGTTTGAAAATAGCAGATCTACAAGCTCACAACGCGTCGCATAGGATTAAAGTGCTCATGTGGCTTCTTTTCCTATATGTGGTTGCTTGTTTCTCTCACAAGATATGGCAACACTGGTTGGAATGAGCAGGGGATTGCCCCAGGGATTTAACAGGGAACAGTATTACTGTTCCAGTATAACGGATCCAGTATTTATTATTTTGTATTTCCCATCAGTGGTGGTCGTGGAAGAAGTGGGCTACTCTCTCTTTTTTTTGTACTTTATTAAATTAGTAGCAATACCACAATGTAAAATACTAGGCCCAAGTAAAAGGCCTGTATTCCAAGTATTGGTATAACATCTAAATATAATAGGCTAAAGTAGGAGGCCTTAAGTAGCCTATTCAAATCAAGAAGGTATTTCTGGTCACCAGAACCTACTGGGCCACGTTTGACGTCTCGGGGTAGTGTACCGAGACTTCTAAACTCGAACTCAAAGAAAGGTGGACTTTAAAACAGAAGACTACACAGACAAAAAAGGATAACCCAAGCTTTCCATACAGCAGCAAAATTGTTGAGTTTATCGTTGTTTAATACAATCAGATAGGACTTTTCCGTTTCATGAATGGACTGTCAATGGAGCTTCTTGCAACTAGGGCCCTAGTAGAGTGTTACAGTGAATAACATTGATGTGCAGACAATGACAAGGGAGAAATAAATGTTATTTTTGAAAATCAGTTTATTAGAATTACTTATAATTCATTGTAAGTTTGCTTTTTTCAGTGCACAAAGCTTGACACTATGGGTGAAATAATTAACGAGGGGATAACGGAGTGATGTCAGGACTTTTCTAAATGGCCACAGACCACCATTTGATACATTTTTCTCTCAGATTTCTGGGCACCCAATCTCTTTTTTTAATACTTGTTTTCTTCATGTGGACACCACAGTGATGCAGTCATGTTGACTACAAAGACAACATCGAAACAGAGAAGACAAATCTAAGAAAAACAAGGCAAAACATACAACAGTAGAAAAAAAAAGGAAAACCAAAATACAGAGGTACAAAAACAAGTTTCATACAAGTTCATATTCTTTACAGCTCTTTTTCTCACTTGTTCGGTTGCCCTATCCCAGCACAAAATCAGTTCATCGATTGGCCAATTTACATTCTTGGGTATAGATAAGTTATAGAAATCAAAAGAATAAAAACTGGGGTACATGTAATGTAACCAATAGTGAGTTCATATGCCAAGTCCAACTAGAAGAACAGAGTAACAGATCATTAAATAAATCTGTCATTGGTCAAGTACCTGATAATAAAACAATACAGAGTTTAAAATAAAAGTGGTCCCCCTATTTGATCGTTGACTCTTCTCTTCCTTATTTATTTCCAATAGCATTCTATACTGTGCTTTTAGGGCACCCAATCTACACTGTAAACTCCTAAACAGTGTTTACAAATGGAACCAAATGGACTGGTGGTCTCTGGACCAGACGTTGAGAAACAGTGATCTAAACACCAACAGTAGAGAACCATCATTAACATCCATCAAGAAAGTAGCAAAATTAATTATAGCACCAAAGTGGAAGAAATAAAGACTGTATGGAAAAAATATCAACGAGTGGATTTCACAATGAGTCGACACTCGACAGTATACAGTGACATACCGTATTTTCCGCACTATAAGGCGCATCTGAGTATAAGGCGCACCTTCAATAAATGTATTATTTTCATATGGCGCACCGCATTATAAGGCGCATCCGCACTATAAGGCGCACTATAAGGCGCGCCTTATAGTGCGGAAACCAAGGGAACCTATATTGATACATATATAAGGCGCATCGGATTATAAGGCGCATCCGCACAATAAGGCGCACTGACGGTGCGCCTTATAGTGCGGAAAATACGGTATTTGTATCGACTAAATCGATTACTCCGATAAACCACTTAAGCCCTATTTTATTTTTCCTACAACAGTGTCACAGAGAAATTGCCGATCTAAAAGGGTCTCGTGTCGCATGGCAACGCATGGCACGCTTGTAGCTCTGCTATTTTTGAAAGTCGATTAATTTATTAAAATAGATTTGTATTATCAAATACAGTTTGTTACACGCCTAAACCAGTGCAACATTCCCCTCTTTCACCAAATGTAACCATCACTATCCATTATTAGCAGCATTATAATAAGCAAATACTGTTATTGATCAACAATTGATAAGACAATAAATACAATTTATTGTCTTATCAATTTATTTCTCAAGCCAATAAAGCTCCTTTGAATTTAATTGGACTTAATGGCACTGGATGAACGATCGGGCTAGGTGTTGTAGAGCACTTTGTTTGAACCTAGTTGTATCCCATACCTGTAATACAGTAGTAGATATTCTGTTTGGATAGGTGGTAAAAGGATAGCTCCTCTGCCTAAACCGTCACACAAAATGTCCACTTATAATTGTGCTGCTCAAACTGACTGGAGAAAGTGTTGTGTCTGTCAGACACACGTGCACAACTAGATCATTCCATTACAGTATGTTCAGAAATTCAAGTTCTACACTGATTATACTCATTTTACCAGAATGTTCTGAAAAGGTAGGCCATAAGCATTATTCATGCAAAATGTGGTGCTTTTATCACAAAGTGAACAACTTCACTAATTGGCTGCACTTGTTCCAGAGTTACACTGATCTTCCCAGGTAACATTTTCAGAGGGAAGGTATGAGTGCAAATGTATGGAAAGAGTGTGTCAGTGAAAGTGTGTGTGAAGGTGTGCATGTGTGTGTTAGTATCAGGATCAGAGAATGACAGCTTTCCTTCATTCCAGTCCAGCTGGACTCTGATCCTCTGAGGTTTCTGCTTCACTGAGAGATCAGTGACTGAACGTGGTTCGGCGAGATCAGTGACTGAATGTGGTTCGGAGCATGCTGTGTATTTACCTTCATAGAACCCTATTCTCCAGAATTGACCCAGACGCCTTCCCTTCCTCGGAAAAGACTCCGCTAACACACCCAGCATCCAGTTACTATTGTCTCCAACATCAACATCCCAGCTGTGAGTCCCTGAGTTAAAGCCCTCAGAACCCAGGACAAAGGGAAAGATGTCAAACCTCTCTGGGTTGTCAGCAATATTCTGGCTTTTTCCATCTCCCACACCGGTCAGATCATCAGACAGGAGGTATTTTGGATGGGCAGAGTTGGGGTCCAGAATGACAGGAGTGTAGGAGACAATGTCCTTCATCTTGTCCCAGACTCTGAAGGTCAGGTTGCCCAGGTGTTTGGCCCTGTCTATTCCTGAGACCAGCTGTGGGTCCTGCAGTGTGAGTAGTGTGTAGTTCTGCAGGAATGAGATGTGTTCAGCTCTCAGCTCCTCCTCTATGGCTCTGATGTTGTTTGAAAGGGTTAATATGTCTCTGTTCAGACCCTCAATCTTCTCTTTCATCATCTGACTTTTCTGCTGCTCTTCGTCCCTCAGAGCAGTGATGCTGGCCTCCTCTTCCTCTTGTAGAAAATGATACATCTTCTTAAACTGGTCTTTAATCTGCCTCTCTGTGTGCCAGGCCTGGGCCTGAATGTTTTCTGCTGTTTGGTCGCAGTTTGTTTTAACTTTAATAAAGAACCTCCGTTTCTCCCGTAAAGGCTTCAGTGATTTCTGGACTTCCTTCTTGTGATCTAGAGCAGCTTCATCGATGGGTCTGAAACTGTGGTTGGTGTGTTTTTCCGAATGAAGACACACAACACACACTGGCTGTTGACATTCCTGACAGAAGAGTTTGAGTTTCTCAGCATGCAGACTGCAGAGATCCTCAGACCCTGAAGATGTTCTCTGACGTTTTGAAGCACTCTGATGTCTCTCCTGTATTAAGGCCTTACACAGATTCTTCAGAGCCAGGTTACAAGGTGGATTATTACCTGGTGAATGTATTTTCTTACAAACTGGACATTGCTTTATTCTCTTCTCTCTCCACCAATTCTGAAGACATTCTTTACAGACGCTGTGTCTACATGACAGGAGAACAGGATCTTTAAAGATGTCACGACACACAGGACAGGAGTAATCCTCTTCTGGAAGAGAGAACTTGGAAGCCATTTTGACTCTGAGTGAAGCTACAAACACTCTGCTCAATACAGGAAGTCAGTCAGTCGTAGGAACACTCCCTCTTCTAGAATGTTCCCTGAAGTTTACTTTCACTGTGAATCCTGGTTGTTGTTAGTCCATTCAGCTGACAGAGTCAGCAACAGGTTCCAGTGGTCTGGGTCAGTATTCCCTCCTGTAGCTGTGGAAAGAGTCTGTTCTCCTCACTGGAAGTTGTGGGTTTGATCTGAAGGTCAATCTTATCGTCTCAGATGAGTCTGGCAGCCATGGAGCGGAGCTTTAACACACCACCACAGACCTGTTTCGAGTACACACACACACACACACACACACACAAATTCACTATGAATCTAATACACATAACATATTCTCCACACATATTAGTATTGGTTGAATGAGATGTATCAAAGCCAGGACAGTCGTTCCCTCATAGACAGGGAACAAAAGGACACTAGAAAGCTGTGGGGCGGCAGTGACTCAGGTAGAGTGGCCGGGTAGAGTGAACTGGAAAACCGCAAGGTTCCCAGTTCGATCCCAGGCTGGGGCGCTCCCCTAGAGTTAGTGCCGAAGTGTCCTTGAGCAAGACACTGAACCCCTAATTGCTCCCCATGAGCAGGTTGGTGCCTTGCATGGTTTCCTCCGCCATTGGTGTATGAATGTGTGTGTGAATGGGTTAATGGCACAATCAATGTAAAGTGCTTTGGATAAAAGCGCTATATAAATGCACCATTTACCATTTACATTTAGAAAGCCGCTGTCTGATATGCATTAGTTGTAATTAATCACCAAGGGGAAAAGTGACCCTTGCATTAAACCACGCTAACTGCCGGACAGATCCTGAACACACACTGAACACTACATGGCCCGGACTATATGGCCATATGTCTGTGGCTAATGTATTAGATATGACATGCAGTTTGCACATGAGCTTTTTTGCACTTAGGTAGTTTCGATCTCATACATGTTTTTATTAAGCAGCTTAGCCATAACATAACACTTGACATTGAGTCTGAATGTGGATTACTGAGACTGTAGCTGCTGTGTTTTTTTTTTTAGCGCACAATGAATTTCACGTGCCTTTTACTTAAAAGGTAAAAAAAAAAAAATGGTATTGTTGACAATAAAGTTGAACCTTGAACCTTGAACCCTTGAGATGATGTTGCTCGCCAAAATGCATAGATCTACAAGCTGACAATACTTTGCATCACGACGTGTTGTCAGCTTGTAGATCTGGTTAATTTGACAAGTGATCTTTTTGTGAGACTGAATAAAATATGAATACTACCAAAATGTACATAAAGCATGGCAGGATATAATAGCTCTCCAATACGGATTATGGATCCAAGCTTTATTGAACACTAGGGGAAATGCATCTTTTTTATTTAACCATCCTAACTCTTCAATAGACTGTTCTGCATCAGCATTGTACTCAGATGTTATTAAGGCGGATTATAAATCAGACTATGCTCATGGAAACACTGGCATGAACGCTTTAATATCATATCTGATCATACGCATGTTTCAGAACCCACTGTGTGTGTGTGTGTGTGTGTGTGTGTGTGTGTGTGTGTGTGTGTGTGTGTGTGTGTGTGTGTGTGTGTGTGTGTGTGTGTGTGTGTGTAACCCCACTCTATAACTTGGTGCAACTTTGAAAATCTTAACCCAATAAAAACCAGGATATTATCCGTGTCACTCTTTATTTTTGGATTGGCTATTCAAAAACAGCAGATGTACAAGCTCACAGCGTGTCACTTCGTGCCACGCTGTGAGCTTGTACATCTGCTGTTTTCGAACATTTTAGAAAAATCTTGAAAGTGTGAGAACTACTGATTTAGAAGGCATTTGTGGGTTAAATCACTTCAAATCGACCGAGCCGGCAAGCTGGTGGGTAGAAGAATAGCGTACAAATCGTTTCTAAATTGCACATTAACAGGACATTGAGTTATACAAAACAAGCGCTCCCCAAAACTTTGGAATTCTGCTCACATGTTGTCTATAATGAGCACACACACACACACACACACACACACACACACACACACACACACACACACACACACACACACACACACACACACACACACACACACACACACACACACACACACACACACACACACACACACACACACACACACACACACACACAGTGGTGGAAGAACTACTCAGATGTTTTGTCACTGAAGTAAAAGCAGCAGTACCACAATATAGAAATAGTGTTACAAGTAAAACCTTTACTTGACTAAAAGTACTAAAATATTGGCTGCAAAATGTACTTGCAGTACTAATTATACAGAATGTCCCATTTCACACAAAAAAAATAAAATAAATAGCAGATCCAAAGCTCACAACTCAAAGCGACACATTGCGAGCTTGTAAATCGTCTATTTTTCAATATCCCAAGTATAAAATAGGGCTATTGAATCATTTATTTATTCATATGTAATATTACAAAACAATTCAATCAAACAATCAATTTGAATGTATGTTTTGTAATAATATAAATAAATAAATCTGAAAAGTAAGTCATACATCGTTTCTAAATAACTGCAGTGGAAAGTAAAAGCACAATATTCTCCTCTGAGAGAGCTAAGAAGCTGTACAGAGAAATGAAAATGTAAATACTCAAGTTACCTCAAAATTGTACTTGAATACAGTACTGAGTGAATTAAGTTCGTTACCAAGTTACTCCATTGTGTTAAACACAGCAAAACAAAAACACTGCATAAAAATGCAATGCTGCAGATTCAGAGATACGGTCATAACAACATGACTAAAACTGACAGACATATTTCTTATGTTTCATACCAGTAACCTGTAAGCTGATCGTATGATGTTCTGTATAGTAGTGTGTTTATCTGTCTGTCCCTTATATGTCATCATGATTTGTGTGCGTGGAGATCTCATTTTAAACAAGCTTAGTGCTTTACGTGTCTTCCAGTTTAGTAGACCTTGTATTGAATTTGTACTTGAACTGTTGTTCTTGTGTCTTACTAAATAAAGTACATCAATCAATCAACTAACAAAGGGGTCTTCAACAGGGGGTCCGGGACCCCTAGGGGGTCCTCATAGTTACTACAGGGGGTCCGCCAAATCTTTTTGTGATATGATGTTTCTTTTTTGTTTCTCTTGAACCCTAGCATCCCTTTTCTGAGGAGAACTTTAGCCAAAAATAGCAGATCTACAAGCTCACAACGCCTCGCGCTGTGAGGCGTTGTGAGCTTGTAGATCGGCTATTTTTGGCAAAGAGGTGTTTGGTGTGAAGGGGAAAAAAGAGCAGACCAAGTACACAAAAAAAGTTGAATCTGAAACACAATTTTATACAATATAGAGGGGGGTCCCTGCTTCATCTCTCTCTCAGCTAGGGGGTCCTTGCCCTGAAAACGTTGAAGACCCCTTTACTAACATAGTGTTTATTTCTACAGAACTGGGACAAAGCTAATGCTTGTTTTCACACTTAGATCAAACACTAATGGTTTAATAAGTGCTTCATTGTGACTCATTTACAGATTTATTTTAGTCCAAATACAACATATGACCTGTGGTAATACACTAGTATAAACAAACACTCACATTAAACATAAAGCTAATAGAAACATAAGGTAAACCTATATAGTGTACAAACAAACAGATGTAATACATAGAAAATACACTTCAAACAAACACATACCTTGCTGGCTGCATACAACTGAAGAGGGAATGAGTCCAATGTGTTCATGTACAAAACAACCACCTACAAACTGTAAAGAAATGACTTAGTAAATCAAATGTCCATAACAAACAATACAATATTCTCTTTAACACAAACAAACTTATGACAAATAAACAAACCTCATCTACCGCATGATCTGTTGTTCGTCTTCAAATGGTGGAAGTGCAACCTCTAACAGGGTCCACTCCCCGTAAACACCCGAGACCACACACTATGTTAGTTCCGGGCAGATTCCAAGGTTTTCTGATCCGGTCTAGACCGGAAATAACTTTACATCATCAGGTGGCCGGAACCAGTAACCGGAACCTCCAGTGCCGTGCGCCGTGCGTTTCAAAATTGGTATAATGGTTTATTTTCTTTTGTCATAGTAATCGTTTGGAATGTTCATCTTTTACTTTAAACTTGTAGCGCAACTAGCGGGACTAAACGTATTGATTCGCATTATGTGGGGAACAAAAACAATGCGACGCCAACCGGAACCCACCACCGGAACACGATTGTTTTTTCCCCGTTTTTTTTTCTAAACCAGATAACACGGCTCAGTTTATAGAAGATGGTGCAATCAGCCTACGTGTGTATGAGTCATATGACATAGGCCAGGTTCCAGGACCGAAACGGTTGCTAATTTTCACCCCTCACTATGATGCTGATTTTTTTTTATTTTTTTTTATAATGTCATGTGTTGTGTTGTGTGATAGGCTATTTGTAGGCCTACTCTATGGACCCCGTGTGTGTCTGGAATAATGTTTGAATTGAAAAATATGAGCACAGAGCACTTTATGAGCATATAATATTATTTGAATAAATACTATTTTCTTAGTCTCTGCTGTCTAAGGAGTCTTCCTTAATATTGTATGCAGCGAGCAAGTCTTTTTCTGTCAGTTTTTAAATGTATTTCATAAATCAAATCAAATAATTTCAATAAATTAAAAATAAATTAAAAAACACTTTAAGAAGTAGTGAAAATCGCAGATCTGCAAGCTTGCAACGAGCTAAAAAGTTTGAGAATCAGTGCTTTATTTTATGTAGTTATCACAGTCTTGTGGAACATGATGCCACACCAACATTTTGCTGCTTGTACCTGTATAAGTGAATAACAAATAAACACTGTTCACTTTGAAAGACATTTTTTTGTGTATGTGAGACAGACCATGGGCTGGATAACACTGGGCTAATGTTTCAAAGAAACCCTGGTACGGTGAGTGTGGCGCTCCACCTCAGCAATACCAGGGGGTCTATAAGACCCCTGCGTTCTCAGCTGATACTGACAATAAGTCTCAGACTTATTTAATTTGAACAAGTGCAACTGCTATGACAACAACATCAGTATCTGAGCTGCGAATCATGATGTGTCAGATGCTATCCAGTATCCTCTGCAGCTCTGCCTCAGATACTGACATTGTTGACATAACCGTTTCACTTGTTCAAAGACTTGGCTTGAATTAGCTGTGGATTGCCTTTGGAAGGAGGGAAGGATCTCAGATGGATCCCGTTCATGAAATTGCATCAGCTATTGAATCAAAGTCATCAGGTCTTTGCTTCTTTCATGCATTCAGGGGATGCCACACAGTTTCGTCCTTCCATGGAAAGGGAAAACGGTCAGCATGGCAGACAACTTCTCCAAATTAGGTTCAACACCTGTTGCAATAAATGATAAACATATGCAAGTCATTGAGGAGTTCATAGTACTCATGTACGATAGAACTTCATAGAAGTAGTTCATACAAGGAAGTGAATGCAAGTGAAGTGCATTCCAAGCAGGACATATATGGGGCCAGTCACTCTTGTGCAGTCCTGTTTGCCAAATTATGCCAGAAGCTGACACGATGTGGATGTAAAAAAGCATGTTCTGGACACTGCAAATGCTTTAAGTTTGGACTTATCTGCACACCCCTCTGTGGTTGCAGTTGCTAGTACACTGGCCTGTCACTTGCCCAGCCACCATTGTAAATGAAAATGTGTTTATAATGACTTAACAAAACAAAAAGTAAGCACTAAGCTTTACCAAGCTAATAAATCACTTTCAAATGTTCCATAAATGGATTCTGTGTATGGTAATTAATACAAATACATGTACTACAAGCTCATGTGGATAAACGATAAGCAGATGCACATTTCTGCAATTTATCAGCAGCCATATTGGAATACATGCCGCCATATTGGAACCTAATGTTATTTTTTATCTTACTTGGTAGGAATACCTCCAGAACATATTCTCTTATATTAAAATAAGCCCCAGCAAAGCGATTTAGTCCAACACATTGGCCCAGTTGCAGACATTTTGAAAACTGGTGGTGAATCTTAGGAATTCTGCGTGGCCAGAGGTTGATTATCAATTAGGGTCATATGAAGGTCATCTGTGCCAAATTTCGCGCTTGTATCACCAAGTGCACTATGGTATCAAAATTCCGCCTTACTATATAGAGGATAACGTAATTAATCAGTCTATTAGTGATGCCTGTATACTGAATGTACGGTACCTTCTTCTGTTGCTTGCTTCCGAAGGTTTGCAGTTTAGGACAGGGGTCTTCATCATGGGGTCCAACCGGGACCCCTAGGGGTTCCTCTCAGAGTTACTACAGGGGGGCCAGTGGGCCACCAAATCTTTGTTTGTGTAATAAGATCTTTTTTTTTTACACATGCACTTGAACCCTAGCATCCCTATTCTGGGGAGAACTTTAGCCAAAAAAAGCAGATCTACATGTTCACAACGCCAGCTTGTAGATTGGCTATTTTCGGCAAAGAGGTGTAGTGTAGAGGGAAGTATGGACGGTTTAAAGCGGTAAAACGTCTGAAAATTCATACTAACATGAATACAAAATACATTGATGATCGTGCTGTCAAACAATGAAACTATTTGGAATCTATGAAAAAGTTTAATCTGCAACATAATTCTATATAATATGTAGTGAGGGCCCCTGCTTCATCTCTCTCTCAAATAGGGTGTCCTTGACTCCTTGGGCTTAAAAACATTAAGACCCCTGGTTAAGGGTGAATGGCTTGTGATCTAGAACAGGGGTCTTCAACTAGGGGTCCGTGACCCCTCAGAGTTACTACAGGGGGTCCGCCAAATCTTTGTGTGATAGGAACTTCTTTTTTACATGAACTTGAACCCTATTCTGAGGGGAACATTCGCCGAAAATAGCAGATCTACAAGCTCACCATTTCCGGCCAAGAGGTTTGGTGTAGAGGGAAGAAAAGAGCAGACCAAGTATAGAGCCAAAGGTCAAGTTTACAAAGTATTGGCGGTTTATGTGGTTAAATGTCTGAAAATACAGTATATGAAGCTATCTATGAAGAATTTTAAACTGCAACACAATTTCATACAATATGTAGTGGGGGTCCCTACTTCATCTCTCTCTCTCAGGTAAGGGGTCCTTGGCCTGAAAACGTTGAAGACCCCTGGTTTAGAACACATGCATCCAGTCAGTGTTTTTTCTGCTTGCCTTGAAGGACTATGTTAGGCAGAAAAATGTAGGCTTGGTTTTAATTTGTTTAATGATGAATAGTTTCTCATTAAATCTCCAACATTATTGGTGAGTTCCGATTTGTTTCCTTGAAGACCCCCCCCCCCCACACACACACACACACAGTTTAACAAATACAACTTCAATTTAACCGTAAGTAACGGTCAAAGTGAACACAAATTGGTGTTATTTCATTCCCCTATAATGTATGAAATGAAAACTACGATATTAGTGTATTAGCGTATTAGCCGAATACATCTTATAGTAAAGCACCCTTAGTCCACAACATTATTGTAATAATACAAGCAGTGAATGTTCAACTCACTAGAAAATGAGTATAGACTGAATTAAAAGCATCTGAGGCACTCTGATGCCTCAGATGATCTCAAACTCTTTATTATACTATATACACTTTACACAGTATAACAATAAATTAAGTAGTCATGGGAGGGAACACAGATCAAATGTCATATACTGTAGTAACTGTCCACTAAAATAACTCTAAACTGTAGTAGAAAGTAGAAACAATACACAGGTATACACAAATGAAATTGCAACCTCATACTTGAACTGGTTACAGAGGAACACAATAATAATAGTGAGTATTCACTTTAAAAAAATCAATAAGTGTTCAATAGAAACACTACAATGCCCTACAGAGCCCTACAATGATCTAACCCAGAGATTCTCAACGTTTTCCATTTCAAGGACCCCCGGGTTGATGCATTAGGCCACAGACCCCCATTTGATTAAAGAAAAAAAATCTGCACCGTAAACTCCTGTCTGTATTTAATTCCGAGTGTAAAAATGGAACCAAAACGACCCTTACGAGTCCTTTTGGTACCATTTGTACACTATGAGTTAAAGATCCATAAGGGTCCATTTGGTGGTCCCCATACCCGAAGTTGAAAAACATTGATCCAAACAACAAGAGAACCATCATTAATACCCATCAAGAAAGAAGCAAAAATAATGAATCATCAATGTAAAAAGATGTGGGCATAAGTCATGTCTCATCATCATCATCATCATGTCTTACTATGTTGTTCCAGAGTTACACTGACCTTCCTTGGTAAAATCTTCAGAGGGAGAGAATCAGTGAAAAAGTGTGGATAGAGCGTGTCAGTGAAAGTGTGTGTGAAGGTGTGTATGTGTGTTTTAGTATCAGGATCAGAGAATGACAGCTTTCCTTCATTCCAGTCCAGCTGCACTCTGATCCTCTGAGGTTTCTGCTCCACTGAGAGAAGAGTGACTGGCTCTGATAACGATTTGCGTGCTCTGTATTTACCTTCCCTTAACCTTATACACCACATTATTTGACCCAGATCTTTTCCCTTTCTCTGAAAAGACTCTGCTAACACACCCAGTGCCCACAATGGATTGTCTCCAACCTCAACATCCCAGCTGTGGGTCCCTGAGTTAAAGCCCTCAGAACCCAGGACAAAGGCCATAGAGTCAAACCTCTCTGGGTTGTCAGGAAGCTGCTGTCGTCCTCCCAATCTCACACTGGTCAGATCATCAGACAGGATGCGTCTTGGATGGGAAGTGTTGGGGTCCAGAATGACAGGAGTGTAGGAGACAATGTCCTTCATCTTGTTCCAGACTCTGAAGGTCAGGTTGCCCAGGTGTTTGGCCACGTTCATCAGTGGTCCTGAGACCAGCTGTGGGTCCTGCAGTGTGAACTGGACTCTTTCCCTTGTGTTCTTGTAGTGCTGCAGGAATGAGACGTGTTCAGCTCTCAGCTCCTCCTCTATGGCTCTGATGTTGTTTGAAAGGGTTAATATGTCTCTGTTCAGACCCTCAGTCTTCTCCTTTATCATCTGACTCTTCTGCTGCTCTTCCTCCCTCAGTGCAGTGATGCTGGCCTCCTCTTCCTCTTGTAGAAACTGATTAATCTTCTTAAACTGGTCTTTAATCTGCCTCTCTGTGTGTCGGGTCTGAGCCTTAATGTGTTCTGCTGTTTGGTCACAGGTTGCTTTAACTTTATTAAACACCTCCAGTTTCTCCTGTAAAGGCTTCAGTGATTTCTGGACTTCCTTCTTGTGATCTAGAGCAGCTTCATCGATGGGTCTGAAACTGTGGTTGGTGTGTTTTTTTGAATGAAGACACACAACACACACTGGCTGTTGACATTCCTGACAGAAGAGTTTGAGTTTCTCAGCATGCAGACTGCAGAGATCCTCAGACCCTGATGAAGTTCTCTGACGTTTTGAAGCTCTCTGATGTCTCTCCTGTATGAAGGCCTCACACAGGTTCTTCAGAGCCAGGTTACGGGGTAGATGATCTGTTGAATGTATTTCCTTACAAACTGGACATTCACTTATTCTCTTCTCTCTCCACCAATTCTGCAGACATTCTTTACAGAAGCTGTGGCTACATGACAGGAGAACAGGATCTTTAAAGATGTCACGACACACAGGACAGGAATAATCCTCTTCTGGAGGAGACGTGTTGGAAGCCATTTTGTCTCTGAGTGAAGCTACGAACAGCAGGTTCCAGTGGTCTGGGTCAGTATTCCCTCCTGTAGCTGTGGAAAGACAGTCTGTTCTCCTCACTGGAAGTTGTGGGTTTGATCTGGAGGTCAATCGTATCGTCTCAGATGGGCCTGGCAGGAAGGCCGAGCTTTGATACACCACCACCCACATAGCAAAACCTATGCAGACTGGTCTGGCCCAAATGCCGTTTTCGTTCCGGCAGTCTGGCAGACCTCCGGCAGAATATCACTCCGGCAAGTGGTATGTGGACCGGATGTGAGCCAGGTCTGGCAATGATGGCACCGGTTACATGATGGCAAGCCGCATATGGGCCGAGTATAGATTGGGTTCATTTGGCCCACATTAGGCATTTTTGTATCTGGCCCACAGGTGTTTTGGGTTCATTTGGCCCACATTGGACATTTTTGTATCTGGCCCACAGGTGTTTTGGGTTCATTTGGCCCACGTTAGGCATTTTACAATCTGGCCCACAGGTGTTTTAGGTTCATTTGGCCCACGTTAGGCATTTTTGTATCTGGCCCACATGTATTTTGTGTTCATTTGGCCCACATTGGGCATTTTTGTATCTGGTCCACAGGTGTTTTGGGTTCATTTGGCCCACATTAGACATTTTTGTATCTGGCCCACAGGTGTTCTGGGTTCATTTGGCCCACATTGGGCATTTTTGTATCTGGCCCACAGGTGTTTTGGGTTAATTTGGCCCACGTTAGACATTTTTGTATCTGGCACACATGTGTTTTGGGTTCATTTGGCCCACATTGGGCATTTTTGTATCTGGCCCACAGGTGTTTTGGGTTCATTTGGCCCACGTTAGGCATTTTACAATCTGGCCCACAGGTG
The DNA here is from genome assembly GCF_963454915.1 of Gymnoscopelus microlampas. NCBI lineage: Eukaryota > Metazoa > Chordata > Actinopteri > Myctophiformes > Myctophidae > Gymnoscopelus > Gymnoscopelus microlampas. Next base: position 5,870,274 of record NC_139953.1, on the reverse strand, counting down.
TTTTGGGTTCATTTGGCCCACGTTAGGCATTTTTGTATCTGGCCCACATGTATTTTGTGTTCATTTGGCCCACATTGGGCATTTTTGTATCTGGTCCACAGGTGTTTTGGGTTAATTTGGCCCACATTAGACATTTTTGTATCTGGCCCACATGTGTTCTGGGTTCATTTGGCCCACATTGGGCATTTTTGTATCTGGCCCACAGGTGTTTTGGGTTCATTTGGCCCACGTTAGGCATTTTACAATCTGGCCCACAGGTGTTTTGGGTTCATTTGGCCCACGTTAGGCATTTTTGTATCTGGCCCACATGTATTTTGTGTTCATTTGGCCCACATTGGGCATTTTTGTATCTGGTCCACAGGTGTTTTGGGTTAATTTGGCCCACATTAGACATTTTTGTATCTGGCCCACATGTGTTCTGGGTTCATTTGGCCCACATTGGGCATTTTTGTATCTGGCCCACAGGTGTTTTGGGTTCATTTGGCCCACGTTATGCATTTTTGTATCTGGACCACATGTGTTTTGGGTTCATTTCATTTATCATTTTTGTATCTGGCACACAGGTTAGCCTTACTTCTATCTGGCCTGCATGTGTTTATGGGCTTATTTGGCCCAGATTAGCCTTATAATTAACAAGCCCTAAAGGGCGATCTCGCGCACATGGGTGCATGCACATGAGCCCTTGCACATGGGCGTTTTGGCATGTATACCCTTCTGCTGAGCTGGTTGAGTCACACTGTGATGTCAAAACAGGTCAGCTATATCCATATATGGGGTCTCTTTGGCTTGGATGTGTTGAATCCTAAATGGTAAATGGTGCATTTATATGGCACCTTTTTTATCCAAGTCCCTTGGATTAAAAAGGCTGCAAGGCAGCAACCTGCGTACCAGGAGCAATAAGGTTCAGAGTCTTGCTCAAGGACTCTTCGACATGTGGACCTTGAAAGTGTATTCTCCGGGGTGGGTAACCTCTCAGCACCCCACCCACACTGTAAAATAGACTATTTTGAGGAGAAAACAAACCATGCCATGTCGGAACTACCATGTCATGTCGGAACTCAGCACACTACCACTGAAAGTCAATGGGGATGTGCTAAGAGTTCTGACACTTTCCGACATTGAAGGACGCATAAGAACCTTTGTTTATGTGAGTAGCGACGTAGTTTAGTTTATTTTGACTACAGTTTAGCGCCCGTAGCGCGGTGCCTCGCACGGTCCGTTTTTTTGTCATGCCGGAACCGGCTTGCCATAAGTGAGCCAGATCTGGGCCAGATCTGTTTGCCAGATTTGGCTGTGTTTTGGATGTGGATGTCTTTGCTCTTCGCACCATGGCAACCTCTTCCACCCCCTCCTGGGGGGCACCCACGATCCTGCCCGCCCCCCCAAACCCTCTGAGCCTTCTGAGTGAAAAGAGCTTGCTCTTTCTTCTGCTGTGCAGTGCATTGGCATCATCGGACCAGTCAAGCGAGCTGTTTAGGTGCACGCCCAGGAATTTGTAGCTGTCCACCAGCTCCACCGACTCTCCTTTGATGATGCTGGGTACTGGTGGGACCTTTCCTGCTTCTTCGGGGATCCACCGGCATCTCCTTAGTCTTGCCGGGGTTGAGTGGGAGGTGGCCCACCTCGCTCCATTGCACAAAGCCGTTCACCACGAATGTAACGTGGATAATGCAGCAAAGTGAATGGCAGTGATGACAAACACTCCTGAAGAAGAAACAGTAGTGCAGACACTCTCCAATGGAACTGTACGTGGAACTGATACTCACATGCACTTGCCAGTATCCTGAACATCAGCTGTACATGAGCTAAGCAACAAAGTCCTTATGAAAATATGTAATTCTTATACTCCAAAACGGCACTGCAACACGGCTGTCTCTGTAAAAAATGACACATGACTCAGAGTTTGAACACCTGTTCCATAACAGGCTTTGAGAACCCACACATGTGGGACTGGACTCCTGATTGGCTGTCAACTATGAATAAATCAAAACTCAAAACCCTCCTTTGAGGGGTTTCCACATGGGTCTGTAACTCAGACAGACTCCAGCATGTAATGGTTTGACATCCTGTAATATTGTTTTAAATACCAGGGTCCCACAGGGTGTCTTGCCACATTCTCTTCTCCATAAACACAAACAAAATCACATGCAATAACAATGGACTGTCATTCTTTAAATATGCAGGTGACAAGCGCTCTCTGACCACTTGTGGACATGCATGGTTCTCCCTGAAGCTGAGTGTCAGTATAAGACCCAAAAGCGCATGTTCCTCCTGAGGAGTCTGAATGATTTTAATAACAAGGACAGTTTAACAGTATTGAATCAGTTCTCACATTCAACACATCACAAAAAAAAATCACCCACCACACCAATATGTGTCTCTACATGCAGTAAAAAGTAAGGCAGATCATCAAGGACCCTTCAAACTGGGTTGAGGGGGTTCCAGGGGTACCCAGTTAAATGACATGACAGAGCCTTTTACTCTGTTATAAGGCCTGTGTTCAAATTGTTACTTGAGTAAAAGTACAAAAGTATTGGCATCAAAATACTTAAAGTATCAATAGTAAAAGTACTAAAATGTTTGAAAATAGCAGATCTACAAGCTCACAACACGGTGCCAATGCAACACGTTGTGAGCTTGTAGATCTGCTATTTTCATTATAATTTATATCTGCAAAGTAACTAAGTATAAAGTTTTCAAATAATTGTAGTGGAGTAAAAGTACATTATTTGTCTCTAAGTTGTAGTGGAGTAGAAGTAAAAGTATTGAGAATGGGAAATACTCCAGTAAAAAAAAAATACCTAAAAATGTTACTTTAGTACAGTGAGTAAATACACTTATTAACTTTACACCACTGTGATCTACAAGCTCACAACACATCGCTTTGTGACGCGTTGTGAGCTTGTAGATCTGCTATTTCCAAAGGATTTTATACACATGATAACTTGTAAAATGGGACATTGTGCATAATGAGTACTTTTACTTTGAGTACTGAAGTATATTTTGATGCCAAAAAATGAAAACCCTCCAACTCTATTCCCATTGCCTGAGAGACAAGAGCCTGCGGTGATTGGTCGTGATGGTTTCCCTGACAACCGATAAAACCTGCGCTCATTGGTCGTCCCTCAGAACACACCCCCGTGTCCTGTGCTCTCATTGGTTGCATGACTCCAGCGCATGGGATAACCAGCTCAGCTGGTCTAATCAGCAGCAGCTGTGACTGAGATTGTCTTTGGGAGACGTCGACAGAACACAGAACAGCAAAAAGAGGTATGTTTATGCATTTATAATTATTTAGATCACGTCTGAACATTAATGGTTGAGAAATAACGTTGTGACTCAACATATGCTGCACATAATGTAAGATTCTGTTGGTTAGTTAGCCTGTAGTGTAACAGGTATTTCCTTGTAAACACAAACCGTTTGTTTGGACGTTTTAAAAGACAACATGCTATTAAAACAAAAGTATCTTGCCTTTTGTATATAGAATACATAGGTGTGTGGCCTTTTCTACTGTTTATCATGAAGTTGCCTCAATAATCTATATTTATTTTACTTATATTGCAGGGCTTTGTAGGCCAGGGGGGACTTTTAATAAGCAAGTCAAAGGTAAGGTTCCATTGGTACACTCTTGAGTTACTGACACGTAAGGGTCCATTTGGTTCCATTTGTACACTGTGAGTGTACACATGTAACCAAATGGACCCTGACAGGTCTGTAACTGACAGTATACATGGAACCAAATGGACCCTTACAGATCTGTAAGAGTTACAGACCTGTACGGGTCCATTTGGTTCCATTTGTACACTCACAGTTAAAGATATGTAAGGGTCCATTTGGTTACATGTGTACACAGTTACAGATATGTAAGGGTCCATTTGGTTACATGTGTACACTCACAGTTACAGATATGTAAGGGTCCATTTGGTTCAATTGGTACTCTCAGAGTTAAAGGCCTGTAAGGGTCCATTTGGAATCTTGAGGGTCCCTGCTGAACCCCACCTGAGAACCACTGTACATTTAATGTGTTGGTTCTTAAAGTGGGTTTCTAGAGATGGTTCCTCCAGGTTTAAATACACTTCTCTTGTGGGGTTCCTTGGCGCACAACCTTTTCAAATCTGAAGCCAAATACAATTTACATGGAAATCTTTGAGAACCACTGATATGATATAGCTACTTATAACTTATTTTAAGGTGAATTGTAATATGACAACTGTAAACAAAATTAGAGTTTGAATATACTGTATTGTTAGTTAATCAAACATTTCTTTCCTTGCAGGGCTGTGATTGTCATTGGTTGTATGACTCCAGCGCATGGGAGAAGTTCATTACTGTCTGATCAGCAGCTGTTATTTTCACAGCAAGTAAGTTCAATCTGGTTGATTCTGTTGCATCTCTGCGCTATCTTTTTCCTTGGAGTGCTAATAATCGTTCAAACAAGGCATATATATCATCAAAGACGTATTTGACTATCTGTCAGGACTTATCTAACTTGACTGCGTGACTCATTTACGCTGCACCGCACACACACCGCATTTAGATGCGAGTGAGCAACAGGCATGCTGTCACTGAAATATGGACCGTGGTGACAAACGCTCTAAAGTGTGGCTTCACTAAAGCCTTAGATCAAGACTATCGTATATGTATTTTATCAAATCTGACTTTTACTTTCGTATCTACGAGAGTCTTAGTGACCACACCCCCAGTTTGCCCTGAAATGTCACCGGTAAAACCTGGAGCTGTATGTCTCCAAACATGTAGAAATGCAAAACATAAGGTGCTTGCCCCAAATGTTAAGTAGGTGTCCAGAGTATTTGTGCAATGTATTAGTTCATATTTTTCAATAAAGAAGTGCTTTAATCCCATCTGTGGCCGAACGCCATTCCCCCCCCTCGTTTACTTCCTATTTACATGTAAATTGTGTAATTCCGGCTTTCACTAGATGCGCCACGTCACTACCGCCGATCTACAAGCTCACTGCCTTTTTAAAAAGGAGGAAAAAAATTAAAACGTGCAGCTCACTGTATAATCCACAAATGAATTGACTGTTGGAATAAAGGCGAGGATGTTACTCTATTCATTAAATGTCTTAAATTGACTAAGGCTTAAAAGAATAAAGTTACTTTATTCTTGTGTAAATATGTAGATGCATTGTTGTTTTTTAAAATGTATCTTCTCTCTCTTCCCCTTGCTCCATCTTCTTCCCTTTCTTTATGGAAATACACCCACTGTTTTACACCTGCAAACCTGTGATGTGATAAAGCTTTTCTCATTCTCATAGGTGTTGAACCAAATCTGCTGCCATTAGCTGATACCCAATCCCTAGAAAACCTGGAGGAGCGGCTACAAAATAGCCCCGACCTCAAAATCCAACTGGTAAGAATTTCAGTTCTACTCGGGGAAGACACACACACAAAACCCTTTTTGTTTGTTGTTTAATGCTAACCCTTATCTTAAATTGGCTTCTAACAACTTTGCTGGGACATACAATATAGAATTGAGAAGCTAATTTAGTCAATCATGAAGGAACACTGCTATTCTATAGCTACTGCTATTTTTTAAAGAATTGTGCAGTAAGTGATTTTGTTTATTAAAAGATAAACATATCTATATTCGGATAATTACTATGAAGTGTTCAGTAACAGGGGTCTCCCTGTCTCTCCAGGTGTTTAGTAAACAGAACATGCATGTTATGGTCAGATACCAATGTTATCCAATCAGAGATGACTCATACAGGATAAACAAGTGAAATTGGAAATGATGACACAAAGAAGTGAGCAGTAGCAGTACTCCAAGTCTTTCGGGTGACTGAACTCATTTCGGCTGCTTGTACCTGTGACCTTATGCTTTTGGTCATGACCCACACTTCAGCACAGAGCACATCATCCTTAGTTCCAAATTCTTGTTCTAAACAAAATTGATTTATTTTCCCTTACTGTTTTATTTACCGTTGCACTGAGAATTAAGACACATTACTAAAGAAACATTCTCATGATTGCTTTGATTTCAGGTCTCCAGCGTCAGGTGGAGGTGGGGGCAGAAGAGGCCGAGACAGGGGGTTCTCAAACAGCTCCAATGCAGAGTGAGTCTTGTCTAGAAAGATGGTGTGTTTACATTGATACAGTTCATTCTGGAATAGGGGTCTTGTCTGGCCATTAATAACTGAGCTTAAATTATCTTAAATTCCAAGTTCTTCTTCTAAACAATATGGATTTGTTTTTTCTTTTTTTTCCCTCCAGTTTTCCTTACTGCATTTTATTTTATTTATTTATTTTTTTACCGTTGCACCGAGAATCAAGCCCCATGACTAAAGAAACATTCTGATGTTTGCTTTGATTTCAGGTCTCCAGCGTCAGGTGGAGGTGGGGGCAGAAGAGACCGAGACAGGGGGTTCTCAAACAGCTCCAATGCAGAGTGAGTCTTGTCTAGAAAGATGGGGTGTTTACGTACAGTCAGTCCGGAAAGTATTCAGAATGCTTCACTTTTCCTACATTTTCTTATGTTACAGCCCTATTGAAAAAAGTATTTTTGAATATGTTTCCACAAGTTTGGCTCACATATTTTTGGGTAGTTTTGACCATTCCTTTTTGCAGAACAGCTGCAATATATGCCAGCTTATGTTCAGCTAAACAAAGTAACGTTTTAATTCAAATATCAACTTTAACGATCGGACCAACATCTAGGCTAAACATGTCACGTTTGATCTCTTCGCAGAGCATCAGTAGAATAATGATAAGTGGCTGAGCTCATCAGTATTAGTGTTGGGTCGATAGTCAAACTAGGCTATAGATTTTAAGATATAATGTCAAATGATTGAATAAATCTAAGATAGTCTAATTGATACTGTACAGTATCAGCGGCGCTATAGACAAATTGTTTCAAACAGGCTGTTTTAGAAACAATTTTACATCAAGTTGTGCAGATGTGAAGGCGAAATATATTGAACTTGCAACGAAAATGAGAAAATCAGATTGATCAGAATAAGAGGAATTAGAGGGGTGTGTTCTAAAATAATAGCCTACTCTACACTGAAGGTATGATAATGACTGCGCGTGCATGAGGACTCCAGTCTTTGAGCTCATGACAAAACACAAAGGTTGCATTCGTTCAGAAAATAATGTTTGATACGAGCTGTCCAGAAGGCTCTCATCCACTGCAATGTATTCACTGAACTTCTGGTAGATGTTATGCCACCGAAAGTGTCATGGCGCATCTCTATGGACGCAACCACGTGATGTATGACACTTCCTTGTGAGATTTTCCTTGACGGCTACAAGGAAGTAACACGGAAGTATCCATTATTGTTTTACAATGGGCCGCGACACTACAGGCCAATCAAAGCCTTGTTTTTCCAGGGACTTCTGGGGTTGTTTCTTCAGTGCACTCAGGGCATGGTGCTGCAGCACATCAAGCGCACCGTAGATTCTGTCATGTGACGGGAAAGACCCGCGGTGATTGGCCAGTTTCTCCAAGAAACAAAAATGCCGACCATGTATGCTAATTACTGAGAATGTCCATCGGCCATTGCCGGATGAGGCATCTAGGTATTTATATCTATGCTTGTACCTGTGACCTTGTGCTTTTGGTCATGACCACATCTCATCTTTAGTTCCAAATTCTTGTTCTAAACAAAATGGATTTATTTTTCCTTACTGCGGTTTTATTTACCGTTGCACTGATAATTAAGACACATTACTGAAGAAACATTCTCATGATTGCTTTGATTTCAGGGCTTCAGCGTCAGGTGGAGGTGGGGGCAGAAGAGACAGAGACAGGCGCATGTGAAGGAGCTCCAATGCAGAGTGAGTCTTGTCTAGAAAGACATGGTGTGTTTACGTAGATACAGTTAGTTCTGGGATGGGGTCACGGCTCCAGACGTAACTTTTTCACTGGTGCCACTTAACTTTTCAGTAGGTAGCACCACCAAAAATTACTTACCCCCCCCCCCCCATATAGCCTACAGTATGTAGGAATTGTGTTTTAATATACTACTTAAGATGTCTGCCAATATTGATAATATGGTGTACCATCACTAGCTTAAGTTTTTAAGTGCTTTATTTATAAAGTACATACAAAGTTCTTTTTACATAGAAAAATAAATACTCCTGGGAAGAGGAAGAGGAAGAAATCGTTATTTACCCAGGGTTTGGACTAAGTTGCAGTAACTTATTTCTTGCCAGACCCTGCAGGATTGTTAATCACCCGGTGATTTTCATACCTAGTGTCGTGTTGGGGAGTCGAACTGGGAACCTCTCGGTAACAAGCCTGACCCTCTTAACCACTAGGTCACCGCATCCCTTGGGTATACAAGCCTAAATAATAAATTTACTTTGATGCTGCGTTTTCCCCCCTCTTTTCTTACACAGGTTTTTATTTATTTACTATTTTACCAATAATTAAGCCACTTGACTAAAGAACAACATTCTTATGTTTGCTTTGATTTCAGGACTCGGATCTCATCAGTTCTGTTCTGACAATGGCCAGAACAGCATCTACAACAGCCTCGTGGAGGAGGTCTGCCATCTCTGCGTGAACCTTGGTTCTGAGGGAGGTGCGAGCTACGTGGATGAGGGTCTCCTGGTACAGTTCTTTGTGACTCACAGTTGTCACATCGGAAATGTATAATGGACATGATGAGATTTGTTGACTCGGAACGTCAAATTCTGTGAGTTAAATTTTGGCGAGGGAGGACCGTCACTTCAGCAAAAAAGCACTACTTTTTTTTTCAGTTTACAGTTTCTTGTTAACTGCATTGTTCACATATTCCAAATGTTGACTGCATTGTTCATACACGCATTTGCCTCACATGGTTTGCAGTTTAATAATAAAAAAGCAGAAAACTTTATGCTTGTTTTTATTTTATCTTAGTCAATTATAGCCTGTGTATGGCATTTAGTATGGCTTGATTAAAGGAGAGAGCCTGACTAAAGCACAACCCCCCCTAAATAAGACCTTTGTCACACCCCATCTTAACTTCTACAGTTGACTTTTTTCATAGGTGCTCCTGTTTCCATAGTGGAAACACTGTTCTGGCTCATCACTGGGTCAGCACAGTGTGGCCCTTTACAGCTGGCCCATGCACGGTTCATGTATGTCTGAGCTTCTGGCAAACCGATCTGGCGCCAGACCAGGGGGTATAGACCATTGCTCCGAGCGAGCCATGACAAACTGCATGATCTGGGCCATAACTTTGCTAGCTTTGGGCCAGAACATTATGTCCACAGCTGGCCCTGTCCTGGCAAATGTATGGGCCAGCTGTGGGCACAGTGTTCTGGCCCTATGCTGGTGACCCATATCTGGGCCAATTATGGACACATTGTTCTGGGCTAGTTCTGGCCAACCATGCCTAGGCCAAGTATGGACACAGTGCTCTGGCCCTGTGCTGGCCAACCATGTCTGGGCCAGCTGTGGAAACACTATTCAGGCCCTGTGCTGGTGACCCATGTCTGGGCCAGCTGTGGAAACACTGTTCAGGCCCTGTTCTGGCGACCCATGTTTGGGCCAGCAGTGGAAACACTGTTCTGGCTCATCACTGGGTCAGCACAGTGTGGCCCTTTACAGCTGGCCCATGCACGGTTCATGTATGTCTGAGCTTCTGGCAAACCGATCTGGCGCCAGACCAGGGGGTATAGACCATTGCTCCGAGTGGGCCATGACAAAGAGCATGATCCGGGCCATAACTTTGCCAGGTCTTTTTTGCTATGTTCTGGCTCATCACTGGGTCAGCACAGTGTGGCCCTTTACAGCTGGCCCATATACGGTTCATGTATGTCTGAGCTTCTGGCAAACCGATCTGGCGCCAGACCAGGGGGTATAGACCATTGCTCCGAGTGGGCCATGACAAACAGCATGATCCGGGCCATAACTTTGCCAGGTCTTTTTTGCTATGTACACACACACACACACACACACACACACACACACACACACACACACACACACACACACACACACACACACACACACACACACACACACACACACAGCATTAATTCCACCCTTGTGTAAAACAACAAAACAAGAACACTGTATATAAAAATGCAATGCTGCAGATTCACATACATTACTGTCAGAAAGCCATAACATGACAAAAGTGGATTTTTCTACTGACAGACAAACATTGTGTTTACATTGTGATAGCTCATTTACATCATTCTTTTAGCCCAAATACAACATTAAACAAACAAACACTCACACTAAACATGAACCTTAAACAGAAATATATGGTAAACCTAACCTTGGATCAAGAGTATCAGATGTATTTTATATATTTCGACATTTGCACATCTATAATAGTGTTGGTCTTTGTACAAATGCAAAATACAAGGTGCTTACCCTGTAGATACGGATGTTAACTCAGCATTCGGAGTCTTTGTGCACTCTATTAATCCCTATTTGTCAATAGACATGTGTTTTAATCCCGTCTGTGTCTGAACACCATTGCCCCCCTCGTTTACATCCTGTTTACATTGAGTGTAATACCGACTTCCACCTGATGCGCCCCGTCACCACCACCCATTGAGGAATACAGGGAACAGACAGAATCCGTCACAGACGGGATTAAAACATATCTATTGCAAAATACAGACTAATACAGTGAACAACAAATGTTCCGAATGTCTAGTTAACATCCGTGGCTACAGGTTAGATACTTAATATGATTGTTTTGAACATGTGAGGAGAAGTACGCAGGGCCGGACTGGGACCAAAATTCAGCCCTGGCATTTTGGTCCGGACCGGCCCACACCCCCCCATTTTGTCAACGGGGGGGGGGGGGGGGGGGGCGTTTCACTGAGCCAGCCCAGCCCTGCACATGAACTCTGCGGCCGCACTGAGGCGCCTGCTGGAAAGCATCACAGCCCAAACATTAACGTAACTAATAATTGGGTCGCGCGACTCGGATATGACCGTAATAACCCTAAAACATTTTTAAAAATATATTTGCCAGTCCACCGCTGGAAGTACGGACTTTTCGCGCGGATCATGGATGTCCAGTGACTATTAGGGGGGTTGAGACCAAGACTATCATAGATACGAAAGTAAAAGTCAAGAGTCAAGACTGATAAAATTAATCCATGATAGTCTTGATCCAAGGCTGTAATGATAAATATAAAATACACTTCAAACAAACACATACCTCACTGGCTGCATACAACTGAAGAGGGAATGAGTCCAATGTGTTCATGTACAAAACAACCACCTACAAACTGTAAAGAAACGACTTAGTAAATCAAATGTCCATAACGATACAATATTCTCTTTAACACAAACAAACTTATGACAAACAAACAAACCTCATCTACCACATGATCTGTTGTTTCGTCAAAATCTACTTCAAATGAAGGAGTGCAACCACCAAAGTGTCCCCCTAAATGCCTGACACCACATTGTATTAGTTCCGGGCAGATTCAGACACATAAAAACTCTCCCCCCCCCCCCACACACACACACACACACACACACACACACACACACACACACACACACACACACACACACACACACACACACACACACACACACACACACACACACACACACACACACACACACACACACTCATTACATTCTCAGACGCATTACCTGTGATGTAAAGTGACAGCAAGCAACCACCGAAACTACAAATGAGCCTTTTCCAAGTTTATGGTCATTCGTAAGTTAACCTATTAGTAACCACTAGTAACTCAAAGCAAGTTTTATTAAATCAAACCTTTGTAGATAAGATAATTAGAACCAGACAATTGTAACATAACATCCATCTTATAACGGTGATCTAAATAGTTGTTTCAGTTTAAAACAGACCCACAGGGACTCAGAATACATAGTCAAAATCCTCACTGTTGGAACACAGTTTTTTATGTATTACATAAAATTCATGTAAAATGAAAATGTGTTAATTGCTATTTTACATGAATGCATGAAACAAGGGAGACAGTAGGTCATTTGATCTCATTTGTACATGTATAGATCTGTGCATGCTTGTGTAAATCAAAGTATTCATTTAACTCTGCAAGTTGATATAACTCTGGAATTTGTTGTTATTAATATAGGCCTACTAAGAATGTCACACAGAAATGTGACATTTTTACATTTCTGTGTGACATGCTAAAAAAGATAATAGATTCTACTCTATCTCTCCTAACCAATTTAAAAAATCTATAATTTACAGCCTAAATAAATGATTTCTAAATAATCCACCGGTATGTTGAGGCACTACTGGGCTGCTGCCAAATACTCAACAGCACCCTCTAGTGTTTTGCAGAGAAACTAATGCTCATCACTGCCACGTCTAATAACAGCAAACCTCATCTGTCTGAATATTTACTGTCTGTATGAAGCTATCTGTCATTTCATCTAATGATGTATCTATCTATGTTTTTTTTACATGCCATGTAGTACATATAATATAACCTGTCATGGCTCCAACCTTCCCGAGAATGGATATTGTCATTGTATAGTTGCTCTTCATTTCTGATATGAGAGCACAAATGAGACATGAAACAAGGACAGGAAGGTCTTCTTGAGTACACATTAAAATCCTCTGTTCATTTAACTCAGAAAGTGTACAGATGTATTATTGGTTATCATGGTTAGATTTGTATACACTCTGAGGTAGATTAGCACTAAGGATTTCACATCACTCTCCCTCTGACAGCGAGGTGTGTGTGTGTGTGTGTGTGTGTGTGTGTGTGTGTGTGTGTGTGTGTGTGTGTGTGTGTGTGTGTGTGTGTGTGTGTGTGTGTGTGTGTGTGCGTGCGCGTGTGTGTGCGTGCGTGCGTGAGAGAGAGAGAGAAAGAGAGAGAGTGAGAGAGAGAGATAAACAGAATAAAATACAGAAACAATTTAACTCAATATGGTAGCTTAATATTTATTAGCATGAGATCATTACATCAAAAACATTTAACAGCAGGTTAAAATAAATAAAATAATAAAATAAAATAATTTATCTGTAAAAAAGAATAAATATTCTGTGTGCTATAACTTGTTTTCCAAGTTAATAATACAATCGTGAACAAAAGGATTAACAATTTAAAGGTGCATGAAAGCATTATGCACATTTGATGCACAATTAAACATTTTAATATATACTGTACCTGTACAGCCTGATAAAAATATTTGAAACCATACATTACAAATTGGTTGTCTACTGAAGCCAAAGCGACAGCCAGTACTCTATGTACACTGGATAATCAATCAAAAATAAATAAATACAATCTAAATGAATCAATTTCCTTTTTTATAAACTACAATCAACAGCAAAATAGCAGATCAACAAGCTCACAATGCACCGGACTACTAAGCTTGAAGATCGGCTATTGTCAGTAATTGTTGTATAGGGCTTAAGTGTGTCAAAAATGTGATTCCATTCTCAAGACTTTAAGACCGGGAACGCATCTGTGTCATTTGAGATTTCTTTGGCTATTCAAAAATAGCAGATATACAAGCTCATAGCGCGGCGAGTGCCACGCTATGAGCTTGTAGATCTGCTATTTTTGAAAAAGCATGATTTTTTTTAAATATATATATTTTTTCAAAAAACTGTTTAGAAAGCATTTTAAGAATCGGACTCAGGCCTTCCTGAGTGGGTTAAACGAATACTCAGGATTGTATGTGTACGTAATGATGTACTGTATGTGCAATCTTTAAAAAACAAATAGCTGCCAAATTGTCCTTTTTTGTATTTTTTTCTGCAGATCATTTTTCGGGGTACATGACACCAGCTGTGAAGGTTGAGAGCCCAGTCTTCTCAGCGATCCAGTGGTTGTAGTTGGTGACGCGTGTGTAAACACCTGGTTTGTCCTGCCTTGCACAGCCTTCACCCCAGCTGACCACCCCGAACAGGAACATACGACCCGCAGCCTCACACACCAAGGGACCACCAGAATCACCCTGCAAGGAGAGAGCAAGGTTAGTATAGTAAACTAAAACTAAAAGAAATGTTGGTTAACTGAAATGCATATTATATGAACGTATGAACGTACACACACACACACACACACACACACACACACACACACACACACACACACACACACACACACACACACACACACACACACACACACACACACACACACACACACACACACACACACACACACACACACGGACGCGCACACACACCAGTGTTGCAAAGTACTCAAGTACTGTACTTAAAGGAGAATTTTGGACTAAGTTTTTCTTACCTTTTCTATGATGTTATCATATCTTAGGATGAATGGTAGCCTACAGTAGAAAAATGTCATAACTCCATCCTGGGTCCGCCACAGCTTAAACGTGCGCGGATAGGCCTTGCGCTGGATCGCATATTTTAATAGCTTTTTTTATTTTTTATTTTTTTTGAGATCTGACGTTCATAGTGACAGAACACTGTAAAAAAAAAACAAAAAAAAAACAGAAGATTTCAATCTCGTCTAGCGAGACTTAGTTTTTTTTTTTTTTGGTTGCATAGTGTTCTGTCACTATGAATGTCAGATCTCACAAAAAAAGCTATTAAAATATGCGATCTAGCGCAAGGCCTATCTGCGCACGTTTTAAGCTGTGGTGGACCCAGGATGGAGTTATGACATTTTTCTACAGTACCATTCATCCTAAGATATCATAACATCATAGAAAAGGTAAGAAAAACGTAGTCCAAAATTCTCCTTTAAGTACAATTTTGAGGTATTTTTTACTTTCCAAGTTTTAGCACTTTTACTTCTACTCCACTACATCTCAGGTGCAAATATTGTACTTTTACTCCACTGCAATTATTTGAAAACTTTAGTTACTAGTTCATTTGTAGATTTAGATTATTATTACAAAACCACTTCAGCCCTATATACATTTCTGCCATTTGAAAATAGCCGATCTACAAGCTCACAATGCGTCACGATGCGATGCATTGTGAGCTTGTAGGTCTGCTATTTTCAAAAGATTTGTATGCATTTTATACATTTGAAAACTTTGTGAAATGGGACATTCTGCACAATGAGTACTTTCTACTTTTGGTACTTTAAGTACATTTTGATACCAATACTTTTGTACTTTCTACATTCCATTATTGATACTTTTACTTAAGTAAAACATTTGAGTACTTTTTCCACCACTGACGCACACACGCACGCACACACACTCATTCACTTTAGACTTCACTCACCTTGCATGCGTCAGTGCTCCAGTCAGGACTAGCAGCACAGAACATGTTCTGGGTGACATTTTCATAGTTTTCAAAGCCTCTACAGTTGTCCTGGGACATCAGAGACACCTTTGTCTGCTTCAAGACCTGTGAGTAGTGTGCAAGTGGTCCTGTAGAGATCAAATAATCAGTTTGTTAGAGGTTTGACACAAATGACACTAATAGAGCAGTGAAAATGGTGATTAAAAGGTTTACACAACAGGAATGGATGTAAACTTCATCAGATTTATTCATTTTACTTTTATTTTATTTACTATTAGATAGTCTATTATTTTCCCACAATATACTTCCCTTGCTCACTTTTTTATGATCAGATATGATTGCTACCTATTACCTAATCAAGTGTGATTCCTTTCATATTCGTGAAAGTGAACTTTGTGTGTGTGTGAGAGAGAGAGAGAGAGAGAGAGAGAGAGAGAGAGAGAGAGAGAGAGAGAGAGAGAGAGAGAGAGAGAGAGAGAGAGAGAGAGAGAGAGAGAGAGAGAGACAGAGAGAGACAGAGAGAGACAGAGAGACGGAGAGAGTCCATCATGATAGAGGTTCAAACGTTAAATGTTATACATACTATCGCTCTCCTTGCCGTATCCAGCGACGTTGCACACAGCTCCTGGGGGCAGCATAGTGAGAGGTGGGGGGAGACAAACTGTGCGTGCAGATGGTGTCTGAGATGCACATTCACCGTCTTTGCGCTCGATCTTTACCAATGCTGAAAGACACACAAGTACACAGTTTTGAGTCCCATTGTTTTTTTTGTTTTTTTTTAATCAAAACCCAGTGCACAGGCACAGTTCACAAGCACAAAAATAAAATCAAACCACTCGTTCAGTTAATCATAATGACTAGTAGGCTACAAGACCCAGAGGAGGCACGCGCGCCTGAATATATGAATATATGACTGAATATATTTAAAAATAAAAAATAAAAATAAAAAATTGGGGTCGGCACAACAGCCAGGTGGGTGGGCCCAAGCCTACCTATGCCCACCCGTGGCTATGCCCCTGACACACACACACACACACACACACACACACACACACACACACACACACACACACACACACACACACACACACACACACACACACACACACACACACACACAGACACACAAAGACACAGACACAGACACAGACACAGACACAGACACACACGCTCACCTATGTCATTATTGTAGCTCATATGATCGTATTGCTGGTGTATGATGAGTTGTCCAATAGTGAACTTCTGCTCCCTGTCAGCATCAGTAGCGTCAGTAGCGATGGAATTCCTGCCCAGATGTACGGAATAACGTCGAGTCCAGGTGCCTTCTCTGCGAGACCCAATACATTCACATTTATCACGTTACACTCCCAACTCAAATATTACATTACAGAATCTGACCAATAGTGGTGTGTGTGTGTGTGTGTGTGTGTGTGTGTGTGTGTGTGTGTGTGTGTGTGTGCGCGTGTGTGTGTGCGTGTGTGCGTGTGACTCTCACCCATCAGGAAAGGAATGTGCAGCAGTGAGGACCCAACAAGGCGAGATGAGAGTGCCTCCACCCACAAACCGTGAACCCTTAAAGATGGCTGCCGTCCATGGCTGGGACTCTATGGGTGTGATGGATCCACCCACTATCTTTCTCTGCCTCCATTCTGTCCTCTCTCCACACGTCAGCTCTACACAAACAGAAAGTCAATGACAGCAAATTCAGTCTCATTTACAGGCCCTATAGGATGTGTTTTCGGACACTGACACAATGTGCACTGTACAATGTGGCCCAAAAACAAGCTCACAGCCCGTCACTTCGTGCCACGCTGCAAGCTTGTACATCTACTAGTTTTGAAGTTTTTTGAATAATTTAGATTTTTTTTTACACAAATCTTCTCTTCTTGGGGTCCCTGACACAACATATTCAGAAAGGGGGGGGGGGGGGGGGGGGGGGTAATGAATACATTTTTAAAAAATGATGTAATTATGTTTTATGTATGTTATTTATGTATATATTTATTGTGTGTGTGTGTGTGTGTGTATGTTATTTATGTATGTATTTATTGTGTGTGTGTGTGTGTGTGTGTGTGTGTGTGTGTGTGTGTGTGTGTGTGTGTGTGTGTGTGTGTGTGTGTGTGTGTGTGTGTGTGTGTGTGTGTGTGTGTGTGCACAAACATTAATTCATTATGCCACTTTTTTTGGCCAACCCCCTTTTTTAATGAAATGACACCTCTGTCCTACACCCCATACAAATATATATATTATTATTAATTATAGCCTACTACGGGTAAAATGCCGAACCAGGGTACACCCCTTACAAACACCATTATCATGGTAGTATAGTTTGGAATATAGTTAAACAAACCTGTGTCCACTGAAACAGGAGTTACTGTAGATGTTGCTGCTGTTGTAGTAGTAGCTGTTGTTATAGTAGTAGCTGTTGTAGTAGCAGCTGTTGTAGTAGTAGCTGTAGTGATAGGAGATAATTACAACAATATTAATTTTATGGGTAAAATGTCCAACCATTTGTCTATTATTTTACCCATGTCATGCCTATTCTAGGCATGTCTTTATAGGCAAAATTAGCTACAATAGCAGATTTACAATTTTACAATTTATTTTTGCCATTCATCGTACGACAAAGTATATAGGGCTTAAGTAATTTAACCTTCCTCTCACCAGTCTCAGTTCCACATTTAGGAATTTCACAGAACTCTTTCACGGTTTCTCCTCTCATGACACGACACCATGGCATCAGGCTCTTATCAGGATTTCTAACAATCAAAAGCAATCATTTAGAATCGGAATTTTCACAAATGCATATTTCAAAGTACCAGGTATGTAAAAGTGAGTGGTTCTGTCAACATACCTGCAGTAATTGTTAAAACCAAGTCCCAGTGAGGGGACAAACCTGTTCCAAAAGAGACACATGCCGCCTTTTGCAGATCTAGCAATAGAACCCCTGTAACTTGTCCCATCGTCAGACAGACACTCTGTTGATCACACAGGAAACATATGAGTGGGATGGTGTTTTTATTATTATTTTGTTTTATTATTATTGGAAGAAAGTAACTAAGCACATTTACAGTACACAAGTACCGTACTAAGTACTAAGTACGGCGTACAATTTTGAGGTATTTTTTTACTTTACTGGAGTATTTCCCAATTTCAACAATTTATAACCTATACTTTGGCAATTTGAAAATAGCCGATCTACAAGCTCACAATGCGTTGCAAAGCGACGCATTGTGAGCTTGTATATCTGCAATTTTCAATTATACATTTGAAAACTTGTGAAATTGGACCATCTGCATAACGAGTACTTTTACTTTTGGTACCTTAAGTATATGTTGATGCCAATACTGTTGTACTTTTACTCAAGTAAATGTTCAATACCAAACTTGTACTTGTAACAGTCTATTTCTACAATAGGGTATTGATACTATTACTTAAAACAAATTAATAATTAGTACTGCTTCCATCACTGTTTATCATAAACATTGATTACATACAGACTCTGTCTACATTGCAAAGCAAATCATTTATGCTATGGATTACTCCAAAAATGAAGACATTGATTCATAATTGAAGAGGGCCTTACCTCTTTCAGTGTTTCGGTATGACCACCTCCTTGTAGAAACCTGAGGAAGACAAACAACATGTGTTATTTTTGTCAACATTGTGTTCTCAAGCTCTGAGAGAAGCAGAAGAAGAAGGAGCAAGCAATCTGTATTTAATTTCCTTTTATTGGTGCTTACCGCATCAGTACAGAAGAGGCTGCTAGCTATAAGTACTAAAATGATCATCACTTCAGGTTCCTTTTTCCTATATGAGACATATATGAGACAAAAAGTAGAAATATGAAATCTGTAATCCTCAGCAAGTACATTGAAAACACACCCTTCCCTTATATGGCATTTTCCTCAACATAGACAGACATGTGCACTTGCCTAGCTACGTCACATTTTAAGTTGTATGACCATTTAGTATGCATACCCCATTGCATGTTTTGTGCTGAGAATGGGAGGTTGATGTCCATCTAAACTAAAATACGCTTGTGGCTGTGTTTCCCAGACAATTAGAGCATGGTCATTTTCACATTTTGTACTGTACTGTACTGATAACATTCTACAGTCATTATCTGTGATTGCGCTATCAATTATGGTTGTTGAATGCAGTGTATGTATATACTGTACATCACTGCATGTTTTGGAATGCTGTGTATTTGGGTTTTTCACACACTGCAGGCTACATTATCAGGAGAATATTAAGAATTGAAAGCAATTTGTTTAGACTTTAACAGCACACTTTTCTGGATGCTGGAGTTTGATAGTCACTTAATATATTCCACATTCACAGTCAATCACTCACATTCTTCTGTCGTCATTCACCAAACTGATAAAAAAAACACACTTTTTAAATCATCACTACTATCCATTAAATGACATACAACTTAAAAGTTTAACCACTAAGCATGCAACAGAATCCCATATAGCATTGCAATCTGCTTACCTTATCACCCAGACCTCTTCTCTGTGATTCTCTGTGAGTCAGCTCTTATTATGGTTCTATTAGTCTCTGGAATATCTGCCTGTTTTCAGGATATGTCTGTATAATCACCGGAAGCAGTCTATGGAGTAGGTCCCTCACGAGCAATAAACAACTCTGGCTTGGTAGCTGTGATTCTCTCTGTCTGGCTGGCTGTCCTCTGTTGGCGCTCCTATAAAGACTGTTGGTTGGAGGAGGGGCCGATCTAATGATAGATCTAATCTATCATGACGAGAAATCAGTCATGATAGATTATTCTCTATACCAAATCATAAACCACAGAGTATGTCATATCCTCTGATATACAAGCACCCGTACGTACCCACGCTCTACATTACCATATTCAAAATTTGGTGGTTGCATTTATTCACTGGAAAGTTTGATAGAAACTACGCACTTAAACCGCATTTACTCATTGGTCTTCAATAGGGGGGGTGCATGGTATTACATTTAACCGTGCACTTGAACCCTATAGCTATCACCCCTATTCTGGGAGGAACATGAAAAAGTTCAATATTCAACACAATAGGCTCTATGCAGAGCAGCCATTTTGGAGAAAAATTGGGCCTCTTCTTACTTCCTTCACAAGTGTTACCAATGATACTAATGAAGGCTCTGTTCCATTCTGGTCAAACAGAGTCAGGGTGCTGATATTGTGCATGTTGGCTCACTAGAAACACTAGTGGGTCTCAAAGTGTGGTCCAGGGACCCTCATGGTTCCTTGAGAGGGTGTAACTCTGAGAGAACCAAATGGAACCAAATGGACCCTCCCGGGCCCATTTGGTTCCATTTGTACCCTCTCAGAGTTATGGGGGTCCTTGAAATTAAAAAGTTTGAGAACCACTGTGCTACACTAAATGGAACAGAGCCTTCATTAGCATCATTGGCAACACCTGTGAAGGAAGTAAGGAAGGGGCCCAATTTCTTTCCAATATGGCTGCTGTGCATAGAGCCTATTGTATACATAGTGGGGGTCCCTACTTTGTCTCATTCTCAGCTAAGGGGTCCCTTGGCCTGAAAACCTTTGAAGACCCCTGCTAAATATGTCAGTGAGCAGTGTTCACCAGGGGTCCATACTAGGCCCCCTCCATTTTCCTTCTACATCAGATCTTTTCGTAGAAACTAAACGTGAGCTTGTAGATCTGCAATTTTTGCCAAATGTTTGCCCCAGAATAGGAATGCTAGGGTTCCAGTGGTTAATATAGCCTCTATGAATATTTTATTCATAGAGGCACTCTGTGCCGCGCTATGAGCTTGTATATCTGCTATTTTTGAATGGTCCTGACACGTACCTTCAATATCATTTTCTATGGTAGTTGTGACGGAGGAATATGACATAATATATCGCTGTTTATCTGGTATCTCATCAAAGTTGATGATGAAGGGCACTGCAAGACATTCCAGAGTATGTGTAACATACAGTACACACAAACACACACACACATACACACACACACACACACACACACACACACACACACACACACACACACACACACACACACACACACACACACACACACACACACTTGCACGTACGTATGCACACACACAGACTTGCACGTACGTATGCACACACACAGACTTGCACGTACGTATGCACACACACACACACACACATACTTGCACGTACGTATGCACACACACACACACACACACACACACACACACACACACACACACACACCACACACACCACACACCACACACCACACACCAACACATCAAGTTCAAGATAACTAATTATACTGATTAAAATCATACTTGTAGAGACAGTGGGGCTTCGTTGGAAATGTTGACATCAATCTGGAAAACAATGAGGATGTTATGAATCATATTCTATGATGAAACAAAATATCATAGCCTCCAGCCTCATAGCTGTTTTGACGTGTTGTTTCATCACTCTTTTACTGATTATACCAAGTAACATATTCTCACCTGCACATACTGTACCTACTGTACACAGGCCCACTTACACACGACACATGACCGTGCACATTCACATTCAGTTTCCTGTCTTCTGTGCGAAGACAGGAAGTGCGAGAACAGCATAAAGACCTGTAGCGATTCTTAAAAATGTTTTCTCAATCCTAACAGTTTTTTGAAAAAAATCGAAACAAATTGTTTTCAAGATTTTTTCAAAAATACCAGATCTACAAGCTCATATCGCGGCACTCGGTGCCGTGCTATTCATTTCCACAGAACTCCATAATCCCCAGACATTGCCATACCATATGGACAAAAGAACCCAAGGTTCCCGGGTCACAGAATGTGCAATACAGGTCATTATGGCCAAGGTTGATAATAAAATAAAAAGATATCGATATCGTGAGCCCAATATCGTGTATTGTACCGTGACATTTGTGTAGTTTGCATATGCTGTAGGTCTTGGCAGGGTGTACAGGACGCTACTGTCACCTTGCATGATCTATTATTCACAATTATGCCAAGCTGTGTGTTGATTTTTCATCGTCTTTTAACACTATTCAACCCCGCCTGTTTGTGGATGAACTCTGTAAACTACTTTGGTGTTGACTCTAGTTTTGTTGATTGGATCGTCTCCAATATAAGACGGTGAGAATGTC
Organism: Gymnoscopelus microlampas; assembly: GCF_963454915.1. Classification (NCBI taxonomy): domain Eukaryota; kingdom Metazoa; phylum Chordata; class Actinopteri; order Myctophiformes; family Myctophidae; genus Gymnoscopelus; species Gymnoscopelus microlampas. Next base: position 5,847,996 of record NC_139953.1, on the reverse strand, counting down.
GGGTGAGCTCTATTCATCTACTGCTTCACCCCATGGGTGTGTTCTGTAATTACTCATAACTCATTTATATTCTGTGTACAGATGACTGTCGGGGCCAGTTTGATAACCGATAATATCCTGAAGATTGACAATAGGCTCTATTCACAGCAGCCATATTATGAAGACATTCACAGGTGTTACCAATGATACTAATGAAGGCTCTGTTCCATTCTGGTCAAACAGAGTCAGGGTTGCTGATAATTGTGTGCATGTTGGCTCACTGGAAACACTCTGCTACACCAGTGGGTCTAAAGTTGGGGTCCAGGGACCCTCATGGGCTTCCAAATGAACCCTTATGGGTACTCTGAGAGTGTACAAATGGAACCATGGTTTCATGCAACCCAGTCTCCATGCTTAAACGTTCGTATTTCATTTGTACACTCAGAGTTATGGGGGTCGTGGAAACCACTGTGCTACACTAAATGGAACAGAGCCTTCATTAGTATCATTGGTAACACCTGTGAAGGAAGTGATAATATGGCTGCTGTGCATAGAGCCCATTGCATGCAGACAATTTTTTGCATGTAATCATGTCCATAATTCACACATTCATGATAGTCTTCTATTTCTCATATCCAGGCTTGTAATAGGTCCAATACATCATCTCCAGTGGAGATGATCTCCCCAAAGTAGGCTTTCTTGCTGCCAGTGCCATGTGCTTTAGCGTGCATCCTCCTTATAAGAGCAACACACTCCCTTTGTTAGTGAGTACTGTAGGCTAACTATCATATTTATTTATTGTCTCCGCCAGGCCGAAAGGCATGGCGAGAGAGTATGTTTTACCCTCTGTCCGTCCGTCCGTGTGTCCGTCCGTCCGTGTGTTAGCAGCTAATCTCCGGCACCGTTGGCCCGGTGGGTGCAGTACGTTAGTCCGACAGCGCATTCCTCCGACAGCGCAGCGCTCCGACGTTTCCAACACTAAACCCGAACCAAACCCGCACCCTAACCCTAACCGCACGCGGATGCCACATAGTCGGAGAAAAGGTCTGTCGGATTAACGCATGCCTCCCGGCCCGGTCGCTGTGAAAATGTGCACACACACTCCCTGGATGCCAATTCAGAACCTCTGCCATGGGCCTGTTATAGCTCCACCTGGAGGCGATTTGTGCAAAACCCATTTTTTTTACATTACTCCTACAGATTGTATCCAAACATCATGCAAATCGGTACACAGTATCTCTATAGTCATGTGATCAACACGGATCTGTCCGATTTCCCATATTCCATCCTCATTGTCTAAGGTTCGCTTCCAAAATTTGCAGGATTGGTCCGTTTTGAACAAAATGCCTCAAATCGTGAACGCAGCTTGCGATTTCCGTGAAATTTCACACACACATTCCCACTAGGCCAAGGAAGAAATGCCACCCTTTTCATATTGGCCTGTTATAGCGCCACCAGCAGGTCTAATTTAGCAAAACATTTTTGGAACAAAAAGCCTCAAATCATGAATGCAGTGTCTGATTGCCGTGAAAGGCCTAAGAATAAATGGCACGGTTGGCACCCTTTTCACATTGGCCTATTATAGCGCCACCAGGAGGCCAGAATAACGTACCTGACCTGGCGGAGACCCGAGGAGCACTTTTTCTAGTTCGTATGTGTAGTTGTGTATGGGTCATGTCATTTATTTTACTCAAGGCTGCAGAACATGGAGGGATGTTTTTCAGTAAAAGTGGTGGTATTAAGGGCTTGTGTGTTTGTATGTGCATCGACAGGGCGGGCGGTAGAGTATCTGCTTGCCGGTTGTGGTGGGCCGGTCTGGGCCAAAAAGTCCAGGGCCAAATGTTTGTCCCAGTCCAGCCCTGACACACAGTGGTAATGAAACAAAAACACTTTCCAAGAAATAAATCATATAAAGAGTCAAACAAATCTAGAAATAAAATAAAATGAGTCAGGTCTAACTTGTCCAATAAGTTTCATGCTTCTTTGCTGCTGCTGGATATACACAATTATTTAGTCAGTGGTTTCAGGGGTAAAAGTGATATCATATTTTAATAGCTTATCACTTTTGTGTTGTTTAATAAACTGACAACCTTAGCCAAAAATAGCAGATCTACAAGTTCACAACACCAGGCGTTATGAGCTGGTAGATCGGCTATGTTCGGCAAAGAGGTGTAGTGTAGAGGGAAGTATTGATGGTTTAAGTGGTAAAATGTCAGAAAAATATATATTAACATGAATCCAAAAAACAATTATACGTAGCCTGCGAGTTAGTTCTGGCAGCATACACTCGAGAGGTTACATGCATTGCTCATTCTATGTGGCTGTTTACAGCGTCATGCAAGATCCATACGTCATACACTGACGTGGCAATCAGCTGTCCAATTGGGCGGGTATTTAAGTTCTCTTGAATCGGGCATTCCATCCGCTTGTGTGTTCTAGCTTGTTGTCATGCGGCGTTTGCTCCCACCACCACCCTAGCGCCACCAGTAGGCTCTGCTATTGGTCTGTTCCCCATGGGGGGTTGTTATGTATATCTATCTCCCTCCCTGCTCTTAATGGTTAATGACGGCTGTATGATTGTGCTGAGCAGGGAGAAAAATATAGCAGAGCCTGAGCGCCAAGATAAAATATTACATCCACACTTGTATTCTATTATATTGCTTAAAAATATTTGGTCTATAATATTGATTCAATCTATTCTTGAGTTATCTGACTTGTGGTGTTGTTTTTTCTGCTTGCTCTGTAGAAGCTCTATGTTAGGCAGAAACATGTACGCTTGATTTTAATTTAACAAACCATATTAGTTTATTCATCTGCTACATTTTATAGTAACACTAACTATAAAAGCAGTGAATGTACAACTCACTCACTCAGGAAATTCAAAGTAGAGTGTTATAAAAAAAACACATCCAAGGCACTGTGATCAACTCTTTATTTAAACAGTCAGGAACATTGACACATTTTGACTAAAAGAGTGTCAGAGTGTATAAAACTAAAGGCACGTGTGCAGTATTTAAAACTATTTAAGGTCACATGAAATACTAGCAACTGTCCACTTATAGAACTCTAAACTGACAGTAGAATCAATACACAGGTACAAACAAATGTAAATGTAACATCATACTTGAACTGGTAACAGAGGAAAACAATAAATCTGAGTATTCACTTAAACATAAATGGCCAACATCAGTAATGGCCTCTACACACTGTACGATATTTGACCCGATTTGGCTCTCGGGATATTTTTTGGTGATCGCCGAGAAAACCACCGATCTCAGTCCAGATCGGGCGTTCCTCGGCGAGGTGTTGATCGTGCAGTGTGTAAGGTACTTCGAGAAGAAACACCCCGATAAATTGCGCTCGGCGAGCGGTCCCCGATAATTTTTACTTTTCTAGCTTGTTGGATATTTGGGCTTGTCGGATCCGATGAGAGCCGTGCTACAGCCAATCAAAGCACAGTACCAGCAAGCGAGGGCTTGCAGACAGAGAGAGAGAGAGCGCGCGTGCGCGCGTGTGCGTGTGCGTGTGTGTGTGTGTGTGTGTGTGTGTATCTCTGAACAGTATTGCCAGGTTTTGCGACAGAATTAAGCAACCAGGTCTATGAAAACAAGCCCAACAAAAGCGACTATAGGCTGCATGAGCACTTTAAACCTATATACAAATAAAATAGCCGATCTACAAGCTCACAACGCGTCGCAGCTATTTTCAAAAAAAAAAACAACATTAAGAAATAAAGCCAAATAAGCAACTACACTTTGGAAATAAGCTAAAAAGAAACGCAACCGCCAATATTTTTTACAAGCAACTCGCTTATAACAAGCGGACACGGCAACACTGCTGTTGATCTGAATTGCTCCCTGGTTGACTTTTGAAACGTCTGTTTCAGAGAGGGAGAGAGAGAGAAATACAGAGAAATTGAGAATTATTTAATGTCAATCATTAGCGTCCTGTCTCGGTCTCGCGCATGTATCACGGGAGCCTTTCACGTTTTCGTGAGACGTTTGGAATAAAAACAAATGTATGTATTGGGTCGGGATCACATCGTGGTGTAATATCTTGCAATCAGTTAACCCCTGTCGCCGACCTATCAATCGTGCGAGAATCACAACGATATATTTAGCCCGATTTCAAGAGAGAAACTCGTGCAATGTGAAATGCTTAACGACCTGTTCACTCACCGACCATTTCAAATGTCGGGCAGTGAGTAGAGGTAGAGTAGTGTTCAGCGGAAACAACTTTTCCATGTCTAAAATGATCTATGATAATAAACCCTTTTCACTTTAAACACCACCAGTTTAATGTGCATTAGGCAACAGGCCACCCAATCTACACTGTAAAATCCTTAGTGTTTATTTTAACTCAGAGTGTAATGTATCCATTTGTTTAGAAACAGTGATCCAAACAACAGTAGAGAACCACCACGAATACCCATCAAGGAAGTAGCTAAAATAATGCAACAGCAATGCAAAAACATTTTAGCACCAAAGTGGAAGAAATTATGAATGTATAATATATATATAAATAACAAGTGGATTTCACATTGAGAGTTTATATAGATGGAAACATAAACTGCATTCATGACACCACACAGTTCTGACTGTATCACAGTGATAGAAAATATAAATGTGATTATATGTCTTTTAATAATTGATTACATGTATCATTCTTGAAGATCACCCATGGGTTTATTGAACAGTATTAACACCCAGTGTAGGGCTGTAACTATCACTTATCTTCTTAGCGATTATTCTATTGATAACATTTTATATTTAGCAAAATAGTAAAGCACAGATTTCTTTAATTGTAATTACAGTATATCAATGAATAAACACAAGTATCATTTTTTTTAAATGTATGATCGAAAAAGGCTGATTAATGACTTACGCCGTATTTTGTCCCAAAACAGTGTCACACATATAGCCGATCTAGAGGTTCTTGTGTCATATATAATTGTGAGTTGGTATATCTGCCTTTTCTGCATTTTTTTAAAGTCAATTAATGTATTAAAAAAGATGATAATTTATAATCAATTAAATCGATCAGTTTAACCGTTACACCCCTAACCTAGTGCAACACTCCCCTCTTTCTCCAAATAACCATCATAGCTAACTATCATTAACATTATCATGCCATTATGAGCATAAAATAATCTGCAATTATTATTAGACCACAAGACAATCATTTAGATTCTCAAAATTAAGTCATGTCTCATCATCATCATCATCATCATGTCTAACTATGTTGTTCCAGAGTTACACTGACCTTCCTTGGTGAAATCTTCAGAGGGAGCGACTGAGTGGTGCAAAAGTATGGATAGAGCGTGTCAGTGAAAGTGTGTGTGAAGGTGTGTATGTGTGTTTTAGTATCAGGATCAGAGAATGACAGCTTTCCTTCATTCCAGTCCAGCTGCACTCTGATCCTCTGAGGTTTCTGCTCCACTGAGAGAAGTGTGAATGACTTTGATGACATTTTGCTTGCTTTGTATTTACCTTCAATTAACCTTATACACCACACTATTTGACCCAGATCTTTTCCCTTTCTCTGAAAAGACTCTGCTAACACACCCAGTACCCAGAATGGATTGTCTCCAACCTCAACATCCCAGCTGTGGGTCCCTGAGTTAAAGCCCTCAGAACCCAGGACAAAGCCCAGATAGTCAAACCTCTCTGCGTTGTCAGGAAGCTTCTGTCTTTCTCCACGTCTCACACTGGTCAGATCATCAGACAGGATGAGTCTTGGATGGGCAGTGTTGGGGTCCAGAATGATAGGAGTGTAGGAGACAATGTCCTTCATCTTGTTCCAGACTCTGAAGGTCAGGTTGTTCAGGTGTTTGGCCACGTTCATCAGTGGTCCTGAGACCAGCTGTGGATCCTGCAGTGTGAATTGGACTCTTTCCATTGTGGTCTTGTAGTTCTGCAGGAATGGGATGTGTCCAGCTCTCAGCTCCTCCTTTGTGGCTCTGATGTTGTTTGAAAGGGTTAATATGTCTCTGTTCAGACCCTCAGTCTTCTCCTTCATCATTTGACTCTTCTGCTGCTCTTCCTCCCTCAGTGCAGTGATGCTGGCCTCCTCTTCCTCTTGTAGAAACTGATGAAGCTTTTTAATCTTGTCTTTAATCTGCCTCTCTGTGTACCGGGTCTGAGCCTTAATGTGTTCTGCTGTTTGGTCACAGGTTGCTTTAACTTTATTAAATACCTTCAGTTTCTCCTGTAAAGGCTTCAGTGATTTCAGGACTTCCTCCTTGTGATCCAGAGCAACTTCATCGATGGGTCTGAAACTGTGGTTGGTGTGTTTTTCTGAATGAAGACACACAACACACACTGGCTGTTGACATTCCTGACAGAAGAGTTTGAGTTTCTCAGCATGCAGACTGCAGAGATCCTCAGACCCTGATGAAGTTCTCTGACGTTTTGAAGCTCTCTGATGTCTCTCCTGTATGAAGGCCTCACACAGGTTCTTCAGAGCCAGGTTACGGGGTGGATTATCTGTTGAATGTATTTCCTTACAAACTGGACATTCATTTATTCTCTTCTCTCTCCACCAATTCTGCAGACATTCTTTACAGAAGCTGTGGCTACATGACAGGAGAACAGGATCTTTAAAGATGTCACGACACACAGGACAGGAATAATCCTCTTCTGGAGGAGACGTGTTGGAAGCCATTTTGTCTCTGAGTGAAGCTACGAACAGCAGGTTCCAGTGGTCTGGGTCAGTATTCCCTCCTGTAGCTGTGGAAAGACAGTCTGTTCTCCTCACTGGAAGTTGTGGGTTTGATCTGGAGGTCAATCGTATCGTCTCAGATGGGCCTGGCAGGAAGGCCGAGCTTTGATACACCACCACAAACCTGTTACAAAGTACACACACACACACACACACACACACACACACACACACACACACACACACACACACACACACACACACACAGAGCATTAATTCCACCCTTGTGTAAAACAACAAAACAAGAACACTGTATATAAAAATGCAATGCTGCAGATTCACATACATTACTGTCAGAAAGCCATAACATGACAAAAGTGGATTTTTCATTCTTTTAGCCCAAATACAACATTAAACAAACAAACACTCACACTAAACATGAACCTCAAACAGAAATACATGGTAAACCTAACCTTGGATCAAGAGTATCAGATGTATTTTATATATTTCGACATTTGCACATCTATAATAGTGTTGGTCTTTGTACAAATGCAAAATACAAGGTGCTTACCCTGTAGATACGGATGTTAACTCAGCATTCGGAGTCTTTGTGCACTCTATTAATCCCTATTTTTCAATAGACATGTGTTTTAATCCCGTCTGTGTCTGAACGCCATTTTCCCCCTCGTTTACATCCTGTTTACATTGAGTGTAATACCGACTTCCACCTGATGCGCCCCGTCACCACCACCCATTGAGGAATACAGGGAACAGACAGAATCCGTCACAGACGGGATTACAACAGATCTATTGCAAAATACAGACAAATACAGTGAACAACAAATGTTCCGAATGTCTAGTTAACATCCGTGGCTACAGGTTAGATACTTAATATGATTGTTTTGAACATGTGAGGAGAAGTACGGACTTTTCGCGCGGATGTCCAGTGACTATTAGGGGGGTTGAGACCAAGACTATCATAGATACGAAAGTAAAAGTCAAGACTCGATAAAAATTAATCTATGATAGTCTTGATCCAAGGCTGTAATGATAAATATAAAATACACTTCAAACAAACACATACCTCACTGGCTGCATACAACTGAAGAGGGAATGAGTCCAATGTGTTCATGTACAAAACAACCACCTACAAACTGTAAAGAAACGACTTAGTAAATCAAATGTCCATAACGATACAATATTCTCTTTAACACAAACAAATTTATGACAAACAAACAAACCTCATCTACCACATGATCTGTTATTTCGTCAAAATCTACTTCAAATGAAGGAGTGCAACCACCAAAGTGTCCCCCTAAATGCCTGACACCACATTGTATTAGTTCCGGGCAGATTCAGACACATAAAAACTCTCCCCACACACACACACACTCATTACATTCTCAGACGCATTACCTGTGATGTAAAGTGACAGCAAGCAACCACCGAAACTACAAATGAGCCTTTTCCAAGTTTATGGTCATTCGTAAGTTAACCTATTAGTAAACACTAGTAACTCAAAGCAAGTTTTATTAAATCAAACCTTTGTAGATAAGATAATTAGAACCAGACAATTGTAACATAACATCCATCTTATAACGGTGATCTAAATAGTTGTTTCAGTTTAAAACAGACCCACAGGGACTCAGAATACATAGTCAAAATCCTCACTGTTGGAACACAGTTTTTTATGTATTACATAAAATTCATGTAAAATGAAAATGTGTTAATTGCTATTTTACATGAATGCATGAAACAAGGGAGACAGTAGGTCATTTGACCTCATTTGTACATGTATACATCTGTGCATGCTTGTGTAAATCAAAGTATTCATTTAACTCTGCAAGTTGATATAACTCTGGAATTTGTTGTTATTAATATAGGCCTACTAAGAATGTCACACAGAAATGTGACATTTTTACATTTCTGTGTGACATGCTAAAAAAGATAATATATTCTATTCTATGAGCTCCTAACCAATTTAAAAAATCTATAATTTACAGCCTAAATAAATGATTTCTAAATAATCCACCGGTATGTTGAGGCACTACTGGGCTGCTGCCAAATACTCAACAGCACCCTCTAGTGTTTTGCAGAGAAACTAATGCTCATCACTGCCACGTCTAATAACAGCAAACCTCATCTGTCTGAATCTTTACTGTCTGTATGAAGCTATCTGTCATTTCATCTAATGATGTATCTATCTATGTTTTTTTTTACATGCCATGTAGTACATATAATATAACCTGTCATGGCTCCAACCTTCCCGAGAATGGATATTGTCATTGTATAGTTGCTCTTCATCTCTGATATGAGAGAACAAATGAGACATAAAACAAGGACAGGAAGGTCTTCTTGAGTACACATTAAAATCCTCTGTTCATTTAACTCAGAAAGTGTACAGATGTATTATTGGTTATCATAATTGGTTAGATTTGTATACACTCTGAGTTAGATTAGCACTAAGGATTTCACATCACTCTCCCTCTGACAGCGAGGTGTGTGTGTGTGTGTGTGTGTGTGTGTGTGTGTGTGTGTGTGTGTGTGTGTGTGTGTGTGTGTGTGTGCGTGTGCGTGTGCGTGTGCGTGTGTGTGTGTGTGCGTGCGTGCGTGCGTGTGAGAGAGAGAGATAGAAAGAGAGAGAGAGATAAACAGAATAAAATACAGAAACAACTTAACTCAATATGGTAGCTTAATATTTATTAGCATGAGATCATTACATCAAAAACATTTAACAGCAGGTTAAAATAAATAAAATAATTAAATAAAATAATTTAGCTGTAAAAAAGAATAAATATTCTGTGTGCTATAACTTGTTTTCCAAGTTAATAATACAATCGTGAACAAAGGGATTAACAATTTAAAGGTGCATGAAAGCATTATGCACATTTGATGCACAATTAAACATTTTAATATATACTGTACCTGTACAGCCTGATAAAAATATTTGAAACCATACATTACAAATTGGTTGTATACTGAAGCCAAAGCGACAGCCAGTACTCTATGTACACTGGAAAATCAATCAAAAATAAATAAATAAAATCTAAATGAATCAATTTCCTTTTTTATAAACTACAATCAACAGAAAAATAGCAGATCAACAAGCTCACAATGCACTGCACTGTGAGCTTGAAGATCGGCTATTGTCAGTAATTGTTGTATAGGGCTTAAGTGTGTCAAAAATGTGATTCCATTTGAACACTCAAGACTTTAAGACCGGGAACGCATCTGTGTCATTTGAGATTTCTTTGGCTATTCAAAAATAGCAGATATACAAGCTCATAGCGCGGCGAGTGCCGCTCTATGAGCTTGTAGATCTGCTATTTTTGAAAAAGCGTGATTTTTTAAAAATATATTTATTTTTTCAAAAAACTGTTTAGAAAACATTTTAAGAATCGGACTCAGGCCTTCCTGAGTGGGTTAAACGAATACTCAGGATTGTATGTGTACGTAATAATGTACTGATGTGCAATCTTTAAAAAACAAATAGCTGCCAAATTGTCCTTTTTTGTATTTTTTTCTGCAGATCATTTTTCGGGGTACATGACACCAGCTGTGAAGGTTGAGAGCCCAGTCTTCTCAGCGATCCAGTGGTTGTAGTTGGTGACGCGTGTGTAAACACCTGGTTTGTCCTGCCTTGCACAGCCTTCACCCCAGCTGACCACCCCGAACAGGAACATACGACCCGCAGCCTCACACACCAAGGGACCACCAGAATCACCCTGCAAGGAGAGAGCAAGGTTAGTATA
>NC_139953.1:5452605-5832605 GCF_963454915.1 Gymnoscopelus microlampas | reverse complement strand
GCGTACAATTTTGAGGTGTTTTTTTTACTTTACTGGAGTATTTCCCAATTTCAACAATTTATAACCTTTATATTTTGGCAATTTGAAAATAGCCGATCTACAAGCTCACAACGCGTTGCAAAGCGACGCATTGTGAGCTTGTATATCTGCAATTTTCAAACGACTTTTTTTTTTTTTTTTTTTTTATCCCATTTTGTAACCCCTATTTTTTCACCCAGTGCCAATGCCTAAGCGTGTAATCCTGGGCACTACCTTCCCTCTGCCAACCTAGGGAGGCCAGGGCCGAGCTCATGCCTCCTTCAATGCATGAGAGCCAACTGACCTTCTTGTCACCTGACAGGGGGGAGTTTCCCTGGTTGGACGTAGCGCGTGGAAGGAACACGTTATTCCAACCAGTTTCCTTCCCCTCCATCAGGCGCCCCGGCTGGCCAGGGGGAGGCAGTATAGTGACCAGGATTACTGCATGTGTTTTTGTGAGGGTACCTACCCTAGGAGACACGGGGAGAACATGCAAACTCCACACAGAAAGGCCCTTTCGCCAACCCCACCTAGGGTGTGGGCACTGATGACGACTATATGTATCAAACGACTTTTATACATTTGAAAACTTGTGAAATTGGACCATCTGCATAACGAGTACTTTTACTTTTGGTACCTAAGTATATGTTGATGCCAATACTGTTGTACTTTTACTCAAGTAAATGTTCAATACCAAACTTGTACTTGTAACAGTCTATTTCTACAATAGGGTATTGATACTTTTACTTAAAACAAATTAGTAATTAGTACTGCTTCCATCACTGTTTATCATAAACATTGATTACATACAGACTCTGTCTACATTGCAGAGCAAATTATTTATGCTATGGATTACTCCAAAAATGAAGACATTGATTCATAATTGAAGAGGGCCTTACCTCTTTCAGTGTTTCGGTATGACCACCTCCTTGTAGAAACCTGAGGAAGACAAACAACATGTGTTATCTTTGTCAACATTGTGTTCTCAAGCTCTGAGAGAAGCAGAAGAAGAAGGAGCAAGCAATCTGTATTTAATTTCCTTTTATTGGTGCTTACCGCATCAGTACAGAAGAGGCTGCTAGCTATAAGTACTAAAATGATCATCACTTCAGGTTCCTCTTTCCTATATGAGACATATATGAGACATATATGCATGAGAGAGAAAAATTAGAAATATGAAATCTGTAATCCTCAGCAAGTACATTGAAAACACACCCTTCCCTTATATGGCATTTTCCTGAACATAGACAGACATGTGCACTTGCCTAGCTACGTCACAAGTTGTATGCCCATTTAGTATGCATACCCCATTGCGTGTTTTGTGCTGAGAATGGGAAGTTGATGTCCATCTAAACTAAAATACGCTTGTGGCTGTGTTTCCCAGACAATTAGAGCATGGTCATTTTCACATTTTGTACTGTACTGTACTGATAACATTCTACAGTCATTATCTGTGATTGCGCTATCAATTATGGTTGTTGAATGCAGTGTATGTGTATGTATATACTGTACATCACTGCATGTTTTGGAATGCTGTGTATTTGGGTTTTTCGCACACTGCAGGCTACATTATCAGGAGAATATTAAGAATTGAAAGCAATTTGTTTAGACTTTAACAGCACACTTTTCTGGATGCTGGAGTTTGATAGTCACTTAATATAATCCACATTCACAGTCAATCACTCACATTCTTCTGTCGTCATTCACCAAACTGATAAAAAAACACTTTTTAAATCATCACTATCCATTAAATGACATACAACTTAAAAGTTTTCACCACTAAGCATGCAACAGAATCCCATATAGCATTGCAATCTGCTTACCTTATCACCCAGACCTCTTCTCTGTGATTCTCTGTGAGTCAGCTCTTATTATGGTTCTATTAGTCTCTGGAATATCTGCCTGTTTTCAGGATACGTCTGTATAATCACCGGAAGCAGTCTATGGAGTAGGTCCCTCACGAGCAATAAACAACTCTGGCTTGGTAGCTGTGATTCTCTCTATCTGGCTGGCTGTCCTCTGTTGGCGCTCCTATAAAGACTGTTGGTTGGAGGAGGGGCCGATCTAATGATAGATCTAATCTATCATGACGAGACATCAGTCATGATAGATTATTCTCTATACCAAATCATAAACCACAGAGTATGTCATATCCTCTGATATACAAGCACCCGTACGTACCCACACTCTACATTACCATATTCAAAATTTGGTGGTTGCATTTATTCACTGGAAATTTTGATAGAAACTACGCACTTAAACCGCATTTACTCATTGGTCTTCAATAGGGGGGGTGCATGGTATTACATTTAACCGTGCACTTGAACCCTATAGCTATCACCCCTATTCTGGGAGGAACATGAAAAAGTTCAATATTCAACACAATAGGCTCTATGCAGAGCAGCCATTTTGGAGAAAACTTGGGCCTCTTCTTACTTCCTTCACAAGTGTTACCAATGATACTAATGAAGGCTCTGTTCCATTCTGGTCAAACAGAGTCAGGGTGCTGATATTGTGCATGTTGGCTCACTAGAAACACTAGTGGGTCTCAAAGTGTGGTCCAGGGACCCTCATGGTTCCTTGAGAGGGTGTAACTCTGAGAGAACCAAATGGAACCAAATGGACCCTCCCGGGTCCATTTGGTTCCATTTGTACACTCTCAGAGTTATGGGGGTCCTTGAAATTAAAAAGTTTGAGAACCACTGTGCTACACTAAATGGAACAGAGCCTTCATTAGCATCATTGGCAACACCTGTGAAGGAAGTAAGGAAGGGGCCCAATTTCTTTCCAATATGGCTGCTGTGCATAGAGCCTATTGTATACATAGTGGGGGTCCCTACTTTGTCTCATTCTCAGCTAAGGGGTCCCTTGGCCTGAAAACCTTTGAAGACCCCTGCTAAATATGTCAGTGAGCAGTGTTCACCAGGGGTCCATACTAGGCCCCCTCCTTTTTCCTTCTACATCAGATCTTTTCGTAGAAACTAAACGTGAGCTTGTAGAGCTGCAATTTTTGCCAAATGTTTGCCCCAGAATAGGAATGCTAGGGTTCCAGTGGTTAATATAGCCTCTATGAATATTTTATTCATAGAGGCACTCTGTGCCGCGCTATGAGCTTGTATATCTGCTATTTTTGAATGGTCCTGACACGTACCTTCAATATCATTTTCTATGGTAGTTGTGACGGAGGAATATGACATAATATATTGCTGTTTATCTGGTATCTCATCAAAGTTGATGATGAAGGGCACTGCAAGACATTCCAGAGTATGTGTAACATACAGTACACACAAACACACACACACACACACACACACACACACACACACACACACACACACACACACACACACACACACACACACACACACACACACACACACACACACACACACACACACACACACACACACACACACACACACACACACGCACACACACTTGCACGTACGTATGCACACACACAGACTTGCACGTACGTATGCACACACACACACACACACATACTTGCACGTACGTATGCACACACACACACACACACACACACACACACACACACACACACACACACACACACACACACACATACACCACATACACCACACACCACACACCACACACATCAAGTTCAAGATAACTAATTATACTGATTAAAATCATACTTGTAGAGACAGTGGGGCTTCGTTGGAAATGTTGACATCAATCTGGAAAACAATGAGGATGTTATGAATCATATTCTATGATGAAACAAAATATCATAGCCTCCAGCCTCATAGCTGTTTTGACGTGTTTCATCACTCTTTTACTGATTATACCAAGTAACATATTCTCACCTGCACATACTGTACATACTGTACACAGGCCCACTTACACACGACACATGACCGTGCACATTCACATTCAGTTTCCTGTCTTCTGTGCGAAGACAGGAAGTGCGAGAACAGCATAAAGACCTGTAGCGATTCTTAAAAATGTTTTCTAAATCCTAACAGTTTTTTGAAAAAAATCGAAACAAATTGTTTTCAAGATTTTTTCAAAAATACCAGATCTACAAGCTCATATCGCGGCACTCGGTGCCGTGCTATTCATTTCCACAGAACTCCATAATCCCCAGACATTGCCATACCATATGGACAAAAGAGCCCAAGGTTCCAGATTCTGTGGGGCACAGAATGTGCAATACAGGTCATTATGGCCAAAGTTGATAATAAAATAAAAAAATATCGATATCGTGAGCCCAATATCGTGTATTGTATCGTGACATTTGTGTAGTTTGCATATGCTGTAGGTCTTGGCAGGGTGTACAGGACGCTACTGTCACCTTGCATGATCTATTATTCACAATTATGCCAAGCTGTGTGTTGATTTTTCATCATCTTTTAACACTATTCAACCCCGCCTGTTTGTGGATGAACTCTGTAAACTACTTTGGTGTTGACTCTAGTTTTGTTGACTGGATCGTCTCCAATATAAGACGGTGAGAATGTCGGGTGAGCTCTATTCATCTACTGCTTCATCCCATGGGTGTGTTCTGTAATTACTCATAACTCATTTATATTCTGTGTACAGATGACTGTCGGGGCCAGTTTGATAACCGATAATATCCTGAAGATTGACAATAGGCTCTATTCACAGCAGCCATATTATGAAGACATTCACAGGTGTTACCAATGATACTGATGAAGGCTCTGTTCCATTCTGGTCAAACAGAGTCAGGGTTGCTGATAATTGTGTGCATGTTGGCTCACTGGAAACACTCTGCTACACCAGTGGGTCTAAAGTTGGGGTCCAGGGACCCTCATGGGCTACCAAATGGCCCCATATGGGTGTGTAACTCTCAGAGTTATGGGGGTCGTGGAAACCACTGTGCTACACTAAATGGAACAGAGCCTTCATTAGTATCATTGGTAACACCTGTGAAGGAAGTGATAATATGGCTGCTGTGCATAGAGCCCATTGCATGCAGAATTTTTTTTGCATGTAATCATGTCCATAATTCACACATTCATGATAGTCTTCTATTTCTCAGATCTCAACTTACTTGTAATATTTCCATTGTAGTTGTTATATTGGACTTAATATTGGAATCACTATAGGCCTAGTTAAGCAATGTTACTGCACTTTCCCCGCAATAATATTTTTAGCGGTGCCAACCGCTCTACGTTTGACTCTGTCTGCGTGTCCGTTTGTTTGAGCACGGGCCGTTTGTTTGAGCACGGGATGAGCACGGCAAAGAAGCAAACAGCTATAACTTCAGTTTGCAGCATGCCACCAAGTCCAAATTTGGTATGTGGACTTAGACCACCAATAGGGACGAGCATGAATTGATGACGTTATCAAAGAGGGGTCCAGGGACCCCCAGTGCCCGTATGAGCACGGGATGAGCACGGGATTTTAAACAGCTGTAACTCCAGTTTGCAGCATGCCACCAAGTCCACATTTGGTATGTGAACTTAGACCACCCATAGGAACCAGCATGAATTGCTGAAGCCCCGCCCCCTCTGTCTTCCCATTGGCTGGCCTTCAAACAGCCATAACTCAAGTTCGCAGCATGCTATGGAGTACAAATTTTGTACATGGACTAAAGCCAGCATTAGGGACTAACTGTCATTACTTAAGCCCCGCCCCCTCTGTCTGCCCATTGGCTGGGCTTTAAACAGCCATCATTCCAGTTTGCAGCATGCTACCAAGTACAAATTTGGTAAGTGGACTCAGACCACCAATAGGGACGAACTGATATGAGTTAAGGCCCGCCCCAAAGGCACCGCTTCCTTCACACAGGGTGTGATTTTTATTGATGAGTTCCTTCTATGGCAAAGACACAACACAAACAATAACAAACAAAACACAATAATGTTAATGAAAACAAATAATTATTGTGTTCTGGCTTTTAACATTTGTTTTACTTTTTTCTCAATATCAATATAGTTATTGATTATATCAGTCAAGGTTGGCAGTGTGCACTGTGTGAAGTTGGGGGGAAAAACAGATGTGTATTGAGTTAATGCTACTATAGATATTTATATTGGCTTGGTGGTGTTTTTTCTGCTTGCTCTGTAGAAGGTCTATGTTAGGCAGAAACATGTAAGCTTGATTTTAATTTCACAAACCATATTAGTTTATTCATCTGCTACATTTTATAGTAACACTAACTATAAAAGCAGTGAATGTACAACTCACTCACTCAGGAAATTCAAAGTAGAGTGTTATAGAAAAAACACATCCAAGGCACTGTGATCAACTCTTTATTTCAACAGTCAGGAACATTGACACATTTTGACTAAAAGAGTGTCAGAGTGTATAAAACTAAAGGCACGTGTGCAGTATTTAAAACTATTTAAGGTCACATGAAATACTAGCAACTGTCCACTTATAGAACTCTAAACTGACAGTAGAATCAATACACAGGTACAAACAAAATGTAAATGTAACATCATACTTGAACTGGTAACAGAGGAAAACAATAAATCTGAGTATTCACTTAAACATAAATGGCCAACATCAGTAAGTGTTCAGTAGAAACAACTTTTCCATGGGGCTCTACAATGATCTATGATACTAAACCCTTTTCAATTCAAAGACCACAAGTTTAATATGCATTAGGCCACAGACCACCCAATCTACACTGTAAAATCATTGGTGTTTATTTTAACTCAGTGTACAAATGTATCCATTTGTTAGAAACAGTGATCCAAACAGTAGAGAACCACCATGAATACCCATCAAGAAAAGTAGCAAAAATAATGCAACAGCAATGCAAAAATATTTTAGCCCCAAAGTGGAAGAAATGATGGATGTATAATATATATAAAGACAAAGTGGATTTCACAATGAGAGTTTACAGAGATGGAAAAATAAACTGCATTCATGACACCACACAGTTCTGACTGTATCACAGTGAAAGAACATATATATGTGATTATATGTCTTTTAATAATTGATTACATGTATTTCTTGAGGATCACCCATGTGTTTATTGAAAAGTATTAATACCCAGTTTAGGGCTGTATCTATCACTTATCTTCTTAGCGAGTTTTATATCGATAACATTTTATATTTAGCAAATTGATAAAGAACAGTTTTTTATATACAGTATATCAATGAATAAACACAAGGATCATTTTTTTTATATAATTGAAAAAGTCTGATTAATGAGAAAAGTCTGATTAATGTTTTGTCCCAAAACAGTGCCATACATATAGCCGATCTAGAGGTTCTCGTGTCATGTATAATTGTGAGTTGGTATATCTGCTTTTTTCTATTTTTGAAAGTCAATTAGTTTATTAAAATACGTTATTTATTATAATCATTTAAATTGATTAGTTTAACCGTTACACCCCTAACCCAGTGCAACACTCCCCTAATTTTCCAAATGTAACCATCATCACTAACCATCTTTCACATTCTCATGCCATTATGAGCATATAATAATCTGCCATTATTATTAGATCACAAGACAATCATTTATATTCTCAAAATTAAGTCATGTCTCATAATCATCATGTCTAACTATGTTATTCCAGAGTTACATTGACCTTCCTTGGTAACATCTTCAGAGGGAGAGAATCATCATAAGTGTAAATGTATGGAAAGAGTTTGTCTGTGAAAGTGAATGTGAAGGTGTGTATGTGTGTGTTAGTATCAGGATCAGAGAATGACACCTTTCCTTCATTCCAGTCCAGCTGGACTCTGATCCTCTGAGGTTTCTGCTCCAGAGAGAGATTAGTGATTACTGGTGTGAATGCTATGTATTCACCTTCCCTTAACATCATACCCCCCATTAATTTCCCCAGTGCTTTTCCCTTTCTCTGAAAATAATCTGCTAACACACCCAGTGCCCAGTATGGATTGTCTCCAACCTCAACATCCCAGCTGTGGGTCCCTGAGTTAAAGCCCTCAGAACCCAGGACTAAGGGCACATAGTCAAACCTCTCTGGGTTGTCAGGAAGCTTCTGTCTTTCTCCCCATCTCACACTGGTCAGATCATCAGACAGGATGAGGCTTGGATGGGCAGTGTTGGGGTCCAGAATGACAGGAGCGTAGGAGACAATGTCCTTCATCTTGTCCCAGACTCTGAAGGTCAGGTTGCCCAGGTGTTTGGCCACGTTCATCAGTGGTCCTGAGACCAGCTGTGGCTCCTGCAGTGTGAACTGGACTCTTTCCATTATGGTCTTGTAGTTCTGCAGGAATGAGATGTGTTCAGCTCTAAGCTCCTCCTCTATGGCTCTGATGTTGTTTGAAAGGGTTAATATGTCCCTGTTCAGACCCTCAGTCTTCTCCTTCATCATCTGACTCTTCTGCTGCTCTTCCTCCCTCAGTGCAGTGATGCTGGCCTCCTCTTCCTCTTGTAGAAAATGATGCATCTTCTTAAACTGGTCTTTAATCTGCATCTCTGTGTGCCCGGTCTGAGCCTTAATGTGTTCTGCTGTTTGGTCACAGGTTGCTTTAACTTTAATAAAGACCTCCAGTTTCTCCTGTAAAGTCTCCAGTGATTTCTGGACTTCCTTCTTGTGATCCAGAGCAGCTTCATCAATGGGTCTGAAACTGTGGTTGGTGTGTTTTTCTGAATGAAGACACACAACACACACTGGCTGTTGACATTCCTGACAGAAGAGTTTGAGTTTCTCAGCATGCAGACTGCAGAGATCCTCAGACCCTGATGAAGTTCTCTGACGTTTTGAAGCTCTCTGATGTCTCTCCTGTATGAAGGCCTCACACAGGTTCTTCAGAGCCAGGTTACGGGGGGGATGATCTGTTGAATGTATTTCCTTACAAACTGGACATTCATTTATTCTCTTCTGTCTCCACCAATTCTGCAGACATTCTTTACAGAAGCTGTGGCTACACGACAGGACAACAGGATCTTTAAAGAAGTCACAACACACAGGACAGGAATAATCCTGTTCTGGAAGAGACAAGTTGGAAGCCATTTTGTCTCCGAGTGAAGCTACGAACTGCAGGTTCCAGTGGTCTGGGTCAGTATTCCCTCCTGTAGCTGTGGAAAGACAGTCTGTCCTCCTCACTGGAAGTTGTGGGTTTGGAGGTTAATCGTATCGTCTCAGATGGGTCTGGCAGGAAGGCCGAGCTTTGACACACCACCACAGTCCTGTTGCAAAGTACACACACACACACACACACACACACACACACACACACACACACACACACACACACACACACACACACACACACACACACACACACACACACACACACACACGATTTAATGAGATGTATTAAAGTCAGGACAGTCTTTTATTTCCTATATAATTAGTATAGACAGGGAACAATAGAGGGAGGAGGGATTCAAACCACGCAGAAACTCAAGAGTCCTGCTTTAAAACTTTTACTTGAGTAAAAGTACAATATTGGCAGCAAAATATACTTGCAGTACTCATTATGCAGAATGTCCCATTGACTGTGAGATTAGATTGACTATTTTAGAATATCCTACTTTTTAAAAAAAGGGCTTAATTGGTTAAAGTATGTTTTGCAATAATAAATAAATACATCTGCAAGGTAAGTCATAAATAAGGTTTTTAAATAACTGCAGTGGAATTATAAGCAAAATATTCTGAGATGTAGCAAACTAAATGAAATGTAAATAATCTTAAGGTACCAAAAAATTGTACTTGAATAAAGAACTGATTAAATTCAGTTAGTTACTTGTTATTCCACCCTTGTGTAAAACAACAAAACAAGAACACTGTATATAAAAATGCAATGCTGCAGATTCACATACTGTACATTGCTGTCAGAAAGCCATAACATGACAAAAGTGGATTTTTCTGCTGACAGACAAACATTGTGTTTACATTGTGATAGCTTCACTGTGACTCATTTACATCATTATTTTAGCCCAAATACAACATTAAACAAACAAACACTCACACTAAACATAAACCTAAAACAGAAATATATGGTAAACCTAACCTTGGATCAAGAGTATAAGATGTATTTTATATATTTTGACATTTGCACATCTATAATAGTGTTGGTCTTTGTACAAATGCAAAATATAAAAGGTGTTTACCCTGTAGATACGGATGTTAACTCAGCATTCGGAGTACTTGTTCACTGTATTAATCCCTATTTTTCAATAGATATGTGTTTTAATCCCGTCTGTGTCTGAACGCCATTCCCTCCCCTCGTTTACATCCTGTTCACATTGAGCGTAATACCGACTTTCACCTGATGCGCCCCGTCACCACCACCCATTGAGGAATACTTCAACTTCAGACAGAATCCGACACAGACGGGATTAAAACAGATCTATTGCAAAATACAGACTAATACAGTGAACACGTGTTCCGAATGTCTAGTTAACATCCGTGGCTACAGATTAGATACTTAATATGATTGTTTTGAACATGTGAAGAGAAGTACGGGCTTTCCGCGCGGATGTCCAGTGACTAATAGGGGGGTTGAGACCAAGACTATCATAGATACGAAAGTAAAAGTCAAGACTCGATCAAATTAATCTATGATAGTCTTGATCCAATGCTGTAATGATAAATATAAAATACACTTCAAACAAACACATACCTCACTGGCTGCATACAACTGAAGAGGGAATGAGTCCAAGGTGTTCGATCATTTACAAAAACAACCACCTACAAACTGTAAAGAAACGACTTAGTAAATCAAATGTCCACAAACAATACAATATTATCTTTTACACAAACAAACTTATAACAAACAAACAAACCTAATCTACCACATGATCTGTTGTTTCGTCAAAATCTACTTCAAATGAAGTAGTGCAACCACCAAAGTGTCCCACTAAATGCGTGACACCACATTGGATTAGTTCCGGGTAGATTCAGACACATAAAAACTCTCCCCACACACACACTCATTACATTCTCAGACGCATTACCTGTGATGTAAATTGACAGCAAGCAACCACCAAAACTACAAATGAGCCTTTTCCAAGTTTATGGTCATTCGTAACCTATTAGTAACCACTAGTAACTCAAAGCAAGTTTTATTAAATCAAACCTTTGTAGATAAGATAATTAGAACCGGACAATTGTAACATCCATCTTATAACGTGATCTAAATAGTTGTTTCACTGAGTTTAAAACAGACCCACAGGGACTCAGAATACATAGTCAAAATCCTCACTGTTGGAACACAGTTTTTTATGTATTATATAAAATTAATGTAAAATGAAAATTTGTTAAACTAATTGCTATTTTACAGGAATGCATGAAAACAGTAGGTAATTTGGCCTCATTTGTACATGTATAGATCTGTGCATGCTTGCGTAAATCATGAGTATATTCATTTAACTCTGCAAGTTGATATAACTCTGGAATTTGTTGTTATTAATATACTAAGTGCTAAGTTTATACTTTGTCACACAGTAGCGTCACTCAAACAATTGGTGATCGATAAGATCACATGTCACATCATATGGCAAAGCATTGTGGGCTTGTAGATCTATTTTCAAATATAACTTTGTTTATAATACATTATTTTTTCCAATCAATTCAATCAAGTAGTGTGATTAACTGTTGAACCCTTCACACCTCACCTTTTCACCAAATGTAACCATCACTAACCATCATTAACATTATCTAATAATCAGAAATGATTGATGATAGACAATTAATAGATACAATTATAGCAATTTATCATGTATGACTTGATTGTCCTATGTCCCTTTCTCTGAAACGACTCTGCTAACACACCCAGTCTCCAGTATTTATTGTCTCCAACCTCGACATCCCAGCTGTGGGTCCCTGAGTTAAACCTCTCAGAACCCAGGAGGACAAACTCATAGAGGTCAAACCTCTATGAGTTAGGGTTATGGTTATATTGTACAAACAAGAGTAAAGGAGTGTAAAACCCTACTCACTTTCAAAACTGCCCTTAAGAAACACCTTCAGGAGGCTGCAATTCAAAAATGCCCCCAGTCATGTCTTAACCTACCCCCCCCCCCCCCCCCCCCTCCCCAAACTCTTCCTCTTTTTTCTCTTGTACATATTTTTTATTTTTTCATACCAGTAACCTGTAAACTGATTGTATGCCATTCTGTATAGTAGTGTGTATATCTGTCTGTGGTAACGAAACAAAAACACTTTCCAATAAATAAATCATATACACTGTTAAACAAATCTGAAGATAAAATAAAATGAAACAAAAAATATGGCAGTTAAATGTAATGCTGCTCTGCTGCTGCTGGACATTCACAATCACAATTATTTAGTCAGTGGCTTCAGGGGTAAAAGTTATATAATGTTTTAATAGCTTATAACTTATTCATTGTTTAATAAGCTGATTATTCAGTTCTCTGAAGAAAGGTTAGATGTAGGCAGTGATTTAGAACACTTTTGTTTTTGAATAAGAAACTTTGCATATAGGATAATGTAATTAATCAGTCTATTAGTGACACCTGTTTATATCCTGTCTGTACCATTTTTTGTTGTTTGCCTCTGATGGTTTGCAGTTTAGGGCAGGGGTCTTCATTTGGGGGTCCAAGCGGGACCCCCAGGGGTCATAACCACTTGAACCCTTGCATCCCTATTCTGGGGAGATTAACTTTAGCCAAAAATAGCAGATCTACAAGTTCACGACACCAGGCTTTGTGAGCTTGTAGATCGGCTATTTTCAGCAAAGAGGTGTAGTGTAGATGGAAGTATTGATGGTTTATTTAAGTGGTAAAATGTCTGAAAAATACATATTAACATGAATCCAAAATACACTGATGATCGTTTTGTCAAACAATGAAACGTGAATGGAATCTATAAAAAAAGTTGAATCTATTCTAGAACATAATTGTATATAATATGTAGTGGGGGGTCCCTGCTTCATCTCTCTCTCAGCTAGGGGGTCCTTGGGCTGAAAAACGTTGAAGACCCCTGGTTTAGGGTGAATGACTTGTGGTTAAGAGCACATGCAGCATGTATGCACCGCCACAAGGTGTCACTGTGGCACAAGTTCAGGCAGAACCATAATGACTATCAGGTTAAGTAATGACACACAGGACAGGAAAGATCCTCTTCTGGAAGAGACGAGTTGGAAGCCATTTTGTCTCAGAGAGAAGCTACAAACACTCTGCTCAATACTTCAGCTGACAGAGTCAGCAGCAGGTTCCAGTGGTCTGGGTCAGTATTCCCTCCTGTAGCTGTGTGAAGACAGTCTGTTCTCCTCACTGGAAGTTGTGTTTGATCTGAAGGTCAATCTTATCGTCTCAGATGAGTCTGGCAGGGAGCGGAGCTTCGACACACCACCACAGACCTGTTGCAAAGTACACACACACACACACACACACACACACACACACACACACACACACACACACACACACACACACACACACACACACACACACACACACACACACACACACACGGCAATATTTGTAATTGTATATTTCCTATACAATTAGTATAGACAGGGAACAATAGAGGGGGGGGAGAGAGCCTATTTAAACAATGCAAAAACCTAGAGTACTGAAACCTGAACATGCTGTCAGTACAATAACTGAAAAGCGTCGCTCCACGTTGCCTGTAGACATTTTATACTGTATAGTGTTCTACACTAGCCTGGCTCCACCCCTGAATCGTTTGCCTCGCATTCACGGTCTGGTGACGCTGTCGAAGGCGGGTGTTTCTCGGTTGAAAATCTGTACAACAAATCGGGATCGGGATAATCCAGTATGAACCAATCGCCAAAGAGTCTTTGAAAAAAAAACTTTGGCCACGCCCCCATCTCAGAAATTGGCTGCATGAGAGGGCTTTCAGACTGAATAATGGAGTGAAACGAAATTAAATTCAGGCTGAGTGTCAGGCTAGTTCTACACCATTGCTAAGGTAAAAAGAAAGCCGCCATTTGATATGCATTAGAGTTTTATTGATCACCAAGGGGAAAAGTGTTCCTCGACTTAAGCATGCTTAAGCATCCAAACTGGCCCCTGTAAAAGTCATAACCCTCCCCTTCAAACTGTTTACTGTACATATTTGTTTTGTCAGCTTGTACATCTGGTGTATTTGTGAGGAAAGTAAATACCAACCTCTGTTTACTGGGTCGTCTCAGGTAGGGTTGGGTGTAGGTGTGAAACACTCCCTAATGTGATGGTCATGGAACTGACTCTGGTTCCTCAATGTTGGTCCGGTTCCAGATCCAATTCTAGTCGCAGGGGTCCGGTAAGGTTCAGCTGTGTTGAACAGGATTCTAAATCAAACACAGAAAAAATAAAATAACTCAGTTTTTCTCTGAACTCGAATACTTTGATTTTTTTGTTTTTTGTCACATTCCTGACCCAATAATTCAATAATTGAGGACTCTGCTGCGTTTTTTTTATTTTATACTATACAAGAATATAAACTCCAAAACAGCTATCACAGGGATTACTGATGTGATGAGCCTACTAATGATTCAGGTTAGAAAAATATATGTTTTTGCTCTTGTTAAGATTGGTCTCCTATTAATTTCATTAGTCAAATATTGTATTATTGTCTCATGTGACAAACAAAAATCTCCATGAATTCAAGGCTTCATGGGGTGAGTAATTGATAGAAAGTTTTTTTTTTTTTTTTTAAAGATAAGTATTAACCACTTAAACCTAGATGCTACTTTGTTGTAAGTCAAATAGTGAAAATAGACCATCTATGACGTATGTGTAATTAAAAAAAAAACTTCAGATCACTTCAAAACCGCAATGCTGCAGATTCACATACATTGCCTTCTCTATTTGAACTGCCTTCTCTATTTGAACATGCCTTCTCTATTTGAACGACTCTATCAAACAAGAGATCGAAAAGGGCAAATATTGCGGCATGGTCATGCTGGACCTCCAGAAGGCTTTTGACACCGTTAATCACCCAATTATGATCAATAAGCTCAAAGCAATAGGTTTTGATGACACGTCAGTGAACTGGATGAGATCCTACCTGGAAGGGAGGGAGCAAGTGGTGGAAGTAAACGGCACCCAGTCCCCCCCCCTCCCAGTGACTTGTGGTGTTCCCCAAGGAAGTATACTAGGGCCCTTACTGTTCCTGATATATGTGAATGACATGTCGTCAGCCTGCGACTGCAACCTGTTCCTGTTCGCAGATGACTCGGCCCTGCTAGTCTCGGACAGGGACAGGCTGCAGGTTGAGAAAACTCTCAGCTCTGAACTCAACAAGATCTGCATCTGGCTCTCCGACAACAAGCTCTCATTACACCTGGGCAAAACGGAATGCATCCTCTTTGGGTCCACTCCTAACCTCAGAAAGGCAGAGAGCTTCACGATCAAAGCGGGTGATGATATCATCAAAAGAAAAAACGAAATTACCTACCTTGGCTCTATCTTGGAGGCTGACCTCTCTGGTGACAAAAATGCTGAAAAAACGATCAAAACGGTCCACAAAAAAACACGCTATTTGCGGAGTATTGATCGTAAAGTCAGTAAGAAGACTCTGAAGACTCTTGCAGTGGCCCTCATACAAGGTCATTACGATTATGCATGTACTTCGTGGTATCACAACACCTCCAAGGCCTTAAAAACAAGGCTCCAAACATCCCAAAACAAACTTGTAAGGCTACTTCTTGGCCTCAATTACAAAACCCATCTAACCCCTGATCATTTTGATAGGATTGGATGGCTTAGGGTTGCGGACAGAGTACAGCAACTTGCTATGGGCCTGGTCTTCAAGATATACCATAACATTGGGATCCCCCTGTATTTGTCAAAATACTTCCAAAATGTTAATGATGTCCATGATCACAATACCAGAGGAAGCTCCACAAACCTTGTCCAACCCTTTTTTGGCTCAACAAAGGGAAGTAACTCGTTCTCATGCTATTCATCAAAAATGTGGAACGCCCTACCAAAAGGAGTAAAGGAGTGTAAAACCCTACTCTCTTTCAAAACAGCCCTAAAGATACACCTTCAGGAGGCTGCAATTGGAAAATGGCCCCTGTCTAAGTCCTAACCTAACCTACCCCCCTACCCCCCCCCCCTCTCTCTCCTTCTCCTTTTGTACATATTTCTCACTCTTCATACCAGTAACCTGTAAACTGATTGTATGACATTCTATAGTAGTTGTGTATATCTGTCTGTCTCTTATATGTATCATGATTTGTGTGCATGGGGAACTCATTTGAAACAAGCTCAGTGCTTTTATGAGTCTTCCAGTTTAGTAGACCTTGTATTGTGAATTTGTACTTCCATGTACTGTTGTTCTCATGTCTTACTAAATAAAGTACATCAATCAATCAATCAATTACTGTCAGAAAGTCTGTCATTTCTACTGACAGACAAACATTGTGATAGCTTCACTTTGACTCATTTACATAAATTATTTTAGCCCAAATACAACATTAAACAAACAAACACTCACACTAAGCATAAACATAACAGAACAAAAGGTAAACCTAACCTTGGATCAAGACTATCAGATGTATTTTACTATGATAGTGTTGGTCTTTGTACAAATGCAAAATATAAGTTGCTTATCCTGTAGCCCCGGATGTTAACTCAGCATTCGGAGTATTTCTGCACTGTATTAATCCCTATTTTTCAATAAATATGCGTTTTAATCCCGTCTGTGTCTGAACACCATTTCCCCCCTCGTTTACATCCTGTTTACATTGAGTGTAATACCGACTTTCACCTGATGCGCCCCGTCACCACCAACCATTGAGGAATACAGGGAACAGACAGAATCCGACACAGACGGGATTAAAACACATTTATTGCCAAATACAGACTAATACAGTGAACACATGTTCCGAATGTCTAGTTAACATCCGTGGCTACAGGTTAGATACTTAATATGATCGTTTTGAACTTGTGAGGAGAAGTACGGGCTTTTCGCGCGGATGTCCAGTGACTAATAGGGGGGGTTGAGACCAAGACTATCATAGATACGAAAGTAAAAGTCAGACACGATAAAACATGAATCTATGATAGTCTTGATCCAAGGATGTAATGATAAATAGAAAATACACTTCAAACAAACACAAACCTCACTGGCTGCATACAACTGAAGAGGGAATGAGTCCAAGGTGTTTATGTACAAAACAACCACCTACAAACTGTACAGAAATGACTTTTAACAAACAATATATTGTGTTTTGCAAAAACAAACTTCAGAAAAACAAACAAACAAACCTCATCTACCACATGATCTGTTGTTCGTCTTCAAATCTAGTTCACATGGAAGAAGTGCAGCCACTAACAGTGTCCCTCTAAATATCTGACTCCACATTATATTAGTTCCGGGCAGATTCAGACACGTAAAAACTCTCCCCACACACACAGTGGTAACGAAACAAAAACACTTTCCAAGAAATAAATCATATAAAGAGTCAAACAAATCTTAAAATAAAATAAAATGAAATGAAAATCATGGCAGTTAAACCAGGTCTAACTTGTCCAATAAGTATTGGACATTAATGCTGCTCTGCTGCTGGTGGACATACACAATTATTTAGTCAGTGGTTTCAGGGGTAAAAGTTATATCATAATTTAATAGCTTATCACTTTTGTGTTGTTTAATAAACTGAGAAGCCAAAAATAGCCGATCTACAAGTTCACAACCCAAGGCGTTGTGAGCTGGCAGATCGGCTGTTTTCGGCAAAGAGGTGTAGTGTAGAGGAAAGTATTGATGGTTTAAGTGGTAAAATGTCTGGAAAATACATATTAACATGAATCCAAAATACACTGATGATCGCGCTGTCAAACAATGAAACTATATGGAATCTACGAAAAAAGTTGAATCTATTCTAGAACATAATTGTATATAATATGTAGTGGGGGTCCCTGCTTCGTCTCTCTCTCAGCTAGGGGGTCCTTGTTGCCTTGGGCAGAAAAACGTTGAAGACCCCTGGTTAAACTTTAGGGTGAATGACTTGTGGTTAAGAGCTCATGAAGCATGTATGCACCGCCACAAGGTGTCACTGTGGCACAAGTTCAGGCAGAACCATAATGACAATCACGTTAAGTCTATGGTGTTCATAGAAGGCCTACTTGACCTTCTTTAATACAGTTTTGCATGAATAACTTAATTG
The DNA here is from genome assembly GCF_963454915.1 of Gymnoscopelus microlampas. Taxonomy (NCBI): domain Eukaryota; kingdom Metazoa; phylum Chordata; class Actinopteri; order Myctophiformes; family Myctophidae; genus Gymnoscopelus; species Gymnoscopelus microlampas. Next base: position 5,814,584 of record NC_139953.1, on the reverse strand, counting down.
TAATATTTCCATTGTTGTTATATTGGATGTTAATATTTAATAATAGAATCACTATAGGCCTAGTTAAGCAATGTTACTGCACTTTCCCCCCAATAATGTTTTTTTCCTTTTATGACAAAAACACAAAAAGCTCAGCTCAGACATGTTACAAAACAAAGAACACATACTGTACAAGCTCCTCATACCAACACAAAAGTACATCTTATACATGCTATATGTTTGGGGATTGACAATCTTGCACTACCATTTAAGGCCATGAGAGATCTGAGACGATACAATAAAATAAAATAAAATTAATGAAAACAAATAAAGGAGGATCAGTGATCCTATCAATCAAGGTTGGCGGTGTGCACTGTGTGAAGTAGATAAAAAAAACAGATAAGTATTGAGTTCATGCTACTATAGATATTTATATTGGCTTGGTGGTGTTTTTTCTGCTTTCCCTGTAGAAGGTCTATGTTAGGCAGAAACATGTAAGCTTGATTTTAATTTGTTCAATGATGAACTACTAGATTTTCATTAGAGCTTTAACATTTTTGGACAGCTCCTATTTCTGTTTCCTTAAAGTACACACACACACACACACACACACACACACACACACACACACACACACACACACACACACACACACACAAACCATATTAGTTTATTAATCTGATACATTTTATCGTAACACACTGTAATAGTAAAAGCAGTGAATGTACAACTCACTCACTCAGGAAATTCAAAGTAGAGTAACATAGAAAAAGAAAAAGGCAATGTGATCAAGTTCAAACTCTTTATTTCAACAGTCAGGAACATTGACACATTTTGATTAAAAGAGTGTCAGAGTGTAAAAAATGTAAGGAGGAGCAGTATTTAAAACAAATTTAAGGTCACATGAAATACTAGCAACTGTCCACTTAAAGAACTCTAAACTGACAGTAGAATCAATACACAGGCACAAACAAATGTAACATCAAACTTGAACTGGTAACATAGGAAAACAATACATCTGAGTATTCACTTAAAAGTAAAAAAGAGGAAAACAATAAATCTGAGTATTCACTTAAAACATAAATGGCCAACATCAGTGTTCAGTATAAACAACTTTTCCATGGAACTCTACAATGATCTATAGTATGATACTAAACCCTTTTCACTTCAAAGACCACCAGTTTAATGTGCATTAGGCAACAAACCACCCAATCTGCACTGTAAAATCCTTAAGTGTTTATTTTAACTCAGAGTGTACAAATGTATCAATTTGTTTAGAAACAGTGATCCAAACAGTAGAGAACCAGCATGAATACCCATCAAGAAGTAGCAAACATAATGCAACAGCAATGCAAAATTATTTTAGCACCAAAGTGAAAGAATTTATTAATATATAATATATATAAACACCAAGTGGATTTCACAATGAGAGCTTACAGAGATGGAAAAATAAACTGCATTCATGACACCACACAGTTCTGATGTTATCACAGAGAAAGAAAATATAAATGTGATTATATGTCTTTTAATAATTGAATACATGTATCACTCTTGAAGATCACCCATGTGTTTATTGAAAAGTATTAATACCCAGTTTAGGGCTGTAACTATCACTTATCTTCTTAGCGATTATTCTATTGATAACGTTTTATATTTAGCAAAATGGTAAGGCACAGATCTTTTTAATAGTAATTTGTATACAGTGTATCAATGAATAAACAAAAGGATGTTTTTTTTTATATATAATTGAAAGTCTGATTAATGACTTAAAAGCTTTATTTTGTCCCAAAACAGTGTCACACATCTAGCCGATCTAGAGGTTCTTGTGTCATATATAATTGTGAGTTGGTATATCTGCTTTTTCTGCTATTTTGAAAGTCAATTAGTTTATTAATTATCAATGAAATCGATTAGTTTAACCATTACACCAGTGCAACAATCCCCTCATTCTCCAAATGTAACCATCATCACTAACCAACTTTTAACATTCTCATGCCATTATGAGCATAATTATAATAATCTGCCATTATTATTAGACCACAAGACAATCATTTAGATTCTCAAAATGAAGTCATGTCTCATCATCATGTCTAACTATGTTGTTCCAGAGTTACACTGACCTTCCTTGGTAAAATCTTCAGAGGGAGAGACTTAGTGAAAAAGTATGGATAGAGCGTGTCAGTGAAAGTGTGTGTGAAGGTGTGTATGTGTGTTAAAGTATCAGCATCAGAGAATGACAGCTTTCCTTCATTCCAGTCCAGCTGCACTCTGATCCTCTGAGGTTTCTGCTCCACTGAGAGAAGTGTGAATGACTTTTATAACGCTTTGCGTGCTTTGTGTGCTTTGTATCTACCTTCATGTAACATTATATACCACACTAATTGACCCAGATCTCTTCCCTTTCTCTGAAAAGACTCTGCTAACACACCCAGTGCCCACAAAGGATTGTCTCCAACCTCAACATCCCAGCTGTGGGTCCCTGAGTTAAAGCCCTCAGAACCCAGGAGAAAGGCCAGAGAGTCAAACCTCTCTGCGTTGTCAGGAAGCTTCTGTCTTTCTCCACATCTCACACCGGTCAGATCATCAGACAGGATGAGGCTTGGATGGGCAGTGTTGGGGTCCAGAATGACAGGAGTGTAGGAGACAATGTCCTTCATCTTGTCCCAGACTCTGAAGGTCAGGTTGCTCAGGTGTTTGGTCATGTTTATCAGTGGTCCTGAGACCAGCTGTGGATCCTGCAGTGTGAATTGGACTCTTTCCATTGTAGTCTTGTAGTTGTGAAGGAATGAGATGTGTTCAGCTCTCAGCTCCTCCTCTATGGCTCGGATGTTATTTGAAAGGGTTAATATGTCTCTGTTCAGACCCTCAGTCTTCTCCTTCATCATCTGACTCTTCTGCTGCTCCTCCTCCCTCAGTGCAGTGATGCTGGCCTCCTCTTCCTCTTGTAGAAACTGATTAATCTTCTTAAACTGGTGTTTAATCTGCCTCTCTGTGTGTCGGGTCTGAGCCTTAATGTGTTCTGCTGTTTGGTCACAGGTTGCTTTAACTTTATTAAACACCTCCAGTTTCTCCTGTAAAGGCTTCAGTGATTTCTGGACTTCCTTCTTGTGATCTAGAGCAGCTTCATCGATGGGTCTGAAACTGTGGTTGGTGTGTTTTTCTGAATGAAGACACACAACACACACTGGCTGTTGACATTCCTGACAGAAGAGTTTGAGTTTCTCAGCATGCAGACTGCAGAGATCCTCAGACCCTGATGAAGTTCTCTGACGTTTTGAAGCTCTCTGATGTCTCTCCTGTATGAAGGCCTCACACAGGTTCTTCAGAGCCAGGTTACGGGGTAGATGATCTGTTGAATGTATTTCCTTACAAACTGGACATTCATTTATTCTCTTCTCTCTCCACCAATTCTGCAGACATTCTTTACAGAAGCTGTGGCTACATGACAGGAGAACAGGATCTTTAAAGATGTCACGACACACAGGACAGGAATAATCCTCTTCTGGAGGAGACGTGTTGGAAGCCATTTTGTCTCTGAGTGAAGCTACGAACTGCAGGTTCCAGTGGTCTGGGTCAGTATTCCCTCCTGTAGCTGTGGAAAGACAGTCTGTTCTCCTCACTGGAAGTTGTGGGTTTGATCTGGAGGTCAATCGTATCGTCTCAGATGGGCCTGGCAGGAAGGCCGAGCTTTGATACACCACCACAAACCTGTTGCAAAGCACACACACACACACACACACACACACACACACACACACACACACACACACACACACACACACACACACACACACACACACACACACACACACACACACACACACACACACACACACACACACACAGCATTAATTCCACCCTTGTGTAAAACAACAAAACAAGAACACTGTATATAAAAATGCAATGCTGCAGATTCACATACATTACTGTCAGAAAGCCATAACATGACAAAAGTGGATTTTTCTACTGACAGACAAACATTGTGTTTACATTGTGATAGCTCATTTACATCATTATTTTAGCCCAAATACAACATTAAACAAACAAACACTCACACTAAACATGAACCTTAAACAGAAATATATGGTAAACCTAACCTTGGATCAAGAGTATCAGATGTATTTTATATATTTCGACATTTGCACATCTATAATAGTGTTGGTCTTTGTACAAATGCAAAATACAAGGTGCTTACCCTGTAGATACGGATGTTAACTCAGAATTCGGAGTCTTTGTGCACTCTATTAATCCCTATTTGTCAATAGACATGTGTTTTAATCCCGTCTGTGTCTGAACGCCATTGCCCCCCTCGTTTACATCCTGTTTACATTGAGTGTAATACCGACTTCCACCTGATGCGCCCCGTCACCACCACCCATTGAGGAATACAGGGAACAGACAGAATCCGTCACAGACGGGATTAAAACATATCTATTGCAAAATACAGACTAATACAGTGAACAACAAATGTTCCGAATGTCTAGTTAACATCCGTGGCTACAGGTTAGATACTTAATATGATTGTTTTGAACATGTGAGGAGAATTTCGGACTTTTCGCGCGGATGTCCAGTGACTATTAGGGGGGTTGAGACCAAGACTATCATAGATACGAAAGTAAAAGTCAAGACTCGATAAAATTAATCTATGATAGTCTTGATCCAAGGCTGTAATGATAAATATAAAATACACTTCAAACAAACACATACCTCACTGGCTGCATACAACTGAAGAGGGAATGAGTCCAATGTGTTCATGTACAAAACAACCACCTACAAACTGTAAAGAAACGACTTAGTAAATCAAATGTCCATAACGATACAATATTCTCTTTAACACAAACAAACTTATGACGAACAAACAAACCTCATCTACCACATGCATGATCTGTTGTTTCGTCAAAATCTACTTCAAATGAAGGAGTGCAACCACCAAAGTGTCCCCCTAAATGCCTGACACCACATTGTATTAGTTCCGGGCAGATTCAGACACATAAAAACTCTCCCCCCACACACACACACACACACACACACACACACACACACACACACACACACACACACACCGACACACACACACACACACACACACACACACACACACACACACACACACACACACACACACACACACACACACACACACACACACACACACACACACACACACACACACACACACACACACACACTCATTCTCAGACGCATTACCTGTGATGTAAAGTGACAGCAAGCAACCACCGAAACTACAAATGAGCCTTTTCCAAGTTTATGGTCATTCGTAAGTTAACCTATTAGTAACCAGTAACTCAAAGCAAGTTTTATTAAATCAAACCTTTGTAGATAAGATAATTAGAACCAGACAATTGTAACATGACATCCATCTTATAACGGTGATCTAAATAGTTGTTTCAGTTTAAAACAGACCCACAGGGACTCAGAATACATAGTCAAAATCCTCACTGTTGGAACACAGTTTTTTATGTATTACATAAAATTCATGTAAAATGAAAATGTGTTAATTGCTATTTTACATGAATGCATGAAACAAGGGAGACAGTAGGTCATTTGACCTCATTTGTACATGTATAGATCTGTGCATGCTTGTGTAAATCAAAGTATTCATTTAACTCTGCAAGTTGATATAACTCTGGAATTTGTTGTTATTAATATAGGCCTACTAAGAATGTCACACAGAAATGTGACATTTTTACATTTCTGTGTGACATGCTAAAAAAGATAATATATTCTATTCTATCTCTCCTAACCAATTTAAAAAATCTATAATTTACAGCCTAAATAAATGATTTCTAAATAATCCACCGGTATGTTGAGGCACTACTGGGCTGCTGCCAAATACTCAACAGCACCCTCTAGTGTTTTGAAGAGAAACTAATGCTCATCACTGCAAAAGCAAAGCAAAGTTTGTTGTTTACCCAGGGTGTTGGACTAAGTGCGGAACTTATTTACAGCCAGACCCTGCATGGAAGCCTTGCTCAAGGGCTATTCAGCGGTGATTCATGATTGATGTGATGAATTGGGGAATCGAACAAGGGACCTTCCGGTATCAAGGCCGCCCCTCTAACCACTAGGCCACCGCTGCCACGTCTAATAACAGCAAACCTCATCTGTCTGAATCTTTACTGTCTGTATGAAGCTATCTGTCATTTCATCTAATGATGTATCTATCTATGTTTTTTTTACATGCCATGTAGTACATATAATATAACCTGTCATGGCTCCAACCTTCCCGAGAATGGATATTGTCATTGTATAGTTGCTCTTCATCTCTGATATGAGAGCACAAATGAGACATGAAACAAGGACAGGAAGGTCTTCTTGAGTACACATTAAAATCCTCTGTTCATTTAACTCAGAAAGTGTACAGATGTATTATTGGTTATCATAATTGGTTAGATTTGTATAAACTCTGAGTTAGATTAGCACTAAGGATTTCACATCACTCTCCCTCTGACAGCGAGGTGTGTGTGTGTGTGTGTGTGTGTGTGTGTGTGTGTGTGTGTGTGTGTGTGTGTGTGTGTGTGTGTGTGTGTGTGTGCGTGTGCGTGCGTGAGAGAGAGAAAGAGAGAGAGTGAGAGAGAGAGAGATAAACAGAATAAAATACAGAAACAATTTAACTCAATATGGTAGCTTAATATTTATTAGCATGAGATCATTACATCAAAAACATTTAACAGCAGGTTAAAATAAATAAAATAATTAAATAAAATAATTTATCTGTAAAAAAGAATAAATATTCTGTGTGCTATAACTTGTTTTCCAAGTTAATAATACAACCGTGAACAAAAGGATTAACAATTTAAAGGTGCATGAAAGCATTATGCACATTTGATGCACAATTAAACATTTTAATATACTGTACTTGTACAGCCTGATAAAAATATTTGAAACCATACATTACAAATTGGTTGTATACTGAAGCCAAAGCGACAGCCAGTACTCTATGTACACTGGAAAATCAATCAAAAATAAATAAATAAAATCTAAATGAATCAATTTCCTTTTTTATAAACTACAATCAACAGCAAAATAGCAGATCAACAAGCTCACAATGCACCGCACTGTGAGCTTGAAGATCGGCTATTGTCAGTAATTGTTGTATAGGGCTTAAGTGTGTCAAAAATGTGATTCCATTTGAACACTCAAGACTTTAAGACCGGGAACGCATCTGTGTCATTTGAGATTTCTTTGGCTATTCAAAAATAGCAGATATACAAGCTCATAGTGCGGCGAGTGCCGCACTATGAGCTTGTAGATCTGCTATTTTTGAAAAAGCGTGATTTTTTTTTAATACATATATATTTTTTCAAAAAACTGTTTAGAAAACATTTTAAGAATCGGACTCAGGCCTTCCTTAATGGGTTAAACGAATACTCAGGATTGTATGTGTACGTAATAATGTACTGTATGTGCAATCTTTAAAAAACAAATAGCTGCCAAATTGTCCTTTTTTGTATTTTTTCTGCAGATCATTTTTCGGGGTACATGACACCAGCTGTGAAGGCTGAGAGCCCAGTCTTCTCAGCGATCCAGTGGTTGTAGTTGGTGACGCGTGTGTAAACACCTGGTTTGTCCTTCCTTGCACAGCCTTCACCCCAGCTGACCACCCCGAACAGGAACATACGACCCGCATTCTCACACACCAAGGGACCACCAGAATCACCCTGCAAGGAGAGAGCAAGGTTAGTATAGTAAACTAAAACTAAAAGAAATGTTGGTTAACTGAAATGCATATTATACGAACGTACAGTATGAATGTGTGTACACACACACGTTCACACACACACACACACACACACACACACACACACACACACACACACACACACACACACACACACACACACACACACACACACACACACACACACACACACACACACACACACACAAGTACTGTACTTAAGTACAATTTTTAGGTATTTTTTACTTTACTGGAGTATTTCCAAGTTTCAGCACTTTACTTCTACTCCACTACATCTCAGGTGCAAATATTGTACTTTTACTCCACTGCAATTATTTGAAAACTTTAGTTACTAGTTACTTTGTAGATTTAGATTATTACAAAACCACTTCAGCCCTATATACATTTCTGCCATTTGAAAATAGCCGATCTACAAGCTCACAATGCGTCACGATGCGATGCATTGTGAGCTTGTAGATCTGCTATTTTCAAAAGATTTGTATGCATTTTATACATTTGAAAACTTTGTGAAATGGGACATTCTGCACAATGAGTACTTTCTACTTTTGGTACTTTAAGTACATTTTGATACCAATACTTTTGTACTTTCTACATTCCATTATTGATACTTTTACTTAAGTAAAACATTTGAGTACTTTTTCCACCACTGACGCACACACGCACGCACACACACTCATTCACTTTAGACTTCACTCACCTTGCATGTGTCAGTGCTCCAGTCAGGACTAGCAGCACAGAACATGTTCTGGGTGACATCTCCATAGTTTTCAAAGCCTCTACAGTTGTCCTGGGACATCAGAGACACTTTTGTCTGCTTCAAGACCTGTGAGTAGCGTGCAAGTGGTCCTGTAGAAATCACATAATCAGTTTGTTAGGGGTTTGACACAAATGACACTAATAGAGCAGTGAAAATGGTGATTAAAAAGTTTACACATCAGGAATGGATGTAAACTTCATCAGATGAATTCATTTTACTTTTATTTTATTTACTATTATATATTCTATTATTTTCCTGCAATATACTTCCCTCGCTCACTTTTTTATGATCAGATATGATTGCTATCTATTACCTAATCAAGTGTGATTCCTTTTGTGAGAGAGAGAGAGAGAGAGAGAGAGAGAGAGAGAGAGAGAGAGAGAGAGAGAGAGAGAGAGAGTTCTCCATCATGATAGAGGTTCAAACGTTAAATGTTATACATACCATCGCTCTCCAGGCCGTATCCAGCGACGTTGCACACAGCTCCTGGGGGCAGCATAGTGAAAGGTGGGGGGAGACAAACTGTGCGTGCAGATGGTGTCTGAGATGCACATTCACCGTCTTTGCGCTTGATCTTTACCAATGCTGAAAGACACACAAGTACACAGTTTTGAGTCCCATTGTTTTTTTGTGTTTTTTTTTATCAAAACCTACAAAATGCCCCTACCTCACACCCAGACTATATACAGTACACACAGTCAACCCCCCCCCCACACACACACACACACACACACACACACACACACACACACACACACACACACACACACACACACACACACACACAGCCTCGCGTAGCCAGACTATATCACTGCGTGGATAAGAGTCTGGTGCCTCTATGAGGACGTTTTTTTCCCAAGGGGGCGGGATCAAAACAATGGCTCTGGACGCAATTGGTTAGACCTACAACCAACTACCAATCACAGTCTCCCATGTTTGAATACTGGGCCCTGATTGGTCACCCCAGACTTCTGGAGCAGGAAATGAAGTCACATGGAACGGTGCCAGACCCAAATCGCCGAGGGCAATTTGTTTTTTTTGCACTGGCAGATTCGTCTGGTCCCAGGCTAACACACACACACACACACACACACACACACACACACACACACACACACACACACACACACACACACACACACACACACACACACACACACACACACACACACACACACACACACACACACACACACACACAAACCTATGCTCACCTATGTCATTATTGTAGCTCAGATCGTATTGCTGGTGTATGATGAGTTGTCCAATAGTGAACTTCTGCTCCCTGTCAGCATCAGTAGCGTCAGTAGCGATGGAATTCCTGCCCAGATGTACAGAATAACGTCGAGTCCAGGTGCCTTCTCTGCGAGACCCAATACATTCACATTTATCACGTTACACTCCCAACTCAAATATTACATTACAGAATCTGACCAATAGTGGTGTGTGTGTGTGTGTGTGTGTGTGTGTGTGCGTGCGTGCGTGCGTGCGTGCGTGCGTGCGTGCGTGCGTGCGTGCGTGTGTGTGTGTGTGCGTGTGCGTGTGTGTGTGTGCGTGTGTGCGTGTGACTCTCACCCATCAGGAAAGGAATGTGCAGCAGTGAGGACCCAACAAGGCGAGATGAGAGTGCCTCCACCCACAAACCGCGAACCCTTAAAGATGGCTGCCGTCCATGGCTGGGACTCTATGGGTGTGATGGATCCACCCGCTATCTTTCCCTGCCTCCATTCTGTCCTCTCTCCACACGTCAGCTCTACACCAACAGAAAGTCAACGACAGCAAATTCAGTCTCATTTACAGGCCCTATAGGAAGTGTTTTCGGACACAGACACAATGTGCACTGTACAATGTGGCCCAAAAACAAGCTCACAGCCCGTCACTTCGTGCCACGCTGCAAGCTTGTACATCTACTAGTTTTGAAGTTTTTTGAATAATTTCGATTTTTTTTTACACAAATCTTCTCTTCTTGGGGTCCCTGACACAACATATTCAGAAGGGGGGGGGGGGGGGGGGGGGTCCACAGCCAAGTACATATAATTTTGGGGGTCCTTAAGCAGTTGGAGAACGACTGATTTAGAAGGCATTTGTAGAATCGACCTCAGGTCTTAATGGGTTAAGCAGATGAGATAATCATTATCATATCCAGATTGTTGAACTTCTCCGTGTTTGTCAGTTTGCAACTGTCCAAGGGTAATGAATACATTTTAAAAAAATGATGTAATTATGTTTTATGTATGTTATTTATGTATGTATTTATTGTGTGTGTGTGTGTGTGTGTGTGTGTGTGTGTGTGTGTGTGTGTGTGTGTGTGTGTGTGTGTGTGTGTGTGTGTGTGTGTGTGTGTGTGTGTGTGTGTGTGTGTGTGTGTGTGTGTGTGCACAAACATTAATTCATTATGCCACTTTTTTGGGCCAACCCCCTTTTTTTCTGAAATGACACCTCTGTCCTACACCCCATACAAATATATATATTATTATTAATTATAGCCTACTGTATGGGTAAAATGCCGAACCAGGGTACACCCCTTACAAACACCATTATCATGGTAGTATAGTTTGGAATATAGTTAAACAAACCTGTGTCCACTGAAACAGGAGTTACTGTAGATGTTGCTGCTGTTGTAGTAGTAGCTGTTGTTGTAGTAGTAGCTGTTGTAGTAGCAGCTGTTGTAGTAGTAGCTGTAGTGATAGGAGATAATTACAACAATATTAATTTTATGGGTAAAATGTCCAACCATTTGTCTATTATTTTACCCATGTCATGCCTATTCTAGGCATGTCTTTATAGGCAAAATTAGCTACAATAGCAGATTTACAAGCTCACAATGCATCGCGATGCAACGCGTTCGTAAATCGGTTATTTTTGCCATTCATCGTACGACAAAGTAGGGCTTAAGTAATTTAACCTTCCTCTCACCAGTCTCAGTTCCACATTTAGGAATTTCACAGAACTCTTTCACGGTCCTTTCTCCTCTCATGACACGACACCATGGCATCAGGCTCTTATCAGGATTTCTAACAATCAAAAGCAATCATTTAGAATCGGAATTTTCACAAATGCATATTTCAAAGTACCAGGTATGTAAAAGTGAGTGGTTCTGTCAACATACCTGCAGTAATTGTTAAAACCAAGTCCCAGTGAGGGGACAAACCTGTTCCAAAAGAGACACATGCCGCCTTTTGCAGATCTAGCAATAGAACCCCTGTAACTTGTCCCATCGTCAGACAGACACTCTGTTGATCACACAGGAAACATATGAGTGGGATGGTGTTTTTATTATTATTTTGTTTTATTATTATTGGTAGAAAGTAACTAAGCACATTTACAGTACACAAGTACCGTACTGAGTACTAAGTACGGCGTACAATTTTGAGGTATTTTTTTTACTTTACTGGAGTATTTCCCAATTTCAACAATTTATAACCTATATACTTTGGCAATTTGAAAATAGCCGATCGACTACAAGCTCACAACGCGTTGCAAAGCGACGCATTGTGAGCTTGTATATCTGCAATTTTCAAACGACTTTTATACATTTGAAAACTTGTGAAATTGGACCATCTGCATAACGAGTACTTTTACTTTTGGTACCTTAAGTATATGTTGATGCCAATACTGTTGTACTTTTACTCAAGTAAATGTTCAAAACCAAACTTGTACTTGTAACAGTCTATTTCTACAATAGGGTATTGATACTTTTACTTAAAACAAATTAGTAATTAGTACTGCTTCCATCACTGTTTATCATAAACATTGATTACATACAGACTCTGTCTACATTGCAAAGCAAATCATTTATGCTATGGATTACTCAAAAAATGAAGACATTGATTCATAATTGAAGAGGGCCTTACCTCTTTCAGTGTTTCGGTATGACCACCTCCTTGTAGAAACCTGAGGAAGACAAACAACATGTGTTATTTTTGTCAACATTGTGTTCTCAAGCTCTGAGAGAAGCAGAAGAAGAAGGAGCAAGCAATCTGTATTTAATTTCCTTTTATTGGTGCTTACCGCATCAGTACAGAAGAGGCTGCTAGCTATAAGTACTAAAATGATCATCACTTCAGGTTTCTCTTTCCTATATGAGACATATATGAGACAAAAAATAGAAATATGAAATCTGTAATCCTCAGCAAGTACATTGAAAACACACCCTTCCCTTATATGGAATTTTCCTCAACATAGACAGACATGTGCACTTGCCTAGCTACGTCACATTTTAAGTTGTATGACCATTTAGTATGCATACCCCATGGCATGTTTTGTGCTGAGAATGGGAAGTTGATGTCCATCTAAACTAAAATACGCTTGTGGCTGTGTTTCCCAGACAATTAGAGCATGGTCATTTTCACATTTTGTACTGTACTGTACTGATAACATTCTACAGTCATTATCTGTGATTGCGCTATCAATTATGGTTGTTGAATGCAGTGTATGTATATACTGTACATCACTGCATGTTTTGGAATGCTGTGTGTTTGGGTTTTTCACACACTGCAGGCTACATTATCAGGAGAATGTTAAGAATTGAAAGCAATTTGTTAAGACTTTAACAGCACACTTTTCTGGATGCTGGAGTTTGATAGTCACTTAATATAATCCACATTCACAGTCAATCACTCACATTCTTCTGTCGTCATTCACCAAACTGATTTAAAAAAACACACTTTTTAAATCATCACTATCCATTAAATGACATACAACTTAAAAGGTTTCACCACTAAGCATGCAACAGAATCCCATATAGCATTGCAATCTGCTTACCTTATCACCCAGACTTCTTCTCTGTGATTCTCTGTGAGTCAGCTCTTATTGTGGTTCTATTAGTCTCTGGAATATCTGCCTGTTTTCAGGATACGTCTGTATAATCACCGGAAGCAGTCTATGGAGTAGGGCCCTCACGAGCAACAAACAACTCTGGCTTGGTAGCTGTGATTCTCTCTGTCTGGCTGGCTGTCCTCTGTTGGCGCTCCTATAAAGACTGTTGGTTGGAGGAGGGGCCGATCTAATGATAGATCTAATCTATCATGACGAGACATCAGTCATGATAGATTATTCTCTATACCAAATCATAAACCACAGAGTATGTCATATCCTCTGATATACAAGCACCCGTACGTACCCACACTCTACATTACCATATTCAAAATTTGGTGGTTGCATTTATTCACTGGAAAGTTTGATAGAAACTACGCACTTAAACCGCATTTACTCATTGGTCTTCAATAGGGGGGGTGCATGGTATTACATTTAACCGTGCACTTGAACCCTATAGCTATCACCCCTATTCTGGGAGGAACATGAAAAAGTTCAATATTCAACACAATAGGCTCTATGCAGAGCAGCCATTTTGGAGAAAAATTGGGCCTCTTCTTACTTCCTTCACAAGAGTTACCAATGATACTAATGAAGGCTCTGTTCCATTCTGGTCAAACAGAGTCAGGGTGCTGATATTGTGCATGTTGGCTCACTAGAAACACTAGTGGGTCTCAAAGTGTGGTCCAGGGACCCTCATGGTTCCTTGAGAGGGTGTAACTCTGAGAGAACCAAATGGAACCAAATGGACCCTCCCGGGTCCATTTGGTTCCATTTGTACACTCTCAGAGTTATGGGGGTCCTTGAAATTAAAAAGTTTGAGAACCACTGTGCTACACTAAATGGAACAGAGCCTTCATTAGCATCATTGGTAACACCTGTGAAGGAAGTAAGGAAGGGGCCCAATTTCTTTCCAATATGGCTGCTGTGCATAGAGCCTATTGTATACATAGTGGGGGTCCCTACTTTGTCTCATTCTCAGCTAAGGGGTCCCTTGGCCTGAAAACCTTTGAAGACCCCTGCTAAATATGTCAGTGAGCAGTGTTCACCAGGGGTCCATACTAGGCCCCCTCCTTTTTCCTTCTACATCAGATCTTTTCGTAGAAACTAAACGTGAGCTTGTAGATCTGCAATTTTTGCCAAATGTTTGCCCCAGAATAGGAATGCTAGGGTTCCAGTGGTTAATATAGCCTCTATGAATATTTTATTCATAGAGGCACTCTGTGCCGCGCTATGAGCTTGTATACCTGCTATTTTTGAATAGCCCAAAGTGTAAAATAATGCTTTTTAGCTCAAATCTAAAAATGACACAGTTCCAGGTCTTAATGGGTTAAAACCACACTCAAAACCCACCTTTTCAGTCTTGCATTCCCTACCTATTTCTATAGCTTTTAACCTTTTAACTAGATTTTCCTAATAAAGTTGTTTTATTTTGGTTCTGTAAAGCGACTTTGAGTACTTACAAAAGCGCTATATAAATTGAATGTATTATCATTACAACTGAAACTATTTGAAAGCTCAAAGGGGTGAGATAACTACAGTATCATCACACATCTCTATTCCCTTGGTCCTGACACGTACCTTCAATATCATTTTCTATGGTAGTTGTGACGGAGGAATATGACATAATATATCGCTGTTTATCTGGTATCTCATCAAAGTTACCACAATGAAGGGCAATGCAAGACATTCCAGAGTATGTGTAACATACAGTACACACAAACACACACACACACACACACACACACACACACACACACAAACACACAGACTTGCACGTACATATGCACACACACAGACTTGCACGTACATATGCACACACACACAGACTTGCACGTACGTATGCACACACACACACACACACACACACACACACACACACACACACACACACACACACACACACACACACACACACACACACACACACACACACACACACACCACACACCACACACATCAAGTTCAAGATAACTAATTATACTGATTAAAATCATACTTGTAGAGACAGTGGGGCTTCGTTGGAAATGTTGACATCAATCTGGAAAAGAATGAGGATGTTATGAATCATATTCTATGATGAAACAAAATATCATAGCCTCCAGCCTCATAGCTGTTTTGACGTGTTGTTTCATCACTCTTTTACTGATTATACCAAGTAACATATTCTCACCTGCACATACTGTACATACTGTACACAGGCCCACTTACACACGACACATGACCGTGCACATTCACATTCAGTTTCCTGTCTTCTGTGCGAAGACAGGAAGTGCGAGAACAGCATAAAGACCTGTAGCGATTCTTAAAAATGTTTTCTAAATCCTAACAGTTTTTTGAAAAAAATCGAAACAAATTGTTTTCAAGATTTTTTCAAAAATACTAGATCTACAAGCTCATATCGCGGCACTCGGTGCCGTGCTATTCATTTCCACAGAACTCCATAATCCCCAGACATTGCCATACCATATGGACAAAAGAGCCCAAGGTTCCCGGGGCACAGAATGTGCAATATACAGGTCATTATGGCCAAGGTTGATAATAAAATAAAAAAATATCGATATCGTGAGCCCAATATCGTGTATTGTATTGTGACATTTGTGTAGTTTGCATATGCTGTAGGTCTTGGCAGGGTGTACAGGACGCTACTGTCACCTTGCATGATCTATTATTCACAATTATGCCAAGCTGTGTGTTGATTTTTCATCATCTTTTAACACTATTCAACCCCGCCTGTTTGTGGATGAACTCTGTAAACTACTTTGGTGTTGACTCTAGTTTTGTTGATTGGATCGTCTCCAATATAAGACGGTGAGAATGTCGGGTGAGCTCTATTCATCTACTGCTTCACCCCATGGGTGTGTTCTGTAATTACTCATAACTCATTTATATTCTGTGTACAGATGACTGTCGGGGCCAGTTTGATAACCGATAATATCCTGAAGATTGACAATAGGCTCTATTCACAGCAGCCATATTATGAAGACATTCACAGGTGTTACCAATGATACTAATGAAGGCTCTGTTCCATTCTGGTCAAACAGAGTCAGGGTTGCTGATAATTGTGTGCATGTTGGCTCACTGGAAACACTGTGCTACACCAGTGGGTCTAAAGTTGGGGTCCAGGGACCCTCATGGGCTTCCAAATGGCCCCTTATGGGTGTATAACTCTGAGAATGTACAAATGGAACCAAATGGACCCGTAAGGGTCCATTTGGTTTCATTTGGTCGTGGAAACCACTGTGCTACACTAAATGGAACAGAGCCTTCATTAGTATCATTGGTAACGCCTGTGAAGGAAGTGATAACATGGCTGCTGTGCATAGAGCCCATTGCATGCAGACAATATTTTGCATGTAGTCATGTCCATAATTCACACATTCATGATAGTCTTCTATTTCTCATATCCAGGCTTGTAATAGGTCCAATACATCATCTCCAGTGGAGATGATCTCCCCAGAGTAGGCTTTCTTGCTGCCAGTGCCATGATGTGCTTTAGCGTGCATCCTCCTTATAAGAGCAACACACTCCCCTTGTTAGTGAGTACTGTAGGCTAACTATCATATTTATTTATTGTCTCCGCCAGGCCGAAAGGCATGGCGAGAGAGTATGTTTTACCCTCCGTCCATCCGTGTGTGTGTGTCCGTCCGTCCGTCCGTGTGTTAGCAGCTAATCTCCGGCACCGTTGGCCCGGTCGCTGCGAAACTGTGCGCACACACTCCCTGGATGCCAATTCAGAACCTCTGACCCAATTTTTTCACATGGGCCTGTTATAGCGCCACCAGGAGGCCGATTTGTGCAAAACCCATTTTTTTTACATTACTCCTACAGATTGTATCCAAACATCATGCAAATCGGTACACAGTATCTCTATAGTCATGTGATCAACACGGATCTGTCCGATTTCCCATATTCCATCCTCATTGGCTAAGGTTCGCTTCCAAAATGTGCAGGATTGGTCCGTTTTGAACAAAATGCCTCAAATCATGAACGCAGCTTGCGATTTCCGTGAAATTTCACACGCACATTCCCACTAGGCCAAGGAAGAAATGCCACCCTTTTCATATTGGCCTGTTATAGCGCCACCAGCAGGTCTAATTTAGCAAAACACATTTTTGGAACAAAAAGCCTCAAATCATGAATGCAGTGTCTGATTGCCGTGAAAGGCCTAAGAATAAATGGCACGGTTGGCACCCTTTTCACATTGGCCTATTATAGCGCCACCAGGAGGCCAGAATAACGTACCTGACCTGGCGGAGACCTGTGCTCCGAGGAGCACTTTTTCTAGTTCGTATGTGTAGTTGTGTATGGGTCATGTCATTTATTTTACTCAAGGCTGTTTTTCAGTAAAAGTGGTGGTATTAAGATCTTGTGTGTTTGTATGTGCCTCGACAGGGCGGGCGGTAGAGTATCTGCTTGCCGGTTGTGGTGGGCCGGTCTGGGCCAAAAAGTCCAGGGCCAAATGTTTGTCCCAGTCCAGCCCTGACACACAGTGGTAATGAAACAAAAACACTTTCCAAGAAATAAATCATTTAAAGAGTCAAGTTTCATGCTTCTTTGCTGCTGCTGGATATACACAATTATTTAGTCAATGGTTTCAGGGGTAAAAGTGATATCATATTTTAATAGCTTATCACTTTTGTGTTGTTTAATAAACTGAGAACTTTAGCCAAAAATAGCAGATCTACAAGTTCACAACACCAGGCGTTGTGAGCTGGTAGATCGGCTATGTTCGGCAAAGAGGTGTAGTGTAGAGGGAAGTATTGATGGTTTAAGTGGTAAAATGTCAGAAAAATACATATTAACATGAATCCAAAAAACAATTATTCGTATCCTGCGAGTTAGTTCTGGCAGCATACACTCGAGAGGTTACATGCATCGCTCATTCTATGTGGCTGTTTACAGCGTCATGCAAGATCCATACGTCATACACTGACATGACAATCAGCCGTCCAATTGGGCGGGTATTTAAGTTCTCTTGAATCGGGCATTCCATCCGCTTGTGTGTTCTAGCTTGTTGTCATGCGGCGTTTGCTCCCACCACCACCCCAGCGCCACCAGTAGGCTCTGCTATTGGTCTGTTCCCCATGGGGGGTTGTTATGTATATCTATCTCCCTCCCTGCTCTTAATGGTTAATGACGGCTGTATGATTGTGCTGAGCAGGGAGAAAAAATATAGCAGAGCCTGAGCGCCAAGATAAAATATTACATCCACTCTTGTATTCTCATTCTATTATATTGCTTAAATATATTCGGTCTATAATATCGGTTCAATCTATTCGTGAGTTATCTGACAGAACTGATGATCGTGCTGTCAAACAATGAAACTATATGGAATCTACGAAAAAGTTTACTCTGAAATATAATTGTATATAATATGTAGTGGGGGTCCCTGCTTCATCTCTCTCTCTCAGCTAGGGGATCCTTGGGCTGAATAACTTACTTGTAATATTTCCATTGTGGTTGTTATATTGGATGTTAATACTTAATATTGGAATCACTATAGGCCTGCAATGTTACTGCACTTTCCCCGCAATAATATTTTTTATTGATTATTTCCTTCTATGGCAAAGACAGAACAGAAGCAATAACAAATAAAACACAATAATGTTAATGGAAACAAATAATTATTGTGTTCTGGCTTTTAACATTTGTTTTACTTTTTTCTCAATATCAATATAGTTATTGATTATATCAATCAATATCAATCAAGGTTGGCAGTGTGCACTGTGTGAAGTTGGGGGAAAAAAACAGATGTATATTGAGTTAATGCTACTATAGATATTTATATTGGCTTGGTGGTGTTTTTTCTGCTGGCTCTGTAGAAGGTCTATGTTAGGCAGAAACATGTACGCTTGATTTTAATTTAACAAACCATATTAGTTTATTCATCTGCTACATTTTATAGTAACACTAACTATAAAAGCAGTGAATGTACAACTCACTCACTCAGGAAATTCAAAGTAGAGTGTTATAGAAAAAATACATCCAAGGCACTGTGATCAACTCTTTATTTCAACAGTCAGGAACATTGACACATTTTGATTAAAAGAGTGTCAGAGTGTATAAAATTAAAGGCACGTGTGCAGTATTTAAAACTATTTAAAGTCACATGAAATACTAGCAACTGTCCAATTATAGAACTCTAAACTGACAGTAGAATCAATACACAGGTACAAACAAATGTAAATGTAACATCATACTTGAACTGGTAACAGAGGAAAACAATAAATTTGAGTATTCACTTAAAGGACAACTTTGGTTTTTTACAACCAAGGTTTATATTCTAGCTTGTAATTAAAGTAAATAAATGATGAGTGTAATTTTTTTTTCATTTACTGCTTTCTATAGTTTTAGCATTTTTTGCGATATTTTTTACAGTGGGCGGGGGCATTCTGTCCGGTGGCTAAATATGCCTTTTTTACACAATAAAAAAGGTCCGGCTGTCTGAGATGGCCAGATGTGAGTTATTGGGGGCTAGAAGAGCTACTGTAAATAATAATAAAGAAAACGCCGGGTTATTGTGTTAAAAAAATACATATTTAGCCACCGGACAGAATGCCCCCGCCCACTGTGAAAACACTGTAAAAAAGATTGTGAAAATTGCTAAAACTATAGAAAGCAGTAAATTTACATTTTTTTAACACTCATCTTTTATTTACTTTAATTACAATCTAAAACATAAACATTGGTTGTAAAAAAACAAAGTTGTCCTTTAAACATAAATGGCCAACATCAGTAAGTGTTCAGTAGAAACAACTTTTCCATGGGGCTCTACAATGATCTATGATACTAAACCCTTTTCACTTCAAAGACCACCAGTTGAATGTGCATTAGGCAACAGACCACCCAATCTACACAGTAAAATCCTTAGTGATTATTTTAACTCAGTGTACAAACATTTGTTTAGAAACAGTGATCCAAACAACAGTAGAGAACCACCATGAATACCCATAAAGAAAAGTAGCAAAAATAATGCAACTACGATGCAAAAATATTTTAGCACCAAAGTGGAAGAAATTATGAATATATAATATATATAAACACCAAGTGGATTTCACAATGAGAGTTTACAGAGTTGGAAAAATAAACTGCATTCATGACACCACACAGTTCTGACTGTATCACAGTGAAAGAACATATAAATGTGATTAAATTACTTTTAATAATTGATTACATGTATCACTCTTGAGGATCACCCATGTGTTTATTGAAAAGTATTAATACCCAGTTTAGGGCTGTATCTAGCACTTATCTTCTTAGCGATTATTCTATTGATAACGTTTTATATTTAGCAAAATAGTAAAGCACAGATTTATTTAATTGTAATTACAGTATATCAATGAATGAACACAAGTATCTTTTTTTTTTTAATATATAATTGAAAACGTCTGATGAATGACTTAAGCCCTATTTTGTCCCAAACCAGTGTCACACATATAGCCGATCTAGAGGTTCTCGTGTCATATATAATTGTGAGTTGGTATATCTGCTTTTTCTGCTATTTTTGAAAGTCAATTAGTTTATTAAAAAATATTATTTCTCATAATCAATTAAATCGATTTGTTTAACCGTTACACCCCTAAACCAGTGCAACACTCCCCTCATTCTCCAAATGTAACCATCATCACTAACCATCTGTAACATTCTCATGCCATTATGAGCATATAATATCTGCCATTATTATTAGACCACATGACAATAATTTAGATTCTCAAAATTAAGTCATGTCTCAGCATCATCATCATCATCATGTCTAATTGTTCCAGAGTTACACTGACCTTCCTTGGTAAAATCTTCAGAGGGAGAGAACCAGTGAAAAAGTGTGGATAGAGCGTGTCAGTGAAAGTGTGTGTGAAGGTGTGGATGTGTGTTTTAGTATCAGGATCAGAGAATGACAGCTTTCCTTCATTCCAGTCCAGCTGGACTCTGATCCTCTGAGGTTTCTGCTCCACTGAGAGAAGTGTGAATGACTTTGATACCATTGTGCTTGCTCTGTATTTACCTTCCTTTAACCTTATACACCACACTATTCGACCCAGATCTTTTCCCTTTCTCTGAAAAGACTCTGCTAACACACCCAGTACCCAGAATGGATTGTCTCCAACCTCAACATCCCAGCTGTGGGTCCCTGAGTTAAAGCCCTCAGAACCCAGGACAAAGCCCAGATAGTCAAACCTCTCTGCGTTGTCAGGAAGCTTCTGTCTTTCTCCACGTCTCATACTGGTCAGATCATCAGACAGGATGAGGCTTGGATGGGCAGTGTTGGGGTCCAGAATGATAGGAGTGTAGGAGACAATGTCCTTCATCTTGTTCCAGACTCTGAAGGTCAGGTTGTTCAGGTGTTTGGCCACGTTCATCAGTGGTCCTGAGACCAGCTGTGGATCCTGCAGTGTGAACTGGACTCTTTCCATTGTAGTCTTGTAGTTCTGCAGGAATGGGATGTGTCCAGCTCTCAGCTCCTCCTTTGTGGCTCTGATGTTGTTTGAAAGGGTTAATATGTCTCTGTTCAGACCCTCAGTCTTCTCCTTCATCATTTGACTCTTGTGCTGCTCTTCCTCCCTCAGTGCAGTGATGCTGGCCTCCTCTTCCTCTTGTAGAAACTGATGAAGCTTTTTAATCTTGTCTTTAATCTGCCTCTCTGTGTACCGGGTCTGAGCCTTAATGTGTTCTGCTGTTTGGTCACAGGTTGCTTTAACTTTATTAAAGACCTTCAGTTTCTCCTGTAAAGGCTTCAGTGATTTCAGGACTTTCTTCTTGTGATCCAGAGCAACTTCATCAATGGGTCTGAAACTGTGGTTGGTGTGTTTTTCTGAATGAAGACACACAACACACACTGGCTGTTGACATTCCTGACAGAAGAGTTTGAGTTTCTCATGTGACGGCCCCCTGGGCCTTTGCTACAGGAGTGTGTGTATGTGCCTTTAACAGACTAACCAGATTCCCTTGCAGTGCTGGTTTGGAGGGTGGAGTCTGAGTTGATCAGTGGAAGGGGAGACACCTGGCCAATTGTCTCCTCACACTATAAAACCCCCACTCTACATTGCTCTCTATCTTCAGTCCTTCCAGGCCTCAGGCGTGGCCACACCGGAGAGCATTTGTGTTTGGTTTTGGTTTAGTTATGTTGGTTTATTAGCCTCAGTTCCAGTGGACAGCATGTCTTAACTTAAACATATTACTTTATTTACTTATTTCACTTTGGTTGAATAAACTTTACACTTATTTATGTAATACCTCCGTGTCGTCTCCCCTTTTTTGTTATGGTCTTAGAGCCAGACTGTAACAAATGGGGGCTCGTCTAAAACGGGAAAATTTAGGAAACTACAAAGTTTGAGTAGGCCGATGACTATTGTAGTTTAGGTTGCTTGTGTTAAACAGGCAGGGTTCAGGTTCGCATCTACCCTTGGTGGCAGCAGGGGGGTGGGGCCGTGGGAATGCCGCTGGTGACGTAATTTCTGGGGATTCCCTACCTGCATTCTTTGGGGAGCGATCGGAGGTCGGAGAATTGGTTAAAGGTCTGGTGACATAAGAGCGTAAGTATTATTTTGCAAATCGGTTTTATTGAGCCAACTCAGGTAGGCATAGCGCGTTTCCCCTTGGGATTCGTGAGCGGGTATAAAGTAGTGTGGGGTGAAAGTGGCTGGGAGCATGTCCCTAGTTTTGGGCTGTTGCCAGCTTGCTGGTCGCTTTTCCACGCTAGCGGGTTTTGGTGCGTAAGTACCCGGCCGCAGAAACCCTCAGAAGACCAGAGCGCAGTTAGATAAGTTTTTGGTATAGGCAGTCAGTGGGGAGGCTCAATTTAATTGATTTGTTGTCTGTTGCGTTCTTTTGTCACTAGAGGTTTTTGTTTTGGTTGAAGTTGGTATTGTGTTTTTTTTTTGGTTTGGATTTTTCAAAAAAGAAAAAAAAAAAGTTTCAAAAGTAATGGAGGTTACTGATTTTTTCTTGGCTCCGTCAGAGGAGGGGTTAGGTGCCTGCACCAAAGATCAGCTCATTTTAATTGCAGAGCACTATGCAATTGAAATTGGCGATAAAAGGTCCAAAAAGGACAATATCAAATCCATGATTTTGGATAGCTTGATAGAGCAAAAGGTGCTGACCCCATCTCCGACAGTAACTGTGCAGGCTGTTAAGCAGGCTGATGTTGAGAGTGTACCATCTGTGGCTGTCTTAACATTTGAACAGCAGGAAAGGTTTTTGAAGTTGCAATTACAACTGCAAGCACAGTTAACGGAAACAAAAGATAAAGATTTGGAGATGGAGAGGCTGAGACACAGGACAGAGATGGCAAAGCTAGAAATTGAGGACACGAGGCTGAAGCTGGTGAGAGATGGAAAGTTAAGTGAGGTGAAAAAGGAATCAGGTGATAAGGATAGGATCTTAAAAAGTCTACGGTTAGTCCCCAAATTTAACGAGAAGGAGGTGGAGGTGTTTTTCACTTTGTTCGAGCGGGTGGCAGACGCTAGGGACTGGAGTGATGCGGACCGCACGGTCCTGTTGCAGTGTGTGCTGACTGGTCGTGCGCAGGAGGCGTTTGCTTCACTGTCGGCACGGGACAGTTGTAAGTACACGGAGGTGAAAGCCGCAGTGCTTCGTACCTACGAATTAGTACCCGAGGCTTACCGCCAGCGGTTTAGAACGTGGCAGCGAGGCAATAGATCCTACTTGGAGTTTGCCCGTGACCTGTCCACACACTTCAATCGTTGGTGCGTAGCTGCAGGAGTCGATGACTATGATGATCTGGCAGATCTGATTGTACTTGAACAATTCAAAAACTCAGTCCCTGAGCAAGTGGCCGTTCATATAAGTGAGCAGAAGGCACAGACTCCAGCTGAAGCTGCGGCACTCGCCGATGAGTTCTCGTTATTGCATAAGGGATGTGGGGACAAGGACAACCGTAGCTTTACTGGTGGGTTTGGGGATGGCAGAGAAGCTGGCCAGGTTGTTGGGGGAAAGTATTTCCCTGGCAGGACCAGTGGGACATGGAGTGCGGAGCATAAGAGTGGACCAAGTGGTCGTGCTGCACGGGACTCCGATAATGTCTGCCATTACTGTCACCAGCCAGGACACTGGAAAAAGGAATGCCCTATGCTTAACTCACGTAATGAGAACACCTCAGCTAGACCGAGTCCGTCTGCATTTGCAGTGTCACTTTCGGGTGGCATGGTAGATCAGCCGAGTGCTGAGGTAATGAGAAGTGCCTTTTCACCATTTGTGTCAAAGGGACAGGTGTCCTTGATTGGTAATCCAGAGAAGGTGCCAGTAACTATTTTACGAGACACAGGCTCATTTAATTCATTTATCCTTGCCTCTACTCTGCCATTTTCTGGAGCGACTGACACTGGGTCGTTCATTCCTGTGTTGGGCATGGAGATGTCAGTTTTCCATGTTCCTGTACACAAGTTCATGCTCTGTTCATCTCTGTTCCAAGGTGAAGTTAGGATGGGGGTGCGTCCAGCTCTTCCTGTTAATGGGGTGACCATAGTACTGGGGAATGATGTAGCAGGGGAGCGGGTCTTTTCTGATCAGTCTGTTCGACCTGTACAAAAAGCAGTTGAGGATAGGAAGCACCAGGATGAAAATGAATATTTGTGCAACCTTCCTATGTCTATTTCACACTCAGAGTTGGTGAGAGAGCAGAAAGCCGATCCCACACTGAAGGAGCTGTTCAATGTTGTTCTCCCCAAAAAGGAGGTGAAAAATCGTGCACAGGGGTACTTCATTGAGAATGGAGTACTGCTGCGCAAGTGTGTGCCGAAAGGCCAAGGGTTCATTGGAGACCCAATTTTCCAAATTGTCATTCCTTCCAAATTTCAGGAGTCAGTTTTGCGCATTGCTCACTATGAGTCGGGGCATATGGGGGTGCGTAAAACTTATGATGAGGTTTTGAAAAAGTTCTTTTGGCCCCGTGTGAAAAGAAGCGTGGCAATGTACATCAAAGTCTGTAGTACTGGTCAAAAAACTGAAAAACAAAGTCAACCCATCAAAGTGGCTTATTTGGTCCCCAATTTGGAAATTTCTCAGCCCAAAGCTGGGGGGACAGATTTGTGTGACCGTGGCTTTGAGAGGCGTGTTTTCAGCTCAAAAGATGTCATGCCTTTTCCGAAGCGTGATGGACGCAAAAGTCATGGCAACTTTGTGAAACCATGTGTCTGTGGGTCACAGCCACAGGTGCAGAATACACCATGGAGTTATTGTCATCCTGTCTGCATTGGTAATGCACACAGGAAGGAAAAACATGGAAAAAGTCATTGGAAAGAGAATTATGTGGATGCTTAATTTAGGGACCCATAAATTAATTCTGTGTTCATAATCTGTTTTGCATAGGCCTTAACCTTTCTCTTAAAGGCTCCAAGGTACCAGTTGCTGAGGTGGGGTGGGGCTGAAGCAGAATGGAGATGTGAACTGGGGGGGTTAGTTTAAAATGGGGTTCATTTTTTGTAAATATTTGTAGTTTATTTAGTTATAGCACAAAGTTTGGGCCAGGGTTCCCTATGGGACCCTGTTTTGAAGGGGGGGGGGTGTGACGGCCCCCTGGGCCTTTGCTACAGGAGTGTGTGTATGTGCCTTTAACAGACTAACCAGATTCCCTTGCAGTGCTGGTTTGGAGGGTGGAGTCTGAGTTGATCAGTGGAAGGGGAGACACCTGGCCAATTGTCTCCTCACACTATAAAACCCCCACTCTACATTGCTCTCTATCTTCAGTCCTTCCAGGCCTCAGGCGTGGCCACACCGGAGAGCATTTGTGTTTGGCTTTGGTTTAGTTATGTTGGTTTATTAGCCTCAGTTCCAGTGGACAGCATGTCTTAACTTAAACATATTACTTTATTTACTTATTTCACTTTGGTTGAATAAACTTTACACTTATTTATGTAATACCTCCGTGTCGTCTCCCCTTTTTTGTTATGGTCTTAGAGCCAGACTGTAACACTCAGCATGCAGACTGCAGAGATCCTCAGACCCTGAAGAAGTTCTCTGACGTTTTGAAGCTCTCTGATGTCTCTCCTGTATGAAGGCCTCACACAGGTTCTTCAGAGCCAGGTTACGGGGTGGTTTATCTGTTAAATGTTTTTCCTTACAAACTGGACATTCATTTATTCTCTTCCACCAATTCCACACATTTTTAAGACATTCTTTACAGAAGCTGTGGCTACACGACAGGACAACAGGATCTTTAAAGATGTCACGACACACAGGACAGGAAAGATCCTCTTCTGGAAGAGACGAGTTGGAAGCCATTTTGTGTGAAGCTACAAACGCTCAATACAAGATATTCAGCTGACAGTCAGCAGCAGGTTCCAGTGGTCTGGGTCAGTATTCCCTCCTGTAGCTGTGGAAAGACTGATCTCCTCACTGGAAGTTGTGTTGGAACTGAAGGTCAATCGTATTATCTCAGATGAGTCTGGCAGGGAGCGGAGCTTTGACACCACCACAGACCTGTACACACACACACACACACACACACACACACACACACACACACACACACACACACACACACACACACACACAAAACTTTAAACATAACGTATGCACCGCACATATTGAATTGGTTGAATGAGATGTATCATTCAACAATGCTGTCAGTGCAATAACTGAAAAGCTTCTCTCTATGTTTTTTGCCTGTAGGCATATTATCATATTGTTCTACAGAACACCATTGCTGAGGTAAAAAAAAAAGAAGGAAAAAGGCGGTTTGATATGAAGTGAATGAGGACACTAGAAAGCTGCTATCTGATATGCATTAGTTTTATTGATCATCAAGGGGAAAAGTGTACTTAGATTTATTCTTTTTTTGGCTTTTTATGCCTTTTATTTTAAAGAGGGATAGGGAAAGTAGGCTTACAGGAAATGAGGAGAGAGGTCGGGGGGTGACACGCAGCAAAGGTCGTCGGGAACGAGAGTGGAACTCGCGACACACTGTCAGGCTGGCATTGCAGCCTAGGGTCAGGCTGGTATTGCAGCCTAGGGTGCCTGGACCGTCGCGCTACGGCCCAGGCCAAGTGTCCCATGATTTAACAGCACATCTTGATTCTTTCTTACTTTTCCTGGATTGCAATCATGCCCATGGAAACCAATACAGAATCAAGATGGGTTTATTGTCTCTCGCTCACACGTACAAGCATTGTACATGTGTGGTGCATTATTCCCATAGACTGTATAAAAAGAATGGACAGTGTTACGCCCCTAGACTCTACAGACCGTAAATGAAGCCGATGGCTCAGCAATTTCAAATCCGCAGAATGACACCAGACCATTATTGGTTGGGTAGCTTGTCAATCAAAAGCGGGGGCGGGAATGAATGATATTGGTTGTGTAGCTTGTCAATCAAATCATTCCGCCCCTCTTAGACTAGAGCATAACCTACTTTATCGTCAATTTTAAAATAAATGGGACCATAGTTTACCAAAACGCATATCATGATGATTGAAAGGAGACTTTAAACTAGCGACTGGAAGCATATAGTCTTTATGACCATTTTTATTAAGGGTAAGAAAAGGTAAGACAATTATTAAAGGTAAGAAAATCTAGTCTACAGTTTGTCAAAAACACATCCTTGCATTGAGATAAATTCTTTCTGACACCAGCAGGGGTACAACAGAGAAACTAAAGGCCATTCATATGAACTGTCTCTTCCGTATTGGAGTCAATGTAAAAATCTCAAGCTCTAGCCTTGATTATTCCACAGAGACTGTTAAACACATCAATAAATACGATAATACAAATACTGGATGTAATCAAGTAAAGATTACATCCTTCCAAGATTCACAAAAGGCCTCATGGGACACTGGAAACTCGTGGATGAGAAAGAAGTCCACAATGGAAACAAGTCCCGATGGCTTTTTTGTGACATCCTTTTAGCTTTTATGTCTCACATGCTGTTTTACATTTCTGACAAATAAAGTATGCAATCAATAAAAGTCAAGTTAAAGTACAGGTAGAACGAGAAACCGCTATATGATATATTTATCAGAAATGGGGATTGTACATAATATACATCCTTACCTGTAACTTGGCCAAGGTGAATGTTTCCTCACAACAGAAGTTGTGATAGTTAAACTGAAATGATACTATAGTTGCTTGGTTGTGGTCACTCCATTGTGTGCATGTGGTCGCAGTGTGTGTCTGTCTGTCTGTGTGTGTGTGTGTGTGTGTGCCTGTGTTGTGTCCTCCTGTGCCCTGTGGTGGTCTGACTCTGAGCACTGCAGGACAGTAGACCACTAGACCTGACCAGTGTGTTCTCTTTGTCCTTGGAGAGGAGAAACCTCCTCCCACCTCGCCTCCACGTTACTGCAGTCATTGGTCCATTTCAGTGTGAAAGGCCAGAAGGCCCATAACAAAAGCCAGCCTGATTGACGGGCCATCTTCATCTCACAACATGAAACCTGCAGTGGTATGTGAATAAAACTAATTTTTTTATTTAAACAACATGAAACCTGTAGTGGTATCATGTAAATAAAACTAAAGTTTTTATTTAAACAACATGAAACCTGTAGTATGTGAATAAAACTAAAGTTTTTATTTAAACAACATGAAACCTGTAGTGGTATGTAAATAAAACTAAAGTTTTTATTTAAACAACATGAAACCTGTAGTGGTATTTGAATAAAACTAAAGTTTTTATTTAAACAATATGAAACCTGTAGTATGTGAATAAAACTAAAGTTTTTATTTAAACAACATGAAACCTGTAGTATGTGAATAAAACTAAAGTTTTTATTTAAACAATATGAAACCTGTAGTGGTATTTGAATAAAACTAAAGTTTTTATTTAAACAATATGAAACCTGTAGTGGTATGTGAATAAAACTAAAGTTTGTATTTAAACAATATGAAACCTGTAGTGGTATTTGAATAAAACTAAAGTTTTTATTTAAACAACATGAAACCTGTAGTGGTATGTGAATAAAACTAAAGTTTTTATTTAAACAACATGAAACCTGTAGTGGTATGTAAATAAAACTAAAGTTTGTATTTAAACAATATGAAACCTGTAGTATGTGAATAAAACTAAAGTTTGTATTTAAACAATATGAAACCTGTAGTGGTATGTGAATAAAACTAAAGTTTGTATTTAAACAATATGAAACCTGTAGTGGTATGTGAATAAAACTAAAGTTTGTATTTAAACAATATGAAACCTGTAGTGGTATGTGAATAAAACGAAAGTTTTTATTTTAAACAACATGAAACCTGCAGTTCAAAGAACACCTCAAAGAACTCCTCACCCCAAAACCCACCACCCGAAGCCTCCGCTCCAACAACACCAACCTTCTCGTTGTCCCTGACACCAACCTCCGCACCATGGGCGACCGGGCCTTCTGTTACACAGCCCCATGTCTGTGGAAGGCCACTGATGCTTTTAGAAATGGACTAAAACCCTACCTTAAAAAAAAAACATTTTCCTAATTCTTCGTGGACTTCTGTTTGTTTTTCGTACTGAGTTTTAATTTCTAAATGTGGCCCTTTAGCTTAGCCTATTTGGGTCTCTTGTAATTGTTTTGTTGCCTATGCTGTTTTTATGCCTTGCTTTTAATCTGTAGCACTCTGAGATTTGTGAGAATGTAAAGTGTGTTACAAATAAAATGTATTATAATTATTATTACTATTATACGCCGACAGCACACAGCACAATTTTGTATTACTCAACTTCATAAAAAATTACTTAGCATTATTCTAGTCCTTTTTAACAACAGTAGCCCAACTGTATATGGTCATATACGGTATTTGTCTTACTCTACTATGTATTGACAGAGTACAAAGCATAATGTGCAGACAGGAATTTGGAGAAGAACTTGTTTCTAGTGTCATTTTTAAACACCTCCTCTCCTCTTCTATTCTTTTGCAGGTTGGCTAATCAAGGCTTTTAAAAAAAAAGGATAGTTCACCGAAAAAAATACTTACACAAAGGAGTCTCTTTGTGTCTCCTACCGGAACCGCTGCCGGTCATCAAATGATTGGCTTAGGAATAAGGGCGGCAAAAACAAAAAAATATTCATGAATTCAAGTCTCCATGGGGTGACTAATCCATAGATAAAAAGACACTTTGGGGGTGAACTATCCCTTTAACACCCACACAATGCCAACCATTCTCCCAGAACCAACCCCCCACGCACGCATGCGCACACACACACACACACACACACACACACACACGCACACGCAACGCGCACACACACACACACACACACACACACACACACACACACACACACACACACACACACACACACACACACACACACACACACACACACACACACACACACACACACACACACAGTACATTTCCGCCATTTGAAAATAGCAGATCTACAAGCTCACAATGCGTCGCATCTATTTTCAAAAGATTGTTATACATTTGAAAACTTGAAAGGGACATTCTGCATATTAGTACTTTCTACTTTTGGTATTTTAAGTACATTTTGATACCAACACTTTTGTACTTTTACTCTATTTTAATTCCGGACTTTTATTGTAAAAAAAATAAATAGTAAAGTATATCTATATTGCAGTATTGATACTTTTACTCAAGTAAAACATTTGAGTACTTTTTCCAACACTGGGTATGAGTGATTCCAGATGGATTCTTAATTTCACTCCCTTTCACAGTTCCGCCATGGCGATGACACCAGATCATCTGTTTTCAAGGGCTGCCAATTAAAAACTCATTTTGAAGGCTATTGTGTTGATAGGGTCCCTGAGGTGAAGTGGTTCCAGGGTGCCCCCCCCCCCCCCCCCCCCAATGACTGATAGTTATTTATTTATTCTTCACCATTACTACATGTGCAAGTAAATACAACTACAGAAAGTACAAGAATGTCTAATCTATTTTCATCAGAGTTTCACTGGTTTTTTTTATTTTTAAAGAATTCTGGTCAAAATAACAGACCATTTCAGACGAAAATCTGGTCTGAAAGGGTCATGTCTAACAATAAACATGTTCATGTCTCCCAAAGATTACAAAATAAATAATAATAATAATAATAAAAAAACTGAAATTAACATATATAACAACAACTAATTGACTCATTATCACTTTGAGATCGTATTTGCTCATTTGTACAGGTGTACAGTATATTAAATAATTCTTAGTGGTCATGTGAGAAGGGTCACATGGCATACAGTGCGTGAAATGTCAGTGGAATCAATACACAGGTGCAAACAAATGCAAATGTAACCTCATACTTGAACTGGTAACAGAGGAAAGAATACAACTTTGTGTTCAACATGAATGACCAACATCAGTAAGTGTTCAGTAGAGACCGCCGTTTCTCAACGCCAGGTCAGTGGACCACCAGGGGTCCAAACGGACCCTTTTGGGTCTGTAACTATGAGTGTATAAATGGAACCAAATGGACTCTATCATGTATACACTCTGAGTCAAACTAACACTGAGGGTTAAGCCCCATTTTATACTTTGTCACACAGTAGCGTCACTCAAAAAATTGGTGATCGATAAGATCACATGTCACATCATATGGCAAAGCATTGTGGGCTTATAGATCTATTTTCAAATATAAATTTGTTTGTAATAAATTATTTTTTCAAATCAATTCAATCAAGTAGTGTGATTAACTGTTGAACCCTTCACACTTCACCTTTTCACCAAATGTAACCATCACTAACCATCATTAACATTATCTAATAATCAGAAATGATTGATAATAAACAATTAATAGATACAATTATAGCAATTTATCACGTTTGACTTGATTGTCCTATGTCCCTTTCTCTGAAAAGACTCTGCTAACACACCCAGTCTCCAGTATTTATTGTCTCCAACCTCAACATCCCAGCTGTGGGTCCCTGAGTTAAACCTCTCAGAACCCAGGACAAACTCATAGAGGTCAAACCTCTATGAGTTAGGGTTATGGTTATATTGTACAAACAAGAGTAAAGGAGTGTAAAACCCTACTCACTTTCAAAACTGCCCTAAAGAAACACCTTCAGGAAGCTGCAATTCGAAAATGGCCCCTGTCAAAGTCTTAACCTACGCCCCCCCTCCCCGAACTCTTCCTATTTTTTCTCTTGTACATATTTTTTTATTTTTTCATACCAGTAACCTGGATTGTATGACATTCTGTATAGTAGTGTATATCTGTCTGTCTCTTATATGTCATCATGATTTGTGTGCATGGGGATCTCATCTTAAACAAGCTCAGTGCTTAATGAGTCTTCCAGTTTAGTAGCCCTTGTATTGTGAATTTGTACTTCCATGTACTGTTGTTCTCATGTCTTACTAAATAAAGTTAATCAATTAATCAATCAATCAATCAATCAACAAACAGATGTAATGATAAATAGAAAATAAACTTCAAACAAACACATACCTCACTGGCTGCATACAACTGAAGAGGGAATGAGTCCAAGGTGTTCATGTACAAAACAACCACGTACAAACTGTAAATAAATGTCCATAACAAAGAATACAATATTCTCTTTTATACAAACAAACAAACCTCATCTAGTTCAAATGTAGAAAGTGCAACCACGAACAGGGTCCCCCTAAATACCTGACACCACATTATATTAGTTCTGGGCAGATTCAGAACATAAAAACTCTCCCCACACACACAGTGGCAACGAAACAAAAACACTTTCCAAGAAATAAATCATATACACTGTTAAACGAATCTGAAGATAAAATAAAATGAAACAAAAATCATGTCAGTTAAATGTAATGCTGGTCTGCCGCTGCTGGACATACACAATTATTTAGTCAGTGGTTTCAGGGGTAAAAGTTATATAATGTTTTAATAGCTTATCACTTATTTATTGTTTAATAAGCTGATTATTCAGTTCTCTGAAGAAAGGTTAGATGTAGGCAGTGATTTAGAACACTTTTGTTTTTGAATAAGAAACTTTGCATATAGGATAATGTAATTAATCAGTCTATTAGTGACACCTGTTTATATCCTGTCTGTACTATTTTTTGTTGTTGGCTTCTGATGGTTTGCGGTTTAGGGCAGGGGTCTTCATTTGGGGGTCCAAGCAGGACCCCCAGGGGTCATAACCACTTGAACCCTTGCATCCCTATTCTGGGGAGATTAACTTTAGCCAAAAATAGCAGATCTACAAGTTCACAACACCAGGCTTCGTGAGCTTGTAGATCGGCTATTTTCGGCAAAGAGGTGTGGTGTAGATGGAAGTATTGATGGTTTATTTAAGTGGTAAAATATCTGAAAAATACATATTAACATGAATCCAAAATACACTGATGATCGTGTTGTCAAACAATGAAACTATATGGAATCTATAAAAAAAGTTTAAACTATTCTAGAACATAATTGTATATAATATGTATTGGGGGTCCCTGCTTCATCTCTCTCTCTCAGCTAGGGGGTCCTTGGGCTGAAAAACGTTGAAGACCCCTGGTTTAGGGTGAATGACTTGTGGTTAAGAGCTCATGCAGCATGGATGCACCGCCACAAGGTGTCACTGTGGCACAAGTTCAGGCAGAACCATAATGACTATCAGGTTAAGTCTATGGTGTTCATAGAAGGCCTACTTGACCTTCGTTAATACAGTTTTGCATGAATAACTTAATTGTAATATTTCCATTGTTGTTGGATGTTAATATTTAATAATGGAATCACTGTAGGCCTAGTTAAGCAATGTTACTGCACTTTCCCCCAATAATGTTTTTTTTTCCTTTTATGACAAAGACATAGCACAAACAAAAAACACAAAAAGCTCAGCTCAGACATGTTACAAAACAAAGGACACATACAAGCTCCTCATACCAACACAGGAACACAAAGTACATCTTATACATGCTATATGTTTGGTGATTGACAATCTTGCATTACCATATAAGGCCATGAGAGATCTGAGACGATACAATAAAATAAAATAAAGAATAAATAAAGGAGGATCAGTGATCCTATCAATCAAGGTTGGCAGTGTGCACTGTGTGAAGTTGATAAAAAGACAGAAGTGTATTGAGTTAATGCTACTATAGATATTTACATTGGCTTGGTGGTGTTTTTTCTGCTTGCCCTGTAGAAGGTCTATGTTAGGCTAAAACACGTAAGCTTGATTTTAATTTGTTCAATGATGAACTACTAGACTTTCATTAGAGCATTAACATTTTTGGAGAGTTCCTATTTCTGTTTCCTTAAAGTACACACACACAAACCATATTAGTTTATTAATCTGCTACATTTTATCGTAATACTGTAATAGTAAAAGCAGTGAATGTACAACTCACTCACTCAGGAAATTCAAAGTAGAGTGGCATAGAAAAAACACATCCAAGGCAATGTGATCACGTTCAAATCTCTTTATTTATTAACAGTCAGGAACATGGACACATTTTGACTAAGAGAGTGTCAGAGTGTATAAAATTAAAGGCACGTGTGCAGTATTTAAAACAATTTAAGGTCTCTAAAATAAATACTAGCAACTGTCCACTAATAGAACTCTAAACTGACAGTAGAATCAATACACAGGCACAAACAAATGTAACATCATACTTGAACTGGAAACAGAGGAAAACAATAAATCTGAGTATTCACTTAAACATAAATGACCAACACCAGTAAGTGTTCAGTAGAAACAACTTTTCCATGGGGCTCTACAATGATCTATGATACTAAACCCTTTTCACTTCAAAGACCACCAGTTTAATGTGCATTAGGCAACAGACCACCCAACACTGTAAATCCTTAGTTTATTTTAACTCAGAGTGTTCAAAATACAAATGTATCCATTTGTTTAGAAACAGTGATCCAAACAACAGTAGAGAATGAATACCCATCAAGGAAGTAGCTAAAATAATAATTTTAGTAGTAATTTGTATACAGTGTGTCAATGAATAAACACAAGGAACATGTTTTTATATATGATTGAAAGTCTGATTAATGACTTAAGCTGTATTTTGTCCGACAACAGTGTCACCGTATAGCCGATCTAGAGGTTCTTGTGTCATATATAATTGTGAGTTGGTATATCTGCTATTTTTGAAAGTCAATTATTTTATTAAAATAAGTGATCTTTTATAATCAATTTAATCGATTAGTTTAACCGTTACATCCCTAAACCAGTGCAACACTCCCCTCATTCTCCAAATGTAACCATCATCACTAACCAACTTTAACATTCTCATGCCATTATGAGCATATAATAATCTGCCATTATTATTAGACCACATGACAATCATTTAGATTCTCAAAATTAAGTCATGTCTCATCATCATCATCATGTCTAACTATGTTGTACCAGAGTTACATTGACCTTCCTTGGTGAAATCTTCAGAGGGAGAGACTTAGTGAAAAAGTATGGATAGAGCGTGTCAGTGAAAGTGTGTGTGAAGGTGTGGATGTGTGTTTTAGTATCAGGATCAGAGAATGACAGCTTTCCTTCATTCCAGTCCAGCTGCACTCTGATCCTCTGAGGTTTCTGCTCCACTGAGAGAAGAGTGACTGGCTCTGATAACATTTTGCCTGCTTTGTATTTACCTTCATTTAACATTATACACCCATATTGACCCAGATCTTTTCCCTTTCTCTGAAAAGACTCTGCTAACACACCCAGTGCCCACACTGGATTGTCTCCAACCTCAACATCCCAGCTGTGGGTCCCTGAGTTAAAGCCCTCAGAACCCAGGACAAAGGGAACAGGGTCAAACCTCTCTGGGTTGTCAGGAAGCTGCCGTCTTTCTCCACGTCTCATACTGGTCAGATCATCAGACAGGATGAGTCTTCGATGGGCAGAGTTGGGGTCCAGAATGACAGGAGTGTAGGAGACAATGTCCTTCATCTTGTCCCAGACTCTGAAGGTCAGGTTGCTCAGGTGTTTGGCCACGTTCATCAGTGGTCCTGAGACCAGCTGTGGATCCTGCAGTGTGAACTGGACTCTTTCCATTGTGGTCTTGTAGTTCTCAGGCATGCAAACAGGCCAATGGTGAAAAAGGTGACAAGTTTTTTAGGGGTACCAAACACGTTTTTAGGGGTACAAAACCCTTCGTGGTGCCCGGTGCTTGAACCCGGTTTGGTGCCCCCCGCCACCGCTTTGTCAACGGGGGGTATTATAATGTGACTCTTTACCTCCCCCTACAGGCTGGTATTATAATGTGACTCTCTACCTCCCCCTACAGGCTGGTATTATAATGTTGCTCTCTACCTCCCCCTACGGGCTGGTATTATAATGTTACTCTCTACCTCCCCTACAGGCTAGTATTATAATGTTACTCTCTACCTCCCCCTACAGTCTCTACCTCCCCCTACAGGATGGTATTATAATGTTACTCTCTACCTCCCCCTACAGGATGGTATTATAATGTTACTCTCTACCTCCCCCTACAGGATGGTATTATAATGTTACTCTCTACCTCCCCCTACAGGCTGGTATTATAATGTTACTCTCTACCTCCCCCTACAGGCTAGTATTATAATGTTACTCTCTACCTCCCCTACAGGCTGGTATTATAATGTTACTCTCTACCTCCCCTACAGGCTGGTATTATAATGTTACTCTCTACCTCCCCTACAGGCTGGTATTATAATGTTACTCTCCACCTCCCCCTACAGGCTGGTATTATAATGTGACTCTCTACCTCCCCCTACAGGCTGGTATTATAATGTGACTCTCTACCTCCCCTTACAGGCTGGTATTATAATGTGACTCTCTACCTCCCCTACAGGCTGGTATTATAATGTTACTCTCTACCTCCCCCTACAGGCTGGTATTATAATATGTTACTCTCTACCTCCCCTACAGGCTGGTATTATAATGTGACTCTCTACCTCCCCTACAGGCTAGTATTATAATGTTACTCTCTACCTCCCCTTACAGGCTGGTATTATAATGTGACTCTCTACCTCCCCTACAGGCTAGTATTATAATGTTACTCTCTACCTCCCCTACAGGCTGGTATTATAATGTTACTCTCTACCTCCCCCTACAGGCTGGTATTATAATATGTTACTCTCTACCTCCCCTACAGGCTGGTATTATAATGTGACTCTCTACCTCCCCTACAGGCTAGTATTATAATGTTACTCTCTACCTCCCCTTACAGGCTGGTATTATAATGTGACTCTCTACCTCCCCTACAGGCTAGTATTATAATGTTACTCTCTACCTCCCCTACAGGCTAGTATTATAATGTGACTCTCTACCTCCCCTACAGGCTAGTATTATAATGTGACTCTCTACCTCCCCTTACAGGCTGGTATTATAATGTGACTCTCTACCTCCCCTACAGGCTAGTATTATAATGTTACTCTCTACCTCCCCTACAGGCTGGTATTATAATTAGGGCCGGGACTTTATCGCGTTGATTTCGATCAATTACAAAAAAATGATCGCGTTAAAAAAATTAACGCATTTTAATCGCGCCTATTTTTTCACCGCGGAACGTTTCTCACTGGACGAGTTTCACACGGACCTATTGTCCAGCGCACCAGGTTGGTGCGCTGGTATTATCGGTCCGCCTGAGAAGCTGTCTGAGAAGTGAGAACGACGTCGTTCTCACAACAACAGAGCAGCCACTGAATGAAGACGTGCCGCATAGCCTGCTTGATAATGTTGGCTGGGCAAATCAGCATCTGTAATGGATGCCGCCCCCCACGCGCGCGTTTGTCCCGTTGGGGGGGGGGGGGGGGGGGGGGGTTGCACGATGCGGTGCGGGTCACATGCGCGCGATTTTTTTAAATAATTAATTAAACGACTATAAAACAACTAACCACAACACACTCTACCAGCCTCCAATGGTGGAAAATAGCAGATCTACAAGCTCACAATGCCTTGTGCGTGTAGATCTGCTATTTTCACATGGTTACTGTATGTTTTATAATATTAATCGAAATCTACAAAGTAACTTGTAACTAAAGTTTTAAAATAAGTTTAAAAGTAAAATATTTGCCTCTGAGATATAGTGGAGTTACTGGAGTAGAAGTAAAAGTATAAAAAAATTGGAAATAGGCGTATTCGAGAGTCAAGTGCAAATACCTCAAAATTGTACTTAAGTACAGTTCTTGAGTACATGTACTTAAAGACGTTTACCAAAATCCATTTGAAAACATTTTTTTTCATTGATCTCAGGTCAAATATTGATGTGCGATTAAAATGCGATTAATTTAGATTAATTAATTACAAAGCCTCTAATTAATTAGATTATTTTTTTTAATCGAGTCCCAGCCCTAATTATAATGTTACTCTCTACCTCCCCTTACAGGCTAGTATTATAATGTTACTCTCTACCTCCCCTACAGGCTGGTATTATAATGTTACTCTCTACCTCCCCTACAGGCTGGTATTATAATGTTACTCTCTACCTCCCCTACAGGCTGGTATTATAATGTTACTCTCCACCTCCCCCTACAGGCTGGTATTATAATGTGACTCTCTACCTCCCCCTACAGGCTGGTATTATAATGTGACTCTCTACCTCCCCTTACAGGCTGGTATTATAATGTGACTCTCTACCTCCCCTACAGGCTGGTATTATAATGTTACTCTCTACCTCCCCCTACAGGCTGGTATTATAATATGTTACTCTCTACCTCCCCTACAGGCTGGTATTATAATGTTACTCTCTACCTCCCCCTACAGGCTGGTATTATAATGTTACTCTCTACCTCCCCTACAGGCTGGTATTATAATGTTACTCTCTACCTCCCCCTACAGGCTGGTATTATAATATGTTACTCTCTACCTCCCCTACAGGCTGGTAGGGCCTGTAAAAGGCCAATCAAAAAGAAGGCCATCAAATAAAACGATGATTGACCTTAAATATAGTAAACATCCATCATTTACACCTAGCTGTGAAATTGGGAAGCACCTGGGGAAACTATAAAACATTCATTTACACAACAAACTGTTTTTTGCCGGTCAAAGTAAGATCTACACGTCAGGTAGAATGACTGTATCAAAGCTAATTTACCCAGATCAAAAAATGTATATCATACATGTTGGTGATTTGCCAATGGATAAAACCATGTGAATAATTTAGCAAAGACATTGTCTGAAGAATTATTCTAGCCAATGTGTCTAAAATGGTGGCTGTGGGGTAAAATTAACCAAATACCCCAGGGTAATTGAGCTGAATATCCTAATATTAATCACTATTCATATTTTATATTATTTCTTTGCTACTCAAATTATAATGGATGACATTTAATTTGGATGAATATCTCATTTAAGATAAGTTTGCAATATTATTATAATAATTGCAAATATTAAAAGGTTCAGAATAACAAAACTTTATGTAAGTAGCATTGTATTGTTTAAAAAAAACGTTAAGATAATAAATAAGACTATTTGCAAGGGAAATGTGTTATTCAATTATTTTTGATAAGTGAAAACATTATTTGTTCAAGTTGTTCAAGTTTAAACTTTTAAAAACTTTTTAGAAGTTGTATTTTTTAAATATTGTTTTTGTCATAGATGCTTACTCATAATTTCGATTGATAGAAGACATCCTGAAATAAGGTTAAGTGAAAAGTGGCTCAACTTATCCCATTCTCCCCTAGCTGAGGGGGCTGTTAAATAACAACATTAAATCTACACCGTTTCAAAATCAAAGAATACAGTAAAGGTTTGGCAAAGCCTCGCTGAGCGCGCGTGTACGACACGTATGAGCACACGCGCGCGAGCACGCACGTGTGACGGTGGCCAGGTTGTCACATGTAACTTGCCACTTCTTTTTAGAATGCTGACACTCTTTACTTTGTCTCAATAATAAATAAATAACAATACACATTAAACTCACAACAATAAAATATCAGTTGCACGGTAAAGTGCGGGGTGCGTAATTACTGTGAGAATAATACTGTTTGTTAGGTACTGCAAGACTACGCCACCTTTTTATTTAAGAGGTAGGGTCCTCTGTAACACTCTTTCTTAGGCTATTCACAGGTTCGAGTTTACCCAGGTAAGTACAATACTTTTAAATGAGAACAACACTTCAACACATATCCCTTGGAGAAAGCTGGACGGAAACAGGTTTGTATAAAAAGGTAATCTATTTTATTAAGCTAATACAGTGGCGTCTATAAGCCATAAAATATTGAAAAGCATAAACAAAATATAACACTAATTCTAAAACCTCAACCTCCTAATGCGCCCACTAACTAACTAAAATACAGGAATACAGACAATCACCAAACACTAAAAACAGACAGGGCTTGTGCAAACTATAGCAAATAAATAATGAATTTAGCGTTAAAGTGCCAACTATTACTGAAGCAGTAAAGTGCCAAGTGCCAATTCAATTGCTATATGTCATATACTCATCACGGTTCAATGCAAAAGGTGGGAATGTCCTTATATGGGGTTTAACTGGAGCGGGGGTTTAGGCCAGGAATCACTGTCTCTTCTTGTCTTCGTGCGTATTGCCTGCAATCATAGAAACTAGAACCAGTTCATCTGTTCAGGTATATTTCACATATGAGGTTTAGGACCGTGGGTTTATAAAGGTAACGTTGCATAGAAGGACACTTACTCGCCCGCCAGACTGTACGTCTGGCTTTGAGGGTGTGAAGCGCGCAACGTTATCGCCACTGGACCTCTCCTCCGTTCCTTGGTTCGTCTGTCTGTCCTCCCCGTCTCTGCTGCTACTGCGCCGTCTGCTCACCGTCCGCTGCTGGTGGCTTGGTACGTGCCGCGATCACTGTATTCCCCACCTCTGCTCCGTGGTATGTCTGCTCCTCCTGTGCACAACCGTCCCTTCTGGCTGTCACTTCCACACTGCCCTGTATGCCTGTCTCTCTGCTGTCCAAGTGGCTCGCGCTCACTTTTGAATAAGGTGGGCCACACCCTACTCCGCCCTCATTCGCTCTGCCACCAGCGTGACCTGGGGACATTGGCCGTCCGCTGTCACAAGGCCAATGTCACACAGCCTATAGGGGAGTCCAATGTCAAGTGGCTCGGGGACCGGGGGGAAATACATTGTCAACCATAAAACATGCAGTGCAGAAATATAGTTAAGAGAATGATGTTTTTAAGTGCGTAATACAGGTTTTTCATCATCAATAAAAAATGTTACAATTTGGTTTCACCCCCCTGCTTTGACCCTGTCACATCCCCCCCCACTTTTCCGTTGCCAGTCCCTGCAACTGTCCCTAATCATGTCCATACCTCTGGGGTGGCTGGCCTATATTTGCTCTTCCCGAGCGCCGTGGCTCATCTGGTGCTCTCGGGACGGAGAGAAACCCATAATACTGCGGCGTTGTTGCTTCTACCTGCTCGGGCTGCACTACAGCTGGGGGGTCCTCGTGGGGCGACCTGGGGGCTACACACACTTTCAACGCATTTCTATGTATGGTCTTTTCTCGCCCCCCCTTCTCGGGTCTGACTCGGTACACCAACCCCGTAGCTCCCACCGGTTCCATCACTGCGTAAGGCTCGGGGTCCCACCACGTACTCAATTTCCCCTGGCCACCTCTCTTCCTATTTCGAATCCACACTCTCTCTCCTGGTAATAGGGGTGTAATACCGGCCCTACGGTCATAAACCTGCTTTCTCCTCTTGGCCGTTTCTCCCATCCTCTCCCCTGCGGTCCTATAAGCTGTCGCCATTCTCTGTTGGTGGTCCTGTACCCAGCCACCCACTCCCATGCGCTCTTGCGCTGACTGCACTCCTAACTGGACATCTATAGGGCGCCTCAAATGTCGGCCAAACATTAAGTAGGCGGGGGCATAACCCGTAGCACTATGGATCGTGTTGTTATAAGCATGAACTAACTCGGGTAAGTGCTCATTCCATCTTCCTTGTTTATCAGTGTCTAGTGATCGCAACATGTTCAGTAATGTCTGATTAAATCGTTCCACTCCACCGTTCCCAGCCGGGTGGTACGGAGTGGTGCGACTTTTTGCAATACCATAAGTCTGACATAAATGGTGCATTAACTCGGACTCGAAGTTGGGGCCTCGATCTGAGTGGAACCGGGCCGGACAGCCGAACGGCTGGATAATATGCGTCCATAACGCACGGACAGTGGTGTGCGCAGTCTGGTCTCGGGTGGCAATAGCCCAACTATAACGGGTGAATAAGTCAGTAGCTACCAGAATGTTTTGCCACGCATCAGCAGGCCTACCTAATGTGAGGAAATCAATGGCTATTACTTCTAGTGGATATGAGACTTCAAAGGGTTGTAAGGGGGCCCGAGGCTCTGACCTGTTCCTCTGCAGGCTGCAGGCGACACAACCCTGTTGTAACTGACGCACCGCTCCCTCCATGCCTGGCCAATAGAACCGACGTCGCAGCTGGGCCAAGGTCCTCTCCAACCCAGCATGCGCCGCGGCCGTGTGGATTCCTCTCCATACCTCCTCTCTGCGTGAACCTGGACAAATGATCTGTGAGTATTGTTCTTTGGTATAAGGATCGGTCACCTTCCTATATAACACATGATTTCGTATAATCAGTTTGTTCCACTGGCGTAACAGTTGCCGCGCTCCCCGAGTCCAATTCTTCCTCTCCACCATATTAGGGGCTCTCCCCCGTTCCACGCACCTCTTCACCACCTGCACATCTGGATCCCGATCCTGCGTCTCTCTCCACTCATCCTCCCGGGCTGCTGGCGTCGATTGTACAGCCGCCACATCTACAGGCTGCAC
This sequence comes from Gymnoscopelus microlampas, assembly GCF_963454915.1. Lineage (NCBI taxonomy): Eukaryota > Metazoa > Chordata > Actinopteri > Myctophiformes > Myctophidae > Gymnoscopelus > Gymnoscopelus microlampas. The sequence goes on along the minus strand of NC_139953.1, from coordinate 5,771,746 downwards.
TGGGAACCGCGATAGGGCATCAGCGTTGGCGTTGTTTTTGCCCGGTCGATACTTGATGTCGAAAGTAAACGACGCAAGTTGAGCAGCCCACCGTTGTTCCACAGCTCCCAATCTAGCCGTTTGGAGATGCGCAACAGGGTTATTGTCCGTGAATATTGTGAATCGAGCGCCAGTGAGATAATCTTTAAACTTCTCGGTCACGGCCCATTTAAGGGCCAAAAGCTCCAATTTGAACGAGCTATAATTTGCGTCATTCTGCTCGGTCGGGTGGAGACTGCGGCTTGCATAAGCTATTACACGTTCGTGACCGTCTTGGACCTGGGCTAGAACCGCTCCCAACCCACGGCCACTCGCATCAGTGTAAACCACAAAAGGCTGTGTATAATCCGCATACGCTAACACCGGGGCTTGTGTGAGGGCACTCTTTAACGCATCAAACGCCCGCTGGCACTCCGAAGTCCACTCGACTTTACACTGGTGGGATTTTACGTCATTTGGGATTCCTATCAATAAGTTGTTTAAGGGTCGTGCTATAGCAGCAAAAGAGGACACGAAACGCCTATAGTAACCCGCTAGACCTAGAAACGCGCGGACCTCGCGGACCGTTGAGGGTGGTGTCCAGTCCCGCACTGCCACCACTTTCTCCGGATCGGGCCGCACTCCCTCTTTGTCCACGACATGGCCCAGAAATTGCACTTCCCTCCGCAGAAGTTTGCATTTGTCTAACCGCAGCTTCAGTCCATGTCTCCACAGGCGTTGGAAGACGAGCTCGAGGTGCTGTAGATGAGAGGAGAAGTCAGGTGAATATACTATAATGTCATCAAGATATACCAGCAAGGATTCTGTCACCTGACCACTCAGACACTGCTGCATCAGCCTCTGGAACGTCGCGGGCGCATTACAAAGCCCGAACGGCATGCGTTGAAACTCGAACAGGCCCAGCGGGGTCGTAAAGGCGGTCTTCTCCCGGTCCCGGGGATCCATTCCTACTTGCCAATACCCGCTGGCCAGGTCTAACGTGGAGAACCATTGCGCCTTCGTCAGGCTGGTGAGCGTCTCTTCTATCCTGGGTAGGGGGAAGGCGTCCTTGTGCGTCACGGCGTTAAGTTTCCTGTAGTCGACGCAGAACCTCCAGCTGCCATCTTTCTTCTTGACCAGTACGATAGGTGCCGCCCACGGACTGCAACTCTCCTTGATGACTCCCTTCTCCAGCATCTCATTCAGGAGGGTCTTCATCTCCCGGTACATGGAGGGCGGCAACGGCCGGTGTCGCTCTCGTATGGGTGCCGCGTCTCCGGTCGGTATCTGGTGTTGCACGACGTCCGTCCGTCCGAAATCCTCGTCATGGATGGCGAACACCTTCTTCCACCGACACAACATCTCGTGTAACTCTCTCTTCTGCGCCTCCGGCAGGTCATCACGCTCCGTCAACACTTCCATCTCTTCGGGCAGGGTCTTCAGTGGTCCATCATCTTCCACACTGATTACGGCCACTTCCACCTCTCCGTCGGTCCCCAGGGACAGGCTCAGGTCCCTGCCGCCTCGGACATCCGCTTCTTCCACCGGGTACAGCCTCCCCAGCTTCTGGTGGCGGTCCAGGACCAGACTATATGCGTGTGGGTTGCACACTCGTATGGGAACACGTCCGTGGCGCACCGTGACGAGGGCACGGGCCACTCCCAAATCTTTTCCATCCGGCAAGGCTTCCATCAAGGCCTCGTAGTCCGCTCCATTTGGTCCTCTCCAAGCGCGGCCCCAGATCATCACTTCACTCTGCGCGGGGATTCGAATCTTCCGCCGGCCGACCGGCCACACATAACCGATGGACCCATCTTCGTTCGTCACTGCCTCCACCCTCCTACAGGTGGCGAATGCGTCCTTCCACAGCGTCCTTCCCTGCTGACATGGAAACACAGGCCTCCCAGGCCATTTAAAGAGGGCATGCCATACAGCGTTCACGACATTCATCCCAATAATCAGCGGTTGAGTACAATGTTCATCTTTCACGATTACAACTCCTCTCCCTGGGATCTTCATTCCCTCCAGCTCTAGGTCCAATATGGCATAGCCAGTGTACGGTAAGTCAAGACCATTAGCGGCGCGTAATTTAAAAACAAGGGGCCCATTTCCCAACGTTAGGTGTGAGAATTTTTCCTCAAATAAGCTTTGCTGCATTAATGTGACTTGTGACCCAGTATCCAGTAACCCCCTTAAGTGGACTCCTCCCATAGTGATCCCAATAGTCGGACAGTCCCCAATAAACACTTCATTAGCCCTTGATCTGGCGAGTGCGCGCTGCACCCCTGTCTCCCGGACCTCGGCGACAGGGCGTACTAGTTTAAATGATTGGGGTCAGATTTACAAAAGCGAGCAATGTGCCCAGACTGCCTACAGCTCCTACAGATCGGCCTACCTCCCTCATCCCACTCGTTGCGTTGGTACGGCTCCCGGCGTCGTTCAGATGGAGGCGAACCGCGAGGTCGTGTATCGGTGGTGTTGGGTCGAAGGAGCGGTCTGATCTCTTTCATGAGCTCCTGCGTAAACCCCTGCATTTGCGATTTGACGTCTTCCATAATCTCCTGTTTCAGTTTCTCTCTCCATTCAGATTCCTGTGAGGGTGTTGGGATAGAGACAGGTTTAACAGCATGGCACAAGATTTCAGCAGTCCCTTCTCTTCTATGTTCAGTGTCTAGTAGGAAGGCCTCATTTTTTAGGGCGGCGAAGTCTTCTGTGGGGTTTCGACGGGCATATATTCTTAAGGCTTGACCCAGAGGGCCTTCAGACAGTCCTACAAGTAACTGCTCTCGCAGAATGGCATCGGAGGGAGCGGTGTCTGGGTCGAGCCGCCGCAGCCCGCAGAACAACTCTCTAAGCCTCAAAATATAAGCCTGCACACTTTCGCCTGCGCGTTGCGCACAGCCATAGAACAAGGCACGAGCTTGGGAAGCAGAAACAGATGTTTTATACAACGTGTCTAAACATTTAAAGACTTTGGCCACTGTATTGCGATCTTCCTTGTCAATTACACTAATTTGTCGCTTAGCTTCCTCAGTAAGGGTCTGTACTACAAAAGCAACTTTTTTGTCCTCTGTTAAATCCTGAGTGCCCAATAATCCTTTAATCTGTTCTCTCCATTCCCTGTATTTCTCCTCACCTTCTATGCCCGAAAACTTAGGTAGCCACGGTGCCCCTGGATACACTGGCATCATCATCATTACTTTCTTGATTCAACCAAACAAAACAAAACAAAAAGCAGCAAAACAGCAAAATTTCAATACAGTTTCTCTTAGGGATTTTGTGTTGTTCTCTACCCAGTCCTGCCGCGCTACGCCAAATATGTGACGGTGGCCAGGTTGTCACATGTAACTTGCCACTTCTTTTTAGAATGCTGACACTCTTTACTTTGTCTCAATAATAAATAAATAACAATACACATTAAACTCACAACAATAAAATATCAGTTGCACGGTAAAGTGCGGGGTGCGTAATTACTGTGAGAATAATACTGTTTGTTAGGTACTGCAAGACTACGCCACCTTTTTATTTAAGAGGTAGGGTCCTCTGTAACACTCTTTCTTAGGCTATTCACAGGTTCGAGTTTACCCAGGTAAGTACAATACTTTTAAATGAGAACAACACTTCAACACATATCCCTTGGAGAAAGCTGGACGGAAACAGGTTTGTATAAAAAGGTAATCTATTTTATTAAGCTAATACAGTGGCGTCTATAAGCCATAAAATATTGAAAAGCATAAACAAAATATAACACTAATTCTAAAACCTCAACCTCCTAATGCGCCCACTAACTAACTAAAATACAGGAATACAGACAATCACCAAACACTAAAAACAGACAGGGCTTGTGCAAACTATAGCAAATAAATAATGAATTTAGCGTTAAAGTGCCAACTATTACTGAAGCAGTAAAGTGCCAAGTGCCAATTCAATTGCTATATGTCATATACTCATCACGGTTCAATGCAAAAGGTGGGAATGTCCTTATATGGGGTTTAACTGGAGCGGGGGTTTAGGCCAGGAATCACTGTCTCTTCTTGTCTTCGTGCGTATTGCCTGCAATCATAGAAACTAGAACCAGTTCATCTGTTCAGGTATATTTCACATATGAGGTTTAGGACCGTGGGTTTATAAAGGTAACGTTGCATAGAAGGACACTTACTCGCCCGCCAGACTGTACGTCTGGCTTTGAGGGTGTGAAGCGCGCAACGTTATCGCCACTGGACCTCTCCTCCGTTCCTTGGTTCGTCTGTCTGTCCTCCCCGTCTCTGCTGCTACTGCGCCGTCTGCTCACCGTCCGCTGCTGGTGGCTTGGTACGTGCCGCGATCACTGTATTCCCCACCTCTGCTCCGTGGTATGTCTGCTCCTCCTGTGCACAACCGTCCCTTCTGGCTGTCACTTCCACACTGCCCTGTATGCCTGTCTCTCTGCTGTCCAAGTGGCTCGCGCTCACTTTTGAATAAGGTGGGCCACACCCTACTCCGCCCTCATTCGCTCTGCCACCAGCGTGACCTGGGGACATTGGCCGTCCGCTGTCACAAGGCCAATGTCACACAGCCTATAGGGGAGTCCAATGTCAAGTGGCTCGGGGACCGGGGGGAAATACATTGTCAACCATAAAACATGCAGTGCAGAAATATAGTTAAGAGAATGATGTTTTTAAGTGCGTAATACAGGTTTTTCATCATCAATAAAAAATGTTACAATTTGGTTTCACCCCCCTGCTTTGACCCTGTCACACACGCACGCACACACACACACACACACACACACACACACACACACACACACACATAAGTTTGTAGCTGCACACACAGACACGACGTAAAATAACAACACACTCACCACTGCAACGGAATGGATGGTCTAAAGAACGGTATTAGTCCACAGTGCATGGTTTTCACGTTGTTAAAACGTTTAGCGGAGTGACTCATAAACTTTTTATCGATTCAAACATCTTCCACAACACCGTCCGCAACGAACCATAACAATGGCCCCTAGCCCAGCTGAGCTAATGCAGCTGTTTCGTCAGCTAACGCAGGCTGCAGCTACAACTTCCTGAAGCGGGTTTTCAAAATAAAACTACCGCTGATTAGTATCATGTATCATGATTAGTCAACTGAAGCTTTATTTTGGCGTTCGTCCACAAAAACCTCCTTCCTATATCCAACCTTTGCCAGTCTATATATGTGACTGGCACAGCCTTTACAATCGACACGACACCCCCCCCACCCCCCCACACATTTTCTCAACGGATCTGCACGATTCACACAAATGACCTATTTGGATTCAAAACGGCGAATTTCGCCGAAAAGTGACACTTTTGCATGCATGAGTTCTGCAGGAATGAGACGTGTTCAGCTCTCAGCTCCTCCTCTATGGCTCTGATGTTGTTTGAAAGGGTTAATATGTCTCTGTTCAGACCCTCACCCTGCGTTTTAACAGCGGGCAACTCCGGGCGATGCCGGGCGATATCGCCCAAAAAGATAAAGAAAATCCATCTTTCATCGCCCCCCCGCCCACTTCGCCCAATCGCCGGCTCTCATAGACTTTCATTATATTTTTGGGCGACGTCGCCCAGAGTTGCCCGCTGTTAAAACGCAGGGTCAGTCTTCTCCTTCATCATCTGACTCTTCTGCTGCTCCTCCTCCCTCAGTGCAGTGATGCTGGCCTCCTCTTCCTCTTGTAGAAACTGATGCATCTTCTTAAACTGGTCTTTAATCTGCCTCTCTGTGTGTCGGGCCTGGACCTTAATGTGTTCTGCTGTTTGGTCACAGGTTGCTTTAACTTTAATAAAGACCTCCAGTTTCTCCTGTAAAGGCTTCAGTGATTTCTGGACTTCCTTCTTGTGATCCAGAGCAGCTTCATCGATGGGTCTGAAACTGTGGTTGGTGTGTTTTTCTGAATGAAGACACACAACACACACTGGCTGTTGACATTCCTGACAGAAGAGTTTGAGTTTCTCAGCGTGCAGACTGCAGAGATCCTCAGACCCTGATGAAGTTCTCTGACGTTTTGAAGCTCTCTGATGTCTCTCCTGTATGAAGGCCTCACACAGGTTCTTCAGAGCCAGGTTACGGGGTGGATGATCCGTTGGATGTATTTCCTTACACACTGGACATTCATGTATTCTCTTCTCTCTCCACCAATTCTGAAGACATTCTTTACAGAAGCTGTGGCTGCATGACAGGAGAACAGGATCTTTAAAGATGTCACGACACACAGGACAGGAATAATCCTCTTCTGGAAGAGACGAGTTGGAGGCCATTTTGTCTCAGAGTGAAGCTACAAACACTGCTCAATACTTCAGCTGACAGAGTCAGCAGCAGGTTCCAGTGGTCTGGGTCAGTATTCCCTCCTGTAGCTGATGTGAAGACAGTCACCTCCTCACTGGAAGTTGTGTTTGAACTGAATGTCAATCGTATCGTCTCAGATGAGTCTGGCAGGGAGCGGAGCTTCGACACACACCACCACAGACCTGTTGCAAAGTACACGCACACACAAATTCACCATTAATCTAATACACACACAACGTATAAGCCACACATATTTAATTGACTTAATGAGATCAAAGTCAAGTTGATTTCCTATACAATTAGTATAGACAGGTAACAATAGAGGGGGAGGGAGGGAGAGAGCCTAATTAAAGGAGCTACACCATGAATTTAAAAAATAATAATAATATTTGATATCATATTGTTTATGTCCCTCAAACGTTTTTCAAAAGGTTTGAGCCTAAATCAAGCCTCAGATATACTCATTCCAACTAACTTCTCTCTGGCTTATAAAGCACTTTCACCTGCAATACCACATTGTCCTGTTTGGCACGGGGCGCTATTGAGCCAGTTTGTATGCATGTTATGTCCTGGTTCTGTGTGGAAAAAGTAAAAAAAAAAAAAGAAAAAAATAAGAAAAAAATTAAAAATGAAAAAAAAAAAATGGATTTTTTTTGTGTGGTTAGAACTGAAAAACGGGAGGAATTGTTCCCAGACGTGACGTAGGGTGGGGGAACAAATCTGACGGACTGTTTTCAGACCAATTTACATAAAAACCACAGATAGCCTATGAAAGCCTGCATGCTCGAAGTCGGGTATTTGTTGGAACAGAAGAGAGGTGGGGGAGACCAAAAACACACAAAAATGAAGAAAAAGTTAAAATTCATGGTGTAGACCCTTTAAACCATGCAAAAACCTAGAGTACTCTAAACATACTTTCAGTGCAATAACTGAAAAGCTTGGCTCCACGTTGCCTGCAGACATTTTATACTGTATAGTGTTCTACACCATTGCTGAGGTGAAAAGAAAAAAGAAGGTGGTTTGTTATGAAGTGAATGAGGATACTAGAAAGCCGCATCTGATATGCATTAGAGTTTTATTGATCACCAAGGGGAAAAGTGTCCCTCGACTTAAGCATGCTTAAGCATCCAAACTGGCCCCTGTAAAAGTCATAACCTAACCCAGGGTTCCCCAATAGGCGGCCTGCGGGCCATTTGCAGCCCGCGAGAGGCAACTGTCCGGCCCGCGACGACTCCTGACATAAAAAATAAAATTAATTTGTTTTTGAAAAACAATAATATCTGTATTACTGTTCTAACACATCTGTAAGTAAATTGTTGATTCTGGACTTATTTAGATTTTCAGTATGTACAACTGGCTGCTGTTAATCTGTATTACTTTTCAAGCAGACTGTAATAAACAACTATATTATAAGTAAATGGTTGATTCTCAACTTATTTTGTTTCCAGAGTGATTTTTTTCCTTGTGACCCTCAACACAGAATTTAAGAATCCCAGGCCTAAAATAACACAGTGTCAAATTAGCTCGATTAGAGAAAAAAAACAAATAAAAAACAAAACAAAAAAGAATCGGCGCCCGCGCGCGAACCAACACATAATTTGGCCCTTGGGGAAAAGTAATTGGGGAACCTTGACCTAACCCCTCCCCCTTCAAACTGTTTACTTTAAAATGTTTTTATGATGTTCTTCATAGTACTGAATATCTGTCTGTCATTTATGTCCCCATGAATTGAGTACGTGAGGACCCCAATTGAAACAAGCCAGTAGGCTTTTCAATCCTATTTAGTTTTACCTTGTATTTTGAACTGTACTTCCATGTGCTTTTTTCTCTGCAAACTTCTAAATAAAGAGTTCAATCAATCAAATGAATCAAATGCTAACTATCCACTGTCCTGCATCAGGAATGGACACAGATGGTGTCACCCTTTAAAAAAAAGCTGACAATATTTCATTTTCATCCTAACGTGTTGTCAGCTTGTACATCTGGTGTATTTGTGAGGAAAGTAAATACCAACCTCTGTGTTTACTGGGTCGTCTCAGGTAGGGTTGGGTGTAGGTGTGAAACGCTCCCTAATCTGATGGTCATGGAACTGACTCTGGTTCCTCAATGTTGGTCCGGTTCCAGATCCAATCCTAGTCTCAGGGGGTCCGGTAAGGTTCAGCTGTGTTGAACAGGATTCTAAATCAAACACGGAAAAAAGAAAATAACTCAGTTCTTCTCTGAACTCGAATACTTAAGATTTTTTTTGTTTTTTGTCGCATTCCTGACCCAATAATTCAATAATTGAGGACTCTGCTGCGGTGGGAGACCAAAATTAAACTATAAATGAATATAAACTCCAAAACAACTATCACAGGGATTACTGATGAGCCTACTAATGATTTAGGTTAGAAAAATATATGTTTTTGCTCTTGTTAAGATTGGTCTCCTATTAACTTCATTGGTCAAATATTGGATTATAGGCTCAGGAATGTGACAAAAAAAATCTCCATGAATTCAAGGCTTCATGGGGTGAGTAATTGATAGAAAGTTTTTTTTTTTTAGATAAGTATTCATTAACCACTTAAACCTAGATGCTACTGTAAGTCAAATAGTGAAAATAGACTGTCTATAACGTAAGTGTAATTAAAAAAAAACTTCAAATCACTTCAAAACCGTGTCGACAGGCTGTTACTACCCGTTTCTAAATTGCACATAAACAGAACATTGAGTTATGCAAAACGAGCGTTCTCCAAAATATTCGTTGGAATTCAGCTCACATGCCGTCTATAATGACCACACACAGGTACACAGGTTCAGACAGTGGTGGAAGAACTACTTACATTTTTTGTTAGTGAAGTTAAAGTACTAAGTAGCAATATCACAATGTAGAAATTAGGGCTGGTGAATTAATATTCGAATATCGAATATTCCTCGAATATGGGGAAAATATGTATATTCGAATATGAAAATTAATATTCGAATAAAACAAATGTTTTATATTTATTTGACAGGGACAATACAAATTTTTTTATAAAGTTATAAAAACAAACAAAAGATATGTTTTATTGGATCCGAGCACTCCATACATAATTTTTTGTATTGTTTCAGTCAAAAAAATATATCTTTTTTTTTATAATAATAATAATAATAATATTAGAATATATTCAAATATCTGCCAATTTTTAAGACCAATATTCGAATATCATTGCTGAGGAAAGTTGACAGCCCTAGTAGAAATACATTTACAAGTAAAACATCCTGCTTTAAAACTTTTACTTGAGTAAAAGTACAATATTGTCAGCAAAACATACTTGCATTACTCATTATGCAGAATGTCCCATTTCACAAAAAAGCAGATGCATCAGCTCACAACTTGATGCGACACATTGTGTGCTTATAGATCGGCTATTTTAGAATATCCTACTTTTAAAATAGGGCTTAAATTGGTTAATGTTAGTTTTGTAATAACTATAAATAAATACATCTGCAAGGTAAGTAATAAATAATAAGTAAATTACAAGCAAATATTCTGAGATGTAGCAAAGTAGATGAAATGTAAATAATCTTTAAGGTACCTCAAAATTGTACTTGAATACAGTACAGAGTAAATTCAGTTATTTAGTTATTCCAACATTGTGTAAAACAACAAAACAAGAACACTGTATATAAAAATGCAATGCTGCAGATTCACATACATTACTGTCAGAAAGTCTGTCACATGACAAAGTGGATTTTTCTACTGACAGACAAATATTGTGTTTACATTGTGATAGCTTCACTGCGACTCATTTACAAATTATTTTTAGCCCAAATACAACATTAACCAAACACTCACACTAAGCTAACCCTGAAACATGACTGTCATATGTGAACCATGGCTAACACTAAGCATAAACCTAACAGAAAAAAAACGGTAAACCTAACCTTGGATTAAGACTATCAGATGTATTTTACTAATAATAGTGTTGGTCTTTGTACAAATGCAAAATATAAGTTGCTTATCCTGTAGCCCCGGATGTTAACTCAGCATTCGGAGTATTTGTTTACTGTATTAATCCCTATTTTTCCAATAGATATGTGTTTTAATCCCGTCTGTGTCTGAACGCCATTCCCTCCCCCCTCCTGTTTACATTGAGTGTAATACCGACTTTCACCTGAGGCGCCCCGTCACCACCACCCATTGAGGAATACAGGGAACTTCAGACAGAATCCGAAAAACACGGGATTAAAACAGATCTATTGCAAAATACAGACTAATACAGTGAACACATGTTCCGAATGTCTAGTTAACATCCGTGGCTACAGGTTAGATACTTAATTAACCCTGAAACATGACGTGAACCATGGCTAGATAGATACTTAATATGATTGTTTTGAACATGTGAGGAGAAGTACGGGCTTTTCGCGCGGATGTCCAGTGACTATCCTAATAGTATTAGGGGGGTTGAGACCAAGACTATCATAGATACTAAAGTAAAAGTCAGCCACGATACAAAATCAATCTATGATAACCTTGATCCATGGATGTAATGATAAATAGAAAATACACTTCAAACAAACACAAACCTCACTGGCTGCATACAACTGAAGGGGGAATGAGTACAAACTGTACAGAAATGACTTTTAACAAACAATATATTCTCTTTTGCAAAAACAAACTTCAGACAAACAAACAAACAAACCTCATCTACCACACATGATCTGTTGTTCGTCTTCAAATCTAGTTCACATGGAAGAAGTGCAACCACTAACAGTGTCCCTCTAAATACCTGACTCCAGATTATATTAGTTCCGGGCAGATTCAGACACGTAAAAACTCTCCCCACACACACACACACACAGTGGTAACGAAACAAAAACACTTTCCAAGAAATAAATCATATAAAGAGTCAAACAAATCTAAAAATAAAATGAAATAAAAATCATGGCAGTTAAATCAGGTCTAACTTGTCCAATAAGTATTGGGCAATACTGTTAACTATTGGACATTAATGCTGCTCTGCTGCTGGTGGACATACACAATTATTTAGTCAGTGGTTTCAGGGGTAAAAGTTATATCATAAATTAATAGCTTATCACTTTTGTGTTGTTTAATAAACTGAGAAGCCAAAAATAGCCGATCTACAAGTTCACAACACAAGGCGTTGTGAGCTGGCAGATCGGCTGTTTTCGGCAAAGAGATGTGGTGTAGATGGAAGTATTGATGGTTTAAGTGGTAAAATGTCTGGAAAATACATATTAACATGAATACAAAATACACTGATGATCGTGCTGTCAAACAATGAAACTATATGGAATCTACAAAAAAGTTGAATCTATTCCAGAACATAATTGTATATAATATGTAGTGGGGGTCCCTGCTTCATCTCTCTCTCAGCTAGGGGGTCCTTGGGCTGAAAAACGTTGAAGACCCCTGGTTTAGGGTGAATGACTTGTGGTTAAGAGCTCATGCAGCATGTATGCACCGTCACAAGGTGTCACTGTAGCACAAGTTCAGGCAGAACTATAATGACTATCACGTTAAGTCTATGGTCTTCATAGTAGTTTTGCCTGAACAACTTACTTGTAATATTTCCATTGTTGTTATATTGGATGTTAATATTCAATATTGGTTTCACTATAGGCCTAGTTAAGCAATGTTACTGCATTTTTCCCCCAATAATATTTTGTATTGATTTTTTCCTTTTATGACAAAGACATAACACAAACAAAAACACAAAAAGCTAAACTCATACATGTTACAAAACAAAGGACACATACAAGCTCCTCATACCAACACAAGAACACAAAATACAACATCTTATACATGCTATATGTTTGGGGATTGACAATCTTGCACTACCATATAAGGCCATGAGAGATCTGAGACAATCAAATACAATTTATAGATATTTATATTGGCTTGATGGTGTTTTTTCTGCTTGCCCTGTAGAAGGTCTATGTTAGGCAAAAACATGTAAGCTTGATTTTAATTTGTTCAATGATGAACTAGACTTTCATTAGAGCTTTAACATTTTTGGATAGTTCCTATTTCTGTTTCCTTAAAGTACACACACACACACACACACACACACACACACACACACACACACAATATTAGTTTATTAATCTGCTACATTCTATCGTAACACACTGTAATAGTAAAAGCAGTGAATGTACAACTCACTCACTCAGGAAATTCAAAGTAGAGTGGCATAGTAAAAGACATCCAAGGCAATGTGATCAAGTTCAAACTCTTTATTTCAACAGTCAGGAACATTGACACATTTTGACTAAAAGAGTGTCAGAGTGTATACAATTAAAGGCATGTGTGCAGTATTTAAAACAATTTAAGGTCACATGAAATACTAGCAACTATTCACTTAAAGAACTCTAAACTGGCGGTAGAATCAATACACAGGCACAAACAAATGTAACATCATACTTGAACTGGTAACATAGGAAAATAATGAATCTGAGTATTCGCTTAAACATAAAAAAAGAGGAAAACAATAAATCTGAGTATTCACTTAAAACATAAATGGCCAACATCAGTGTTCAGTATAAACAACTTTTCCATGGAACTCTACAATGATCTACAGTATGATACTAAACCCCTTTCACTGGCTATTAAAAAATAAGCAGATCTGCAAGCTCATAGTGTGGCACCGAGTGCCGCGCTATGAGCTTGTTTTGCTTCTGGGGGTCCCTGGACCAAAATATTTTGAGATGGGGGTCGGTGGCCAAATACATATAAATTTCCTTGACATGAAAACGTTTGAGCACCACTGATATATATTTTTTTCAGAATACTGTTAGGATTTAGAAGACATTTGTCAAATGTATCAATTTTTAGAAACAGTGATCCAAACAGTAGAGAACCAGCATGAATACCCCTCAAGAAGTAGCAAAAATAATGCAACAGCAATGCAAAATTATTTTAGCGCCAAAGTGGAAAAAATTATGAATATATAATATAAACACCAAGTGGATTTCACAATGAGAGCTTACAGAGATGGAAAAATAAACTGCATTCATGACACCACACAGTTTTGATGTTATCACAGTGAAAGAAAAATATAAATGTGATTTAATAATTGATTACATGTATCACTCTTGAAGATCACCCATGTGTTTATTTAAAAGTATTAATACCCAGTGTAGGGCTGTAACTATCACTTATCTTCTTAGCGATTATTCTATTGATAACCTTTTATATTTAGCAAATTGGTAAAGTGCAGATTTTTTTAATAGTAATTTGTATACAGTGTATAAATGAATAAACACAAGGATACTTTTTTTTATATATGATTGAAAAAGTCTGATTAATGACTTAAGCTTTATTTTGTCCCAAAACACTGTCAGCGTATAGCCGATCTAGAGGTTCTTGTGTCATATATAATTGTGAGTCAATTATTTTATTAAAATAAGTGATCTTTTATAATCAATTAAATGGATTAGTTTTAACCGTTACACCCCTAACCCAGTGCAAAACTACCAGCATTAACATTATCATGCTATTATGAGCATATAATAATCTGCCATTATTATTAGACCACAAGACAATCATTTAGATTCTCAAAATTAAGTCATGTCTCATCATCATCATCATCATCATGTCTAACTAAGTTGTTCTAGAGTTACACTGACCTTCCTTGGTAACATCTTCAGAGGGAGAGACTGAGTGTAAAAGCATGGATAGAGTGTGTCAGTGAAAGTGTGTGTTAAGGTGTGTATGTGTGATTTAGTATCAGGATCAGAAAATGACAGCTTTCCTTCATTCCAGTCCAGCTGGACTCTGATCCTCTGAGGTTTCTGCTCCACTGAGAGAAGGAATGGCTTTGATATCGTTTTGCTTGCTTTGTATTTACCTTCCCTTAACATTATACACCACAATATTTGACCCATATCTGTATATCCCTTTCTCTGAAAAGAATCTGCTAACACACCCATTGTCCAGGATGGATTGTCTCCAACCTCAACATCCCAGCTGTGGGTCCCTGAGTTAAAGCCCTCAGAACCCAGGACTAAGGGCAGAGCGTCAAACCTCTCTGGGTTGTCAGGTAGCTGCTGTATTTCTCCCCATCTCACACTGGTCAGATCATCAGACAGGATGAGTCTTGGATGGGCAGTGTTGGGGTCCAGAATGACAGGAGTGTAGGAGACAATGTCCTTCATCTTGTCCCAGACTCTGAAGGTCAGGTTGCTCAGGTGTTTGGCCACGTTCATCAGTGGTCCTGAGACCAGCTGTGGATCCTGCAGTGTGAACTGGACTCTTTCCATTGTGGTCTTGTAGTTCTGCAGGAATGAGACGTGTTCAGCTCTCAGCTCCTCCTCTATGGCTCTGATGTTATTTGAAAGGGTTAATATGTCTCTGTTCAGACCCTCAGTCTTCTCCTTCATCATCTGACTCTTCTGCTGCTCCTCCTCCCTCAGTGCAGTGATGCTGGCCTCCTCTTCCTCTTGTAGAAACTGATGCATCTTCTTAAACTGGTCTTTAATCAGCCTCTCTGTGTGTCGGGCCTGGACCTTAATGTGTTCTGCTGTTTGGTCACAGGTTGCTTTAACTTTAATAAAGACCTCCAGCTTCTCCTGTAAAGGCTTCAGTGATTTCTGGACTTCCTTCTTGTGATCCAGAGCAACTTCATCGATGGGTCTGAAACTGTGGTTGGTGTGTTTTTCCGAATGAAGACACACAACACACACTGGCTGTTGACATTCCTGACAGAAGAGTTTGAGTTTCTCAGCGTGCAGACTGCAGAGATCCTCAGACCCTGATGAAGTTCTCTGACGTTTTGAAGCTCTCTGATGTCTCTCCTGTATGAAGGCCTCACACAGGTTCTTCAGAGCCAGGTTACGGGGTGGATGATCCGTTGAATGTATTTCCTTACACACTGGACATTCATGTATTCTCTTCTCTCTCCACCAATTCTGAAGACATTCTTTACAGAAGCTGTGGCTGCATGACAGCAGAACAGGAACTTTAAAGATGTCACGACACACAGGACAGGAATAATCCTCTTCTGGAAGAGACGAGTTGGAAGCCATTTTGTCTCAGAGTGAAGCTACAAACACTGCTCAATACTTCAGCTGACAGAGTAAGCAGCAGGTTCCAGTGGTCTGGGTCAGTATTCCCTCCTGTAGCTGTGTGAAGACAGTCACCTCCTCACTGGAAGTTGTGTTTGATCTGAAGGTCAATCGTATCGTCTCAGATGAGTCTGGCAGGGAGCGGAGCTTCGACACACCACCACAGACCTGTTGCAAAGTACACGCACACACAAATTCACCATTCATCTAATACACACACAACGTATGCGCCACACATATTTAATTGACTTAATGAGATCAAGTTTATTTCCTATACAATTAGTATAGACAGGTAACAATAGAGGGGGAGGGAGGGAGAGAGCCTATTTAAACCATGCAAAAACCTAGAGTACTCTAAACATACTTTCAGTGCAATAACTGAAAAGCTTGGCTCCACGTTGCCTGCAGACATTTTATACTGTATAGTGTTCTACACCATTGCTGAGGTGAAAAGAAAAAAGAAGGTGGTTTGTTATGAAGTGAATGAGGATACTAGAAAGCCGCATCTGATATGCATTAGAGTTTTATTGATCACCAAGGGGAAAAGTGTCCCTCGACTTAAGCATGCTTAAGCATCCAAACTGGCCCCTGTAAAAGTCATAACCTAACCCAGGGTTCCCCAATAGGCGGCCTGCGGGCCATTTGCAGCCCGAAAGAGGCAACTGTCCGGCCCGCGACGACTCCTGACATAAAAAATAAAATGAATTTGTTTTTGAAAAACAATAATATCTGTATTACTGTTCAAGCAGACTAACAAACACATCTGTAAGTAAATTGTTGATTCTGGACTTATTTAGATTTTCAGTATGTACAACTGGCTGCTGTTAATCTGTATTACTTTTCAAGCAGACTGTAATAAACAACTATATTATAAGTAAATGGCTGATTCTCAACTTATTTTGTTTCCAGAGTGAATTTTTTCCTTGTGACCCTCAACACAGAATTTAAGAATCCCAGGCCTAAAATAACACAGTGTCAAATTAGCTCGATTAGAAAAAAAAAAAAAAAAGAATCGGCGCCCGCGCGCAAACCAAGACATAATTTGGCCCTTGGGGAAAAGTAATTGGGGAACCTTGACCTAACCCCTCCCCCTTCAAACTGTTTACTGTACATATTTGTTTTTCTTAACTTTAAAATGTTTTTATGATGTTCTTCATAGTACTGAATATCTGTCTGTCATTTATGTCCCCATGAATTGAGTACGTGAGGACCCCAGTTGAAACAAGCCAGTAGCCTTTTCAATCCTATTTAGTTTTACCTTGTATTTTGAACTGTACTTCCATGTGCTTTTTTCTCTGCAAACTTCTAAATAAAGAGTTTAATCAATCAAATGAATCAAATGCTAACTATCCACTGTCCTGCATCAGGAATGGACACAGATGGTGTCACCCTTTAAAAAAAAGCTGACAATATTTCATTTTCATCCTAACGTGTTGTCAGCTTGTACATCTGGTGTATTTGTGAGGAAAGTAAATACCAACCTCTGTGTTTACTGGGTCGTCTCAGGTAGGGTTGGGTGTAGGTGTGAAACGCTCCCTAATCTGATGGTCATGGAACTGACTCTGGTTCCTCAATGTTGGTCCGGTTCCAGATCCAATCCTAGTCTCAGGGGGTCAGGTAAGGTTCAGCTGTGTTGAACAGGATTCTAAATCAAACACGGAAAAAAGAAAATAACTCAGTTCTTCTCTGAACTCGAATACTTTAGGTTTTTTTGTTTTTTGTCGCATTCCTGAACCAATAATTCAATAATTGAGGACTCTGCTGCGGTGGGAGACCAAAATTAAACTATAAATGAATATAAACTCCAAAACAACTATCACAGGGATTACTGATGAGCATACTAATGATTTAGGTTAGAAAAATATATGTTTTTGCTCTTGTTAAGATTGGTCTCCTATTAATTTCATTGGTCAAATATTGGATTATTGGCTCAGGAATGTGACAAAAACAATCTCCATGAATTCAAGGCTTCATGGGGTGAGTAATTGATAGAAAGTTTTTTTTTGTTTAGATAAGTATTCATTAACCACTTAAACCTAGATGCTACTGTAAGTCAAATAGTGAAAATAGACTGTCTATAACGTATGTGTAATTTAAAAAAAACTTCAAATCACTTCAAAACCGTGTCGACAGGCTGTTACTACCCGTTTCTAAATTGCACATAAACAGGACATTGAGTTATGCAAAACGAGCGTTCTCCAAAATATTCGTTGGAATTCGGCTCACATGCCGTCTATAATGACCACACACAGGTACATAGGTTCAGACAGTGGTGGAAGAACTACTAACATTTTTTGTTAGTGCAGTTAAAGTACTAAGTAGCAATATCACAATGTAGAAAATTAGGGCTGGTGAATTAATATTCGAATATCGAATATTCCTCGAATATGGGGAAAATATGTATATTCGAATATGAAAATTAATATTCGAATAAAACAAATGTTTTATATTTATTTGACAGGGACAATACAAAACAAATGTATAAAGTTATAAAAACAAACAAAAGATATGTTTTATTGGATCCGAGCACTCCATACATAATTTTTTGTATTGTTTCAGTCAAAAAAAATATGTCTTTTTTATAATAATAATAGTATTAGAATATATTCAAATATCTGCCAATTTTTAAGACCAATATTCGAATATCATTGCTGAGGAAAGTTGACAGCCCTAGTAGAAATACATTTACAAGTAAAACATCCTGCTTTAAAACTTTTACTTGAGTAAAAGTACAATATTGTCAGCAAAACATACTTGCATTACTCATTATGCAGAATGTCCCATTTCACAAAATAGCAGATGCATCAGCTCACAACTTGATGCGACACATTGTGAGCTTATAGATCGGCTATTTTAGAATATCCTACTTTTAAAATAGGGCTTAAATTGGTTAATGTTAGTTTTGTAATAACTATAAATAAATACATCTGCAAGGTAAGTAATAAATAATAAGTAAATTACAAGCAAATATTCTGAGATGTAGCAAAGTAGATGAAATGTAAATAATCTTTAAGGTACCTCAAAATTGTACTTGAATACAGTACAGAGTAAATTCAGTTATTTAGTTATTCCACCATTGTGTAAAACAACAAAACAAGAACACTGTATATAAAAATGCAATGCTGCAGATTCACATACATTACTGTCAGAAAGTCTGTCATAATAACATTACAAAGTGGATTTTTCTACTGACAGACAAATATTGTGTTTACATTGTGATAGCTTCACTGCGACTCATTTACATGAATTATTTTTAGCCCAAATACAACATTAACCAAACACTCACACTAAGCTAACCCTGAAACATGACTGTCATATGTGAACCATGGCTAACACTAAGCATAAACCTAACAGGAAAAAAACGGTAAACCTAACCTTGGATTAAGACTATCAGATGTATTTTACTAATAATAGTGTTGGTCTTTGTACAAATGCAAAATATAAGTTGCTTATCCTGTAGCCCCGGATGTTAACTCAGTATTCGGAGTATTTGTTTACTGTATTAATCCCTATTTTTCAATAGATATGTGTTTTAATCCCGTCTGTGTCTGAACGCCATTCCCTCCCCTCGTTTACATCCTGTTTACATTGAGTGTAATACCGACTTTCACCTGATGCGCCCCGTCACCACCACCCATTGAGGAATACAGGGAACTTCAGACAGAATCCGAAAAACACGGGATTAAAACAGATCTATTGCAAAATACAGACTAATACAGTGAACACATGTTCCGAATGTCTAGTTAACATCCGTGGCTACAGGTTAGATACTTAATTAACCCTGAAACATGACGTGAACCATGGCTAGATAGATACTTAATATGATTGTTTTGAACATGTGAGGAGAAGTACGGGCTTTTCGCGAGGATGTCCAGTGACTATCCTAATAGTATTAGGGGGGTTGAGACCAAGACTATCATAGATACTAAAGTAAAAGTCAGCCACGATACAAAATTAATCTATGATAACCTTGATCCATGGATGTAATGATAAATAGAAAATACACTTCAAACAAACACAAACCTCACTGGCTGCATACAACTGAAGGGGGAATGAGTACAAACTGTACAGAAATTACAGAAATTACTTTTAACAAACAATATATTCTCTTTTGCAAAAACAAACTTCAGACAAACAAACAAACAAACCTCATCTACCACACATGATCTGTTGTTCGTCTTCAAATCTAGTTCACATGGAAGAAGTGCAACCACTAACAGTGTCCCTCTAAATACCTGACTCCAAATTATATTAGTTCCGGGCAGATTCAGACATGTAAAAACTCTCCCCACACACACAGTGGTAACGAAACAAAAACACTTTCCAAGAAATAAATCATATAAAGAAGAGTCAAACAAATCTAAAAATAAAATAAAACAAAATAAAAATCATGGCAGTTAAATCAGGTCTAACTTGTCCAATAAGTATGCAAGGGATAATGCATGGGGAGGTAGTCATTATTGAAATTTAAAGCCCGACAGGGCGATTAACCACCGAGGCGAATGCATTATCCCGCTTATTACACGGCTACTTAATAAATACATAAATACATTTACCCAAAAGTAACAACAAAACGAAGTATTTCCTTGCTTACGGCAATGAAAGTATTCCATAAGTATTGGGCTGGGCGGACAAGTTCGCCTCGCAAAAACAAATGACGAAATGGAAAAAAACTCGCCCCAAAACACACTCGCCCCGCATTCTATTTACTGCCGATTTGCCTGTAATACCGCCGGATTTGCCCCGGGGCGACTGTGTTTTGGGGCGAGCGTTTTGGTATTCCCCCGTTGTCGTGCCACGATAAACAAGGAAGTGCAGTGGATCAAATAGAATCACTTTTCGGTCATTGCATCGTCTATTTCTCACTTCAAATGTTTTCAAAAACATTGTTGAGAGCAACGTTTAGTTGTAAATTACATTGTTTCTTTGTTTACATGGCTGTCATGTTAGATAAAGCATAAAACCAAGCAACGCAGGTTGGCACAAGCAGGTGCTCTGAGTCTCTGATTACACAGTTTCCTCGTCAGTCTCACCGGTCATTATCATCGGTCATTATCCAGAAATAATGACCGATGACTGACCAATCAGAATCGAGCATTCAACCAAGCCGTGTAATAATAGGCAATAATGTTAAGTATTGGACATTAATGCTGCTCTGCTGCTGGTGGACATACACAATTATTTAGTCAGTGGTTTCAGGGGTAAAAGTTATATCATAAATTAATAGCTTATCACTTTTGTGTTGTTTAATAAACTGAGAAGCCAAAAATAGCCGATCTACAAGTTCATAACACAAGGCGTTGAGCTGGCAGATCGGCTGTTTTCGGCAAAGAGGTGTAGGTAGAGGGAAGTATTGATGGTTTAAGTGGTAAAATGTCTGGAAAATACATATTAACATGAATCCAAAATACACTGATGATCGTGCTGTCAAACAATGAAACTATATGGAATCTACGAAAAAGTTTAATCTATTCTAGAACATAATTGTATATAATATGTAGTGGGGGTCCCTGCTTCGTCTCTCTCTCAGCTAGGGGGTCCTTGCCTTCGGCTGAAAAACGTTGAAGACCCCTGGTTTAGGGTGAATGACTTGTGGTTAAGAGCTCATGCAGCATGTATGCACCGCCACAAGGTGTCACTGTGGCAGAACCATAATGACTATCACGTTAAAGGACAACTTTAGTTTTTTACAACCAAGGTTTATATTTTAGATTGTAATTAAAGTAAATAAAAGATGAGTGTTAAAATTTGTAAATGTACTGCTTTCTATAGTTTTAGCAATTTTCGTGATATTTTTTACAGTGGACGGGGGCATTCTGTCCGGTGGCTAAATATGTATTTTTTTACACAATAACCCAGCGTTTTCTTTATTATTATTTACAGTAGCTCTTCTAGCCCCAATAACTCACATCTGGCAATCAAAGACCACAGGACCTTTTTTATTGTGTAAAAAAGGCATATTTAGCCACCGGACAGAATGCCCCCGCCCACTGTAAAAATGATCGCAAAAATTGCTAAAACTATAGAAAGCAGTAAATGAAAAAAGAAATACACTCATCTTTTATTTACTTTAATTACAAGCTAAAATATAAACCTTGGTTGTAAAAAACTAAAGTTGTCCTTTAAGTCTATGGTGTTCATAGAAGGCCTACTTGACCTTCTTTAATACAGTTATGCGTGAATAACTTAATTGTAATATTTCCATTGTTGTTATATTGGATGTTAAGATTTAATATTAGAATCACTATAGGCCTAGTTAAGCAATGTTACTGCACTTTCCCCACAATGTTTTTTTCCTTTTATGACAAAAACACAAAAAGCTCAGCTCAGACATGTTACAAAACAAAGAACACATACAAGCTCCTCATACCAACACAAAAGTACATCTTATACATGCTATATGTTTGGGGATTGACAATCTTGCACTACCATATAAGGCCATGAGAGATCTGAGACGATACAATATGATAAAATAAAATAAAATTAATGAAAACAAATAAAGGAGGATCAGTGATCCTATCAATCAAGGTTGGCAGTGTGCACTGTGTGAAGTAGATAAAAAAAAACAGATAAGTATTGAGTTCATGCTACTATAGATATTTATATTGGCTTGGTGGTGTTTTTTCTGCTTGCCCTGTAGAAGGTCTATGTTAGGCAGAAACATGTAAGCTTGATTTTAATTTGTTCAATGATGAACTACTAGATTTTCATTAGAGCTTTAACATTTTTGGACAGTTCCTATTTCTGTTTCCTTAAAGTACACACACACACACACACACACACACACACACACACACACAAACCATATTAGTTTATTAATCTGCTACATTTTATCGTAACACACTGTAATAGTAAAAGCAGTGAATGTACAACTCACTTTTTATTTCAACAGTCAGGAACATTGACACATTTTGATTAAAAGAGTGTCAGAGTGTAAAAAATGTAAGGAGGAGCAGTATTTAAAACAAATTTAAGGTCACATGAAATACTAGCAACTGTCCACTTAAAGAACTCTAAACTGACAGTAGAGTCAATACACAGGCACAAACAAATGTAACATCAAACTTGAACTGGTAACATAGGAAAACAATAAATCTGAGTATTCACTTAAAAATAAAAAAGAGGAAAACAATAAATCTGAGTATTCACTTAAAACATAAATGGCCAACATCAGTGTTCAGTATAAACAACTTTTCCATGGAACTCTACAATGATCTATAGTATGATACTAAACCCTTTTCACTTCAAAGACCAACAGTTTAATGTGCATTAGGCAACTGACCACCCAATCTGCACTGTAAAATCCTTAAGTGTTTATTTTAACTCAGAGTGTACAAATGTATCAATTTGTTTAGAAACAGTGATCCAAACAGTAGAGAACCAGCATGAATACCCATCAAGAAGTAGCAAACATAATGCAACAGCAATGCAAAATTATTTTAGCACCAAAGTGAAAGAATTTATTAATATATAATATATATAAACACCAAGTGGATTTCACAATGGGAGCTTACAGAGATGGAAAAATAAACTGCATGCATGACACCACACAGTTCTGATGTTATCACAGTGAAAGAAAATATAAATGTGATTATATGTATTTTAATAATTGAATACATGTATCACTCTTGAAGATCACCCATGTGTTTATTGAAAAGTATTAATACCCAGTTTAGGGCTGTAACTATCACTTATCTTCTTAGCGATTATTCTATTGATAACGTTTTATATTTAGCAAAATGGTAAGGCACAGATCTTTTTAATAGTAATTTGTATACAGTGTATCAATGAATAAACAAAAGGATATTTTTTTTATATATAATTGAAAGTCTGATTAATGACTTAAAAGCTTTATTTTGTCCCAAAACAGTGTCACACATATAGCCGATCTAGAGGTTCTTGTGTCATATATAATTGTGAGTTGGTATATCTGCTTTTTCTGCTATTTTGAAAGTCAATTAGTTTATTAATTATCAATGAAATCGATTAGTTTAACCATTACACCAGTGCAACAATCCCCTCATTCTCCAAATGTAACCATCATCACTAACCAACTTTTAACATTCTCATGCCATTATGAGCATAATTATAATAATCTGCCATTATTATTAGACCACAAGACAATCATTTAGATTCTCAAAATGAAGTCATGTCTCATCATCATCATCATCATGTCTAACTATGTTGTTCCAGAGTTACACTGACCTTCCTTGGTAAAATCTTCAGAGGGAGAGACTTAGTGAAAAAGTATGGATAGAGTGTGTCAGTGAAAGTGTGTGTGAAGGTGTGGATGTGTGTTAAAGTATCAGCATCAGAGAATGACAGCTTTCCTTCATTCCAGTCCAGCTGCACTCTGATCCTCTGAGGTTTCTGCTCCACTGAGAGAAGTGTGAATGACTTTGATAACGCTTTGCGTGCTCTGTATTTACCTTCATGAAACATTATATACCACACTAATTGACCCAGATCTTTTCCCTTTCTCTGAAAAGACTCTGCTAACACACCCAGTGCCCACAATGGATTGTCTCCAACCTCAACATCCCAGCTGTGGGTCCCTGAGTTAAAGCCCTCAGAACCCAGGACAAAGCCCAGATAGTCAAACCTCTCTGCGTTGTCAGGAAGCTTCTGTGTTTCTCCACGTCTCACACCGGTCAGATCATCAGACAGGATGAGGCTTGGATGGGCAGTGTTGGGGTCCAGAATGACAGGAGTGTAGGAGACAATGTCCTTCATCTTGTCCCAGACTCTGAAGGTCAGGTTGCTCAGGTGTTTGGTCACGTCTATCAGTGGTCCTGAGACCAGCTGTGGATCCTGCAGTGTGAATTGGACTCTTTCCATTGTAGTCTTGTAGTTGTGAAGGAATGAGATGTGTTCAGCTCTCAGCTCCTCCTCTATGGCTCGGATGTTATTTGAAAGGGTTAATATGTCTCTGTTCAGACCCTCAGTCTTCTCCTTCATCATCTGACTCTTCTGCTGCTCCTCCTCCCTCAGTGCAGTGATGCTGGCATCCTCTTCCTCTTGTAGAAACTGATGAATCTTCTTAAACTCGTCTTTAATCTGCATCTCCGTGTGCCGGGTCTGAGCCTTAATGTGTTCTGCTGTTAGGTCACAGGTTGCTTTAACTTTATTAAAGACCTCCAGTTTCTCCTGTAAAGGCTTCAGTGATTTCTGGACTTCCTTCTTATGATCCAGAGCAACTTCATCGATGGGTCTGAAACTGTGGTTGGTGTGTTTTTCCGAATGAAGACACACAACACACACTGGCTGTTGACATTCCTGACAGAAGAGTTTGAGTTTTTCAGCATGCAGACTGCAGAGATCCTCAGACCCTGATGAAGTTCTCTGTCGTTTTGAAGCTCTCTGATGTCTCTCCTGTATGAAGGCCTCACACAGGTTCTTCAGAGCCAGGTTACGGGGTGGATGATCTGTTGAATGTATTTCTTTACAAACTGGACATTCATTTATTCTCTTGTGTCTCCACCAATTCTGAAGACATTCTTTACAGAAGCTGTGGCTGCATGACAGGACAACAGGATCTTTAAAGATGTCACGACACACAGGACAGGAAAGGTCCTCTTCTGGAAGAGACGAGTTGGAAGCCATTTTGTCTCAGAGTGAAGCTACAAACACTCTGCTCAATACTTCAGCTGACAGAGTCAGCAGGTTCCAGTGGTCTGGGTCAGTATTCCCTCCTGTAGCTGTGGAAAGACAGTCTGTTCTCCTCACTGGAAGTTGTGGTTGATCTGAAGGTCAATCTTATCGTCTCATATGAGTCTGGCAGGGAGCGGAGCTTTGACACACCACCACAGACCTGTTGCAAAGTACACACACACAAATTCACCATTAACCAGTAGATGAAATGT
The DNA here is from genome assembly GCF_963454915.1 of Gymnoscopelus microlampas. Classification (NCBI taxonomy): domain Eukaryota; kingdom Metazoa; phylum Chordata; class Actinopteri; order Myctophiformes; family Myctophidae; genus Gymnoscopelus; species Gymnoscopelus microlampas. The sequence continues at coordinate 5,746,523 of NC_139953.1, read as the reverse complement.
AAATAATCTTAAGGTACCTCAAAATTGTACTTGAATACAATACTGAGTACATTCAGTTAGTTATTTATTCCACCATTGTGTAAAACAACAAAACAAGAACAATGTATAAAAATGCAATGCTGCAGATTCACACACATTACTGTCAGAAATAACATCATTGTCATAACAACATGACAAAAGTAGATTTTTCTACTGACAAGCATTGTGTTTACATTGTGATAGCTTCACTGTGACTCATTTACATAATTATTTTAGCCCAAAATACAACATTAAACAAACAAACACTCACACTAAGCAAAAACCTAACAGAAAAAAAACGGTAAACCTAACCTTGGATCAAGACTATCAGATGTATTTTACTATGATAGTGTTGGTCTCGTTTACATCCTGTTTACATTGAGTGTAATACCGACTTTCACCTGATGCGCCCGTCACCACCACCCATTGAGGAATACAGGGAACTTCTGACAGAATCCGAAAAACACGGGATTAAAACACATCTATTGCAAAATACAGACTAATACAGTGAACACATGTTCCGAATGTCTAGTTAACATCCGTGGCTACAGGTTAGATACTTAATATGATTGTTTTGAACATGTGAGGAGAAGTACGGGCTTTTCGCGCGGATGTCCAGTGACTATTAGGGGGGTTGGTTAAGACCAAGACTGTCATAGATACGAAAGTAAAAGTCAGACTCGATAAAATACCTGTATAGTAGTCTTGATCCAAGGCTAAAGTAAACCTATATATAGTGTACAATAGAGATGCGCGGATGGGTTTTTTTGTCACCCAAATCCGCGTTAACACATTCATTATCCATCCGTCATCCACCCGCGGTAATTATATCATCCTATTTATAGATCCGCACCAACCGCACCAAATAATTGTTATTTTCCTGATGTTAGTTTTCTTATAAACAATGTCACTCACCACTGTTGCGATGCAGTGACTGTATACAATCCACAACCATGATAACAACAAGCGAACGTCTTCATTGAGTTACTTTCACTTTCAACCACTTTGTTGCCATGTCGGCTTTTTATAAGCTTTTTATAAGCGACTTTTGGGCTTGTTTGGCACATAGACTGTAAAGGTTTGGCACTTGTTTTGGGCTTGTTTTCATAGACCTGGCTGCTTATTTCTCTCGCAACCTACCTGGCAACACCGTACTCACGCCGCTGGCTGCAAAGCAACATGTAGTGAGCGGCTATTTTGTGCCTGGTGTAAAATGACGTAATATTAAAATACTACAAACGCAGTTAACGCACACACGGTGAAATGTAGTGCTTTTCAAAAGCTATTATAGGCCTATAGATTGATATCATTAATTTAATTCCCGCATTATTTCACCCGCGGTTTATCCAATATTAATTAATAATTATATTTGATTGACCCAAATCCACCCAAGCTGCGGTTAACTGCGGCAACCGCGGCTAATACAACTGACGCAAACAAACTTCAGACAAACAAACAAACCTCATTTAGTTGAAATGGAGGAAAGTTGTTCTTCTTTTTACGTTCATGACTGCTTCCTTGTAGTTGTTCTTTTTCTTGTGTCTTTTGTTTTGAGTGCATACCGCCACCTACCTTCCCGGATGATGTATAACATTCTATTTTACCAGAGCTTTGCTGAACATGTCAGATATAGATTATGAATGATGATGTCTGTGTTATAATGGCGAACTTCTGTGGTTGTTCCAACCATTTGGGTGTAATAAGTAAAATATTTTTAAGATTTTATTTTTTTTCCCTTTTCAATTTTTCTGCCAATTGAATAGCCCTGCCATACAGTTATGTATTATGAAATGTTTTGGTTGATGTTAATTTAACCATCTTTGTCATATGAAAGGTTAATGTGGGGGCATACATCAAACCTCGCTGCCAACCAATACATTTCTGTATTTTTCTTTCTTTGGTGAAATTGGCATGGCATTATTTTAATAATGTTTAATAATGGTATTATTTTCTTAAAGGACAACTTTGTTTTTTTTACAACCAATGTTTATGTTTTAGATTGTAATTAAAGTAAATAAAAGATGAGTGTTAAAAAATTTAAATTTACTGCTTTCTATAGTTTTAGCAATTTTCACAATCTTTTTTACAGTGTTTTCACAGTGGGCGGGGGCATTCTGTCCGGTGGCTAAATATGTATTTTTTTAACACATTAACCCGGCGTTTTCTTTATTATTATTTACAGTAGCTCTTCTAGCCCCCAATAACTCACATCTGGCCATCTCAGACAGCCGGACCTTTTTTATTGTGTAAAAAAGGCATATTTAGCCACCGGACAGAATGCCCCCGCCCACTGTAAAAAATATCGCAAAAAATGCTAAAACTATAGAAAGCAGTAAATGAAAAAAAAATGACACTCATCATTTATTTACTTTAATTACAAGCTAAAATATAAACCATGGTTGTAAAAAAACAAAGTTGTCCTTTAAATCTTTATATGAGATCTCCCAGTTAGTTTTCTGTCATGTCTCAACCTAATACCGTATGCTATGTTATTATTATTATGATTATATGGTGCAACTGCAACATAGTTACATTGTCCAAGTGTTTGATCGATTTAATACTTTATTAACTTGATTATTAACAGTACAGGTAGCACAGTCAAAGGTCATGCTAAAAGGATAACACAAAACGTCCCAGGGGGCTGGTTTCCATTGTGGATCATTGTACTCAATTAATCAATAAAACATACAATACATACAGAGACCAACTCTCCTCGCTGCTCCTACCCGCCTATGAGCACTTATCCTGGCCGGGCATAGAAGCAGATCTACAAACCCACCTGTGAGCACTTATCCTGGGCATAGAAGCAGATCTACAAACCCACCAGTGAGCACTTATCCTGGGCATAGAAGCAGATCTACAAACCCACCTGTGGGTAACTCTGAGAGTGTACAAATGGAACGGGTCCATTTGGTTCCATTTGTACACTCTCAGAGTTACAGACCAGTGGCGTCAGTTCAGCAAAAGCTAAGGTATGGCAGCATGCACGACCTCAGCATGCGCGACCTCAGCATGCGCGACCGCGCGCGTGCATGAGGTCACCCCGCGCGCGAAATTTTTGTGCGGTTCTGGGCGGGTTGGGTTCGTTTTTTTCCAGTTTCTGGTTACTTTATTTCGGTTTTAGGGTTAGGATTCGGGTTAGGTTAGGGTTATGTTATTTAATTCTTATTTTTGCCTGATTTTCCCGATTTATTATCAAAAAAGTACTTCTTTTTTTTTTCTTCCCTGGAGCCAGGGTATGGCAGCTGCAATAGCCTGCCATACCCAATTGACGCCCCTGTTACAGATCTGCGGGTCCCCGGTCCTCACTTTGAGAACCACTGTTCTAGACACATTCTAACAACCAGACAACTAACAGCAGGTTTTTGGAGGAAAATGTTTTTTTTTAACATATTCAGGCCTTCTGGAATGATAATGAAAATGAAAATGAACATGAAAGTCATGTTAGAATTTAATTTTAAATTTAAACTACAGCATGAATGACTTCCTGGCGTAATATTAAATCAGCTTTTTTACCACATTTACACCTGCAGAGTTTTCAGTTTAAACCCCTTGTCTTAAATGAGATCAAATTACTTTATTTATCAAGTTGTGACAGCAGTGGAACAGTACAGAGACTAGTAGACATTTACTGAAATGTACGTATATATAAACATTTGAAAATAGTATAGCTTATTATACAAATACAACCATATACAAATACAACTTGCACCAGGTCCCAGGTCCACTGGCACATTATTGGTCCACCTGCTATTTTTGGCGAAGAGGTTTGGTGTAGATTTTAAAATAACGTACCAAGTTCAACTCATGTCCGTTTTACCCAGTCTAGACTAAAGGGTCTTAAGTGGTTAAAATGTAGAGATATTGATACATTCAAAATGTTGTCCAAGTATTCTGCGGCACCCCTGGACTAGTGTCACAACACCCACTTTGAGAAAGGCTGTAGTAGCCTAAGGTTACAGTACATGTGTTGGAACAGGTCCAGTGTGTTTAATATAAGGTAACAGTACAGGTGTTGGAACAGGTCCAGTGTGTTTAATGTAAGGTTACAGTACATGCGTTGGAACAGGCGCAGTGTGTTAAATGTAAGGTTACAGTACAGGTGTTGGAACAGGTCCAGTGTGTTTAATGTAAGGTTAAGGTACAGGTGTTGGAACAGGCATCTGGGCTTTGTAGTAAATACATTCTGAACCTAAACCTGAAGCACCAGGAGGGGGCTGGGACTCAACAGCGCCTCCATGATGTGACGTCTGTAACTGCACGGTGCTGCTCTGGATCTCCTCATACTGAAACACACGACAGAAAAACACATTCAATTAAAAACACCCTAAAACACCCTGGACAACGCTGTACACGTCCCAGACTCTTCTCCCTTCCCTAAAACACCCTGGACTACGCTCCACATGTCCCAGACTCTTCTCCCTTCCCTAAAACACCCTGGACAACGCTCCACACGCCCCAGACTCTTCTCCCTTCCCTAAAACACCCTGGACAACGCTCCACATGTCCCAGACTCTTCTCCCTTCCCTAAAACACCCTGGACAACGCTCCACACGTCCCAGACTCTTCTCCCTTCCCTAAAACACCCTGGACAACGCTCCACACGTCTTAGACTCTTCTCCCTCCTCTAAAACACCCTGGACAACGCTCTACATGTCCCAGACTCTTCTCCCTTCCTTACAGTACATCATAAAAGTCAGTGACATAAAAGTTTCCACTGACCTCAGCGGGGTCAGGGTTTCCAGGTGAGTCAGGGATGATGGGTGAAAGGTCACGGTCGGGGTCACTGCGTCTGTTGCGACATCGAGTTGATAAATAAAAACCTTCAAACACAAAACATACATATTCATTATTATTAATAATGACATCAAACACAAAGTTCATTCTCTATATCATTGAGATGCATCTGACTGTAGCTTAACATTAAAACCTTTATATGTATTGTATGAACTCATGAAGTCAGTGTGATGTCAGTGTATAAATGACTGACATATTAGATATTATATGTCTTGGTAGTTTATTTCCACTGAGGTGTCAGATGATCATGATGGAGAAATATTTCCATTCTGACACATACACACACACACACACACACACACACACACACACACACACACACACACACACACACACACACACACACACACACACACACACACACACACACACACACAGTTGAAGTAGTCATTTATTAATTGTTGATTACAGCTAAGGAAATTGTCGGGTGGAAACCTCATTATCTCCAAAACTTTTACTTTCCAGGATTCAAATTCAAAACTGTCAAAAGTAGTGAAAGTAGAAAAGTGCTACTTTTGATGCTTTTGTGTGATGCTGTAGTAAAAAAAAAGTTAAAATATGGAGATAAGACCTACAGACGTGCTATCACAGAGGTCATGACCTTTGACCTACAGACCTGTTATCACAGAGGTCAGGATGAAGTTGACACACAGAGAGACTGCTGTGACAGAAACTCTTGACCATGAGCAAACTTCCTGCTGAAACTCTTTGGTTGGCACCTCGCCAGCTGAAAATGTAACACTCTTAGTTAATGTCATACCAATAAAATAATGTATGTGTCACTAGAAAATAACTAGATGAAAACAGTGGGTTGTGCATATCCAGTTCGTTGATGGTGCTGGACACAGCGACAGTTCAGAAGAATAAAAGTCAGCACAACAGCATTGCTCCTAAATGATGAAGGCCAACTGTGGCTGAAATGTTGTACCATGTCATTTTGTCTGTGTTTTAAAGTAAACTAAACACTTAGGAGCAATGCTGTTGTGCAGACGTTTATTCTTTTGAACTGAAAAAATAACTATAATTTTCTTCATGCTTATTAGTGGAGCACTTTTTAAAACCTTTGTGATGATTGTGATAATTAATGGATCAGGTTTTTATAAGTACTAGTTATCTTAAGATAAAACATTTTCAAGTTCAAATGTTTCAAAAGTCAGGAAGTTTATCATGCTTACCAGAGACCAGATAGTAGATTTCATTCAAAGAGGTGTCTGTTTTTTCAGCAGTGCAGTAGTAGAATCTGAAGTCTTCCAAAGTCACGTTGTGAAGGAACAGACGGTTCCCTTTCTTCACAGAGAACCTGCCTTTCAAAGTCTTTGAAATATTGAAATATTCAAAATCCTCAGTTTTTTTAGTGAATGTTCTCAGGATGAGAACAGGAGCTTCTCCCAGTTGCTTCATGTTCCAGAAAACATTGTCTTCATCCAGAGAACAGTTGAGCAAGGCATCTTGTCCCAGTTGTACACGGACGTCGGTCCATTCCAGAGAGAGGACACATGTCATGAAAACAAATAAATACAACACAATCTGTAAGCCTTTACCTTTATCCATGTTGTTCTACTGTCTGTCTGTCTGTCTGTCATCATCTTCCTCTTTATAATTAGTTTGATGTCAACCCAGCCTCCAATGAGCGTGTTCGCAGGAAGGTCACAGTCTTAGTGACTCAGCTTCTAAACGAACTGACAGTAATTACTTACACATCATTTTTCTGTGTAACTTCCTGTTTAAGTGGTTTTGTATCTGTCAAACTGATCATGATAGACGATCATGATGAAACCTCAAACTTCTCCCTATAGTTATAAACAGGAAGTTTAACCTACTTCTTGTTCACAGTGACATCTGAATAAGAACGGGTTGACATGCATTGCAGTTATAATGAAGTCTAAATGCTCTTTGATACAAAATGATCATAATAAATAATAATAAAGTGGTTTATCTCTTGTTTATCAGACAGTTTCAGTACGTTTAAGATCGTTCAGATTCCATGTCAGCACAGATGGAGTACGGTGTGCAACAAGGCTCTATATATAGAGGGTATGCGACATCATCATCAAACCCGGAAATTATGCAGGAATGCCTACTGAGTGTCAAAAAAAGACTTTCTGGCCTTGACAGCCCATGCATCCAAACAGAAAAGTCATATCTGATTGCATTAAACAACATTAAACAATGTTAAACTCACTTTGCGTGTTGCTTTGCCACTCGATGTGCCATTCACTTTAAGCATGCGCATACCCTCTAATTCTCTTTCATTCTCACTCCACATGCTTCTACTATAGGCCACAGACCACAGACAGTGGTGGCTTAGCTGCTACTGTACAGCACACAGCCTGAGATTTAGGAGTGATTTCGGACAGCCGTCTTAGTCTTAACACACTAATAAGGTTGTCTAGTCCAGTATTAATCTAGGCTAGGAAAGAATGCTCTCTAAAATTAAGTCTTTTGTAACTCCTGCTGATCTAGAAAGTGTGTGGCCGGCATTATTTCATCTCTTTATTATTGGATGGTTAGGGTTTAATATAACAATATAAAACAACGGAAACACTCTTACACATTTATTACACCTACAAGACGCTCAACTATACATCATCTGTAATTCTGTAAATCAAAGCACTTTACAGAAAATAATGATTTAAAAGAAAGAGACATTTGAAACAGAGGACAATATAAATACATGAACATAAATGTAAATAAAAGCAGATAACGACAGCAGTAGTGTGGCCTGACCAAAGCAACCACGTTACAGTTAAATCAAAGCAAATAACTACAACAGCATCCTTTATGTGGCAACACCTCTAAGTCCTCAGTAAACTCAATATGTATTAAAGCTATAGAACCTATGTAGGTTAGAACCTGCTCAGCAGAACCCAATATAGACTTTAAAAAGCCACCTATAAGACCCTCTACAACCTGTCTGACCTCCTACCTGTCTGCCCCCCTAACTGTCTGATCCCCTACCGGTCTCACCTCCTCCACCATCATGTCATTATCATGTAGAACCCCCCCTCCCACATCCAGTTGCTGTTACATGACCTTTACATAAAGTACAAAAAATGCCTTTTACATTTCAAGACTATTCCAGTTTCTTAGTCGCCCCACATTTTTCTAAATGTATTTCAGCTTAAGGGAAACAAATTCTTCATTTCTTGTAGACAAAATGGAACCTCGTTTAAAAAAAGTATATAAAAACAAATAAGACTTGTTGGTTGTTTTGTATCCCCAGGGTATAAAACAACGTATAGAATAGTCCAGTTTATACTGCGGGGCATAAAACAGCCTAGCCCACTTCCACCCTGGCTATAATGCGTTTTATTTTGGGACTGCTCCAAATGAGGTGTGTGTGAATATGAAGCGCATGTTATAAAATACCATGTAAACATAAAATACTATACATGTCTGCTGGTTTGTGCGCTTGGTAATAATAATAATATGCTGTATCTAGAGATGCTGGAACCTGGCGCCAGTGGTGTAAAGTAACTAAGTACATTTACTCAAGTACTGTTCTCAAAGTGCAATTTTTAGGTACTTCTACTTTACTGGAGTATTTCCAAATGTCAATACTTCTACTCCACAACATCTCAGAGGCAAATATTGTACTTTTACTCCACTACACTTATTTGAAAACTTCAGTTACAAGTTATTTTTCAGATATAAATTATTGCATTACAAAACATACATTAACCACTTTAGACCTTTTTTATACCTAGGCTATTTGAAAATAGCCGATCTACAAGCTCACAACGCGTCGCATCGCAACGCGTTGTGAGCTTGTAGATCTGATATTTTCAAACATTTTAGTACATCAAACATTTTACTTTTGGTACTTTAACTCATTCACCACCAATGACGTCTTTTGCCTTTTCTTCTCTTTTTTTCCGCACACAGAACCAGGAGATAACGCGATCCAAAGACGTACTGCTCCATTCACTTCCTGCTTAAAGTATTTGGGAAATATTCTGTATCTCAGATCCTGTGTTTTACTATGTATTTCTGGCGAGACATGCTATTTTCAACGCACGATTACTTTTTCCTTTTCTTTTCGCGGAAGCACAGTGAAACCTTCCGTGATTAGCAACCATCTGGGGATTGATCATACTGGAGATAAATATTCTGTGACTACTTGAAAAGGTAAGAAAATCGCTGTCAGTCTGGGCTTTTTGGGCTATTTAGTGAATGGCAGTGAAGTACATTTTGATACCAATACTTTTGTACTTTTACTCAAGTACATTTTGAATTCCGGAATTTTACTTGTAACAGAGCACTTCTACATTGCAGTATTGATACTTTTACTTAGTAAAACATTGGAGTACTTTTCCCACCACTGGTTGAGGAATGGTTTAGTTCCTCAGAGCGAAGGTCACACACAGCATGATGAGGCTGTGTGTGTGTTCTCTTACAGACACACTGTGGCCTCTAGGTGGAGGCGTTTCTCCTCCTGGTCCAGCAGTGGATGGATCCTCTGTGGGTTTGACTGGAAAACAACAAGGGTTTATATTAATGATTCAAAAATGACTGTTATTAGTTATGTTAACATGTTGAAACACAAACACCTGGTTCAACCACTTAACCCATTTTGGGCGGGAACCCCTTTTTGTCACTATACCTTTCAGGACGGGAACCCCTTTTGGGGTTTCTGTTGCTATGTACAGTATACAGCAACATACATTTTTTTTTAACATTTTGGAATATTTGAAAATTTTCAGAAAACTTAAAAAAACCTTCTACAAAAAAAAGAATCACACCCAGTGTGAAGTGAGCGGTGTTATTTAAGGTCATCACAGTGATGGAAGCTCACTTTTAAAAAAAAAAGTAATGTTTTTGAAGTGCGTGGTGCTATTTATAGGTTATGAATTTCATCATGCGTCTCGCTAGCCAATCACAATACTGAGCAAAGGGTCTGAATACTTATCAGCCAATCACAGTACAGCGACGCATTTTCACGACGGATGGGTCATGGGTCCCAACCCCACTTATATTTATAGGAGCGGCTACACCGCTCAAAAAAGCCTTCAAAAAAGATTTAGAAGCTGTTTTTAGAATCGGCCTCAGGTCTACGGGTGATCTAGTTCACAATTTAACCCGGTTTTATCATTTAGTTGATTGTTAGACATTATTATACATTATACATTTAAATATTTGTTCTACTTCACATAGGATACCAATTTGATTAGGTCCATTTGGTTCTATTTGTACACTTTTGAGTTACAGACCTATTTTGGAACCCACACATTTGGAACCCTCTAAAGCGGTGGTTCTCAAACATTTTCATGTCAAGGACCCCCAAAATTATATGTATTTGGCTGTGGACCCCCATCTCAAAATATTTTGTTCCAGACCCCCCCAGAAGCAAAGATTTGTGTTACAAATGTTCGCTTTAAAAATATATATATATATTCAAAGATTTGCACACATTTTCACGATTTTTCAAAAATAGCCAAAGAATAAAATGATTGTGACTCTTTATTAACCAATTTTGCTGGGAACCCCCTGGTACCCCCCAAGGACCCCTGGGGGTCCCCAGACCCCACTTTGAGAACCAATGCCCTAAAGTAACCCAGAGGGTTCCTGGACCCCACTTAGAGAACCACTACAATAATATGTACAACATACATAAATATAATTTGTCTATGTTCCTGAGGCTAATGTATGTATGATTGAATTTGTGTTTGTCAACAATTTTAAGGGCAGAATTATACAGATTTTCATTTAATATATGAATGGTTAAAGGGAACCATTGAGGACTTTTTAGACTAACATTTGAATTTCATTTCTGAGCTCTTTTACCAGCTCTAATCCTCACACACACACACACACACACACACACACACACACACACACACACACACACACACACACACACACACACACACACACACACACACACACACACACACACACACACACACACACACATATCCAAAGCGACTTACAATAAGTGCATTCAACATAGGTAGGTAAGAACTACCTATGTTGCATTCTCTTCTAAAACAAGCAACTAAGAGTATACCTAGCGCTAAGGTAAAAGTGCAATATATCAGCTACCTACTTTCTTAGACAGATGAGACAAATAGGAAAATTAAATGAGCAAGAGCTAAAACAAACTAGACGCGTCGCAATTCCGGGGAAATTGCAAAGTGTGGTTGCGCCGACGCGGTCGGGACTCCAATAATACGCCGGGAGGAATACCGTCGGAGACTGCGCCAATTACATAGTCACGTCACTCCTGAGATCACCTGCGTTTCATTTTGAGAGGATTGATCCCCCAAAAATCATGTTTTTGCATCAAACGGTTACATTTCGTGCATTCGTGGCGCCCCTTATGGATCAAAGTAGAAATGCTTTTGGGGATTGGTTTAGTATACCACCCTCGACATGTGATTCAAATTTGGGATTGACCGGACGTTTCGTTCGTGATTTATGGCATTTTTTGTCAAACGGCCCCTCCCGCTGACTTTGGAAGCCATTTACGGACGAACGGTACGGACTAGCAAAATGCCGCTTGGATAGGTTTATCGCATGGGTCCATAGGTCACGTATACCGATTTTTGGGAGATTTGGAAAAAATCTGTAGGAAAAGGAGCAAAAAGTGTGTTTTGAAGAAATTTCAAAATGGCGGAAACTCTATCCTGACGCAAATGGGCGTGGCCTATATGGGGAGATGCGTTGGGAGCCAAGGAATCCAGGGAAAAAGAAATTTTGATTTTACGACATACGGTTCAAGAGTTATAGGCCAAAACGTAAAGGGGGCTGTTATAGCGCCACCATGTGGCCGACTGGTGTGATTCTTTTCGTAATAATTTTGCAAAAAACTATTAACCTCCCCTCCAAGTCTTGTAACTGCAGCCCTTACGGTTTCCGAGAAAAAAATACTTGAACGGGAGTTTTTGCAATTCCCATTAAAGTGGATGGGGAAATTTAATGCACTAATAAATCAATATCAAAAGATCTATCCTGACGCAAATGGGCGTGGCCTATATGGGGAGATGCGTAATGACCCAAGGAATCCAGGGAAAAATACATTTTGATTGTAGGACCTACGGTTCAAGAGTTACAGGCCAAAACGTAAAGGGGGCTGTTATAGCGCCACCATGAGGCCGAATAGTGTGATATATTTTTTAATAATTTCGGACTAAATCATACACATCCCCTCCAAATCTGGTAACTCTAGCTCTTACGGTTTCCGAGAAAGAAATACTTGAATGGGATTTTTTGCAATTCCCATTAAAGTGGATGGGGAAATTTAATGCACTAATAAATCAATATCAAAAAATCTATCCCGACGCAAATGGGCGTGGCCTATATGGAAAGTTGCGTAATGACCCAAGGAATCCAGGTGAAAATAAATTTTGATTTTAGGACCTACGGTTCAAGAGTTACAGGCCAAAACGTAAAGGGGGCTGTTATAGCGCCACCATGAGGCCGAATGGTGTGATTTTTTTTTTTTTAATTTCGGACTAAATTATGAACCTTTCCTCCAAATCTGGTAACTCCAGCTCGTACGATTTCGGAGAAAACAATACTTGAATTTGAGTTTTTGCACTTTTCCATTAAAGCGGATGGGGAAATTTAATGCACTAATAAATCAATATCAACTAGACGCGTCGCAATTGGCAATTGCAAAGTGTGGTTGCGCCGACGCGGTCGGGACTCCAGTAATACGCCGGGAGGAATACCGTCGGAGACTGCGCCAATCACATTTTCACGTCACTCCTGAGATCACTTGCGTTTCATATTGAAGGGACTGACCCCCCCAAAAATCATGTTTTTGCATCAAACGGTGAAATTTTGCGCATTTGTGGCGCCCCCTATGGATCAAAGTGGAAATGCTTTTGGGGATTGGTTTAGTATACCACCCTTGACATGTGATTCAATTTTGGGATTGACCGGACGTTTCGTTCGTGATTTATGGCATTTTTTGTCAAACAGGCCCCTCCCGCTAACTTTGGAAGCCATTTACGGAAGAACGGTACGGACTATTAAAATGCCGCTTGGATAGGTTTATCGCATGGGTCCATAGATCACGTGTACTGATTTTTGTGAGATTTGGAAAAAAATAGCAGGAAAAGGAGCAAAAAGTGTGTTTTGAAGAAAATTCAAAATGGCGGAAAATCTATCCTGACGCAAATGGGCGTGGCCTATATGGGGAGATGCGTCGTGACCCAAGGAATCCAGGGCAAAATAAATTTTGATTTTACGACCTATGGTTCAAGAGTTATAGGCCAAAAGGTAAAGTGGGCTGTTATAGCGCCACCATGTGGCCGACTGGTGTGATTATTTTTTTAATAATTTTGCAAAAAACTATTAACCTCCCTTCCAAGTCTTGTAACTGTAGCCCTTACGGTTTCCGAGAAAAAAATACTTGAATGTGAGTTTTTGCAATTCCCATTAAAGTGGATGGGGAAATTTAATGCACTAATAAATCAATATCAAAAAATCTATCCTGACGCAAATGGGCGTGGCCTATATGGGGAGATGTGTAGTGACCCAAGGAATCCAGGTGAAAAGAAATTTTGATTTTAGGACCTACGGTTCAAGAGTTACGGGCCAAAACGTAAAGGGGGCTGTTATAGCGCCACCATGAGGCCGAATGGTGTGATATTTTTTTAAATAATTTCGGACTAAATTATGAACCTTCTCTCCAAATCTGGTAACTCTAGCTCTTACGGTTTCTGAGAAAAAAATACTTGAACTTGAGTTTTGTCACTTTTCCATTAAAGTGGATGGGGAAATTTAATGCACTAATAAATCAATATCAATAAAACTATGTAACCAATCTCTTAACAAAATACAAGCACACGATTCCCGGTGAAGCCGGTCATTTTGATATATGGCACTAAATTGGGAAAAATAAACTGTGGGAGGAGATGCGGTTTGAAATATTGTTTATCTTGAAGAAGTGGAACTAGACGCGTCGCAATTCCGGGGAAATTGCAGAGTGTGGTTGCGCCGACGCGGGTCGCGGGTCGCGGCCGCCGGGACTCGAGGAATACGCCGGGAGGAATAACGTCGGAGGCTGCGCCGATTACATCGTGTCGTCACTCCTGAGATCGCTTGCGTTTCATTTTGAAAGGATCGATCCACCCCGAAATAATGTTTTTGCATCGAACGGTTACATTTTGCGCATTTGTGGCGCCCCCTATGGGTCAAAGTGGAAATGCTTTTGGGAATTTGTTGAGTAAACCACCCTCGACATGTGATTTGAATTTGGGATTGACCGGACGTTTCGTTCGTGATTTCTGGCATTTTTGGTCAAACGGGCCCCTCCCGCTAACTTTGGAAGCCGATTACGGACGAACGGTAAGGACTATCAAAATGCCGTTTGGATATCTTTATCGCATGGGTCCATAGGTCATGTGTACCGATTTGTGTGAGATTTGGACCAAATTTGAAGGAAAAGGAGCAAAAAGTGTGTTTTGAAGAAAATTCAAAATGGCGGAAAATCTATCCTGACGCAAATGGGCGAGGCCTATATGGGGAGATGCGTCGGGACCCAAGGAATCCAGGTGAAAAGAAATTTTGATTTTACGACCTACGGTTCAAGAGTTATAGGCCAAAAGGTAAAGTGGGCTGTTATAGCGCCACCATGTGGCCGACTGGTGTGATTATTTTCATAATAATTTCGCAAAAAACTATTAACCTCCCCTCCAAATCTTGTAACTGTAGCCCGTACGGTTTCCGAGAAAAAAATACTTGAATGGGAGTTTTTGCAATTACCATTAAAGTGGATGGGGAAATTTAATGCACAAATAAATCAATATCAAAAAATCTATCCTGACGCAAATGGGCGTGGCCTATATGGGGAGATGCGTAGTGACCCAAGGAATCCAGGTGAAAAGAAATTTTGATTTTCGGACCTACGGTTCAAGAGTTATAGGCCAAAACGTAAAGGGGGCTGTTATAGCGCCACCATGAGGCCGAATGGTGTGATATTTTGTTAAATAATTTGGGACTTAATTATGAATTATCCCTCCAAATCTGATAACTCTAGCTGTTAAGGTTTCTGAGAAAAAAATACTTGAATTTGAGTTTTTGCACTTTTCCATTAAAGTGGATGGGGACATTTAATGGCACTAATAAATTAATATCAATTAAAGTATTGAACCAATCTCTTAGCAAAATACAAGCACACGATTCCCGATTTAGACGGTCATTTTGACATATGGCGCAACATTGGGGGATGAAAACTGTGGGAGGAGATGCGGTTTGAAATATTGTTTATCTCAGTTTATCAATAACAATAGTCTGGTTGCCCTGTTGGGCAACCACACTAACTAGACGCGTCGCAATTCCGGGGAAATTGCAGAGTGTGGTTGCGCCGACGCCGGTCGCGTGTCGCGGCCGCCGGGACTCGAGGAATACGCCGGGAGGAATAACGTCGGAGGCTGCGCCAATTACATTGTGTCGTCACTCCTGAGATCGCTTGCGTTTCATTTTGAGAGGATCGATCCCCCCAAAAATCATGTTTTTGCATCGAACGGTTACATTTTGCGCATTTGTGGCGCCCCCTATGGGTCAAAGTGGAAATGCTTTTGGGGATTTGTTGAGTAAACCACCCTCGACATGTGATTCAAATCTGGGATCGATTGGACGTTTCGTTCGTGATTTTTGGCATTCTTTGTAAAACGGGCCCCTCCCGCTAACTTTGGAAGCCAATTACGGACGAACGGTAAGGACTATCAAAATGCCGTTTGGCTAACTTTATCGCATGGGTCCATAGATTATGTGTATCGATTTGTGTGAGATTTGGAAAAAAAATGTAGGAAAAGGAGCAAAAAGTGTGTTTTGAAGAAAATTCAAAATGGCGGAAAATCTATCCTGACGCAAATGGGCGTGGCCTATATGCGGAGATGCGTTGTGACCCAAGGAATCCAGGTGAAAAGAAATTTTGATTTTAGGACCTATGGTTCAACAGTTACAGGCCAAAACGTAAAGGGGGCTGTTATAGCGCCACCATGAGGCCGAATGGTGTGATATTTTTTTAAATAATTTCGGAGAAAATTATGAACCTCCCCTCCAAATGTGGTAACTATAGCTCTTACGGTTTTTGAGAAAAAAATACTTGAATTTGAGTTTTTTCACTTTTCCATTAAAGCGTATGGGGACATTTAATGCACTAAGAAATTAATATCAATTAAACTATACTACGGACGAACGGTAAGGACTATTACAATGCCGTTTGGATATGTTTATCGCATGGGTCCAGAGATCATGTGTACCGATTTTTGTGACATTTGAACGTTTCGTTGGTGATTTTTGGCATTTTTGGTAAAACGGGCCCCTCCCACTAACTTTGGAAGCCAATTACTGATGAACGGTAAGGACTATCAATATGCCGTTTGGATATATTCATCGCATGGGTCCATAGATCATGTGTACCGATTTGTGTGAGATTTGGACAAAATTTGAAGGAAAAGGGGCAAAAAGTGTGTTTTGAAGAAAATTCAAAATGGCGGAAAATCTAGCCCGGCGGAAATGGGCGTGGCCTATATGGGGAGATGCGTCGTGACCCAAGGAATCCAGGTGAAAAGAAATTTTGATTGTAGGACCTACGGTTCAAGAGTTATAGGCCAAAACGTAAAGGGGGCTGTTATAGCGCCACCATGAGGCCGAATGGTGTGATTATTTTTTGAATAATTTTGCAATAAATTATGAACCTTCCCTCCAAATCTGGTATCTCTAGCTCTTACGGTTTCTGAGAAAGAAATACTTGAAATCTAGTTTTTCTATTTTGCCATTTTCCCCCAACTTTTCCCCAACTTTTCCCCAATTCACTAATAAATTAATATCAATTAAACTATGCAACCAATCTCTTAGCAAAATACAAGCGCACGATTCCCGTTCAAGCCGGTCATTTTGATATATGGCACAACATTAGGGGATAAAAACTGTGGGAGGAGATACGGTTCGAAGTTTTTTTTTATAGAGTACTATAGTCTGGTTGCCCTGTTGGGCAACCACACTAATAAAGTGTATAGAGTACTATAGTCTGGTTGCCCTGTTAGGGCAACCACACTAATTAAACTATACAACCAATCCCTTAGCAAAATACTACTACTTATGCACGATTCCCGATCAAGACGGTTTTTTTGACATATGGCACGACATTGGGGGATAAAAACTGTGGGAGGAGTAGCGGCTCGAAGTATTGTTTATCTAGAAAGAAGGCATAAAGCCCAACTATAACAATAGTCTGGTTGCCCTGTTAGGGCAACCACACTAATAAGTGTATCAAATAAACTAGATCCAATAAAACAAGAGCTCGTAACACACACACGCACACACACACAAGAGTTCCTATTTCTGTTTCCCTGAAGACCACACACACACGCACCTGTGACAGTGAGCTGCAGTGTTTGTCGGTGCTCAACCTTGGGTATGTGACAGTTGTAAGGCCCTGTATCGTTCAGACCGACGTTCATCAGAACCAATGAGAAGTTGCCCTCCGAGTAGAGTTCAGGAAATCTACGCGTTCTGTTCCTGAAGCGAGGATCCTGACTGGACACGTCGGCCTCACCGGCAATGATGTCACAGAGGTTCAGAGTGTCTCTGTATCTCCAGAAGACGTTGAGGCTTGACGCCGTGGTGGATGTGATGTTGTAGGAACAAGACAGCAGAACGTCTTCACCTGGAGACACGCTGATCATCTCTACACAATACACTACACACACACACACGCACGCACGCACACACACACACAGGTTTTCAACTGAAATACTGACCACAGCAGACTATGCACACACAAACTATCTATCTATCTATCTATCTATCTATACACACAATTGTGTTTTTAGCATTGAACATTGGAACGTATGAATAAAAAAAACAAATCTGTTTGCCTCGTTATCAAAAAAGTGCACAGGGCATGACAAATAACTGAAGAAATGTAAATGACTGACATTTATACATTTTGTACTTGAAAAAATTAAAGTTAAAATAGCTGAAATAGCTGATCTACAAACTTGCAACGTATCACGAAGTGACGAAGTGACACGTTGCAAGTCAAGTCACGAAGTGACACGTTGCAAGCTTGTAGAACTGCTATTTCTGCTTTTATATGTATGAACATTTCTTGAACATGGAAACGATTATGACAAAATAATTGTGATTATCTCAAATAATTGCGATTAGACGATTATGTAATAATTGTGACAGGCCTACTGATCACTGTTCTGATGTTAATATTGATTAATACATGAATTGGTATTAAAGTGTTTGTGATTTTTACCTGAGTTCAACAGCAGGAAGATCAGAATCCAGACGCGGTCAGTGCTGTGAAATAAACCAATTAAAACTTTATGAACAAACACGTCAGTCACATTATTAACACTTAAAACACACTTCTTAAAACGTACAAACATTTGGGGAATAATAGTTGCGTGGAGGAAGAGAAGAAGAGACAGTTTGTTTACTATTCTCTATTAATAGCCTCACAGGAAGCCTCACTCATATCATCATTGAATTTGTAACATCCTCCGGAGGCTCATTTTTTTTTAGCTTTGACAACTTCAAAATGTTCAAACAGGTTGGGGTCATATACAAGACCCTACATGGTCTGTGCCCGTCCCCCCCTAAGTGAATTCATTAAAAGGAAGCCTGATAGGGGAATCACTACCAGAACCAGAGCAACCACTCGAGGAGATTGCGAAGTGCCGCACCGGCAAACAACATTCGGTCAAAATGTCCTCTCAGTACAGGGTTGTGTACCGTAGCATGGAATGGCCTTCCTCTGCGTATAAGGGATTGTGCTACATTTCCATCTTTTAAATTCAATCTGAAAAGATGGTTGATTGAAAACCAAAGCTGCAACCATTTGTGATCATGTTTTAGGTTTGTTTTTATGCTGTGTTCCCTATGTAATGTTGTGTGAATGTATTCCACCTCATGGCATCAGTGGCGTGCACAGACATTTTGAGGGGCAGGTGCTCAAGTAAAAAAAAAAAAAAAAACAGGGGTCTTCAACGGGCCAAGGACCCCCCAGCCGAGAGAGAGATCCCCTCTATATTGTATAAAATAGTGTTTAAGATTATACTTTTTTTTGTTTACTTGGTCTGCTCCTTTTTCCCTCTAGACCTATACCTCTTTGCCAAAAATAGCGCTGCGAGGCGTTGTGGGCTTGTAGATCGGCTATTTTTGGCTAAAGTTCTCCTCAGAAAAGCGATGCTAGGTTTCGAGTGGTTATGGTAAAAAAAAAAATCATATTACATAAAGATTTGGCGGACCCCCTGTAGTAACTCTGAGGAACCCCTTGGGGTCCCGGACCCCCTGAAAAAACAAAAACAAACTTTTTTTCCCCTTTTTTTCAAAAGGGCACTTCTGGTCAAGAGGGCAAAGGGCAGGTGCTCTAGCGACACCTACAGTCTATCTGTGCATGTCCCTGCATGGCATTGATGACATGAGTTAAAGGTAGGGTAAGTGATATTTTTTGGTTAAAACAAAAAGTATTTTGTTAAAAGGTTAAAATACTATATTCTGATAGTGATCATTGCTATAGAGTGTTTGTTCAGTTTGATTGATTGATGTACTTTATTTAGTAAGACATGAGAACAACAGTACATGGAAGTACAAATTCACAATACAAGGTCTACTAAACTGGAAGACTCATAAAAGCACTGAGCTTGTTTCAAATGAGTTCCCCAGTAACAGGAGTCTCCCTGTCTCTCCAGCTCTTAATAAACAGAAAATACATTTTTCGGTAGGTGTCAAAATCTCAGCCAATCAGAAGAAAGTACCCATTTTTAAGCTTAATTTGTATAGTGTTCCAGTTCCAATTTTGCATACTCATTTCTTAGTGTCATCACTTCCAATTTCACTTGTTTAATCTGTATCCTGATTGAGTTCTCTGTCCTGGTTGGATAAAATTGGAAATGAAACTGAAACTGAAACGAAAATGTATTTTCTGTTTAATAAAGAGGTGGAGAGACAAGGAGACTCCTAATACTGAACAAACACTCTATAGCAATGAGTACTATCAGAATATAGAGCTATTTAACAATTATTTTAACCAACGCAAATCACTTACCCTACCTTTAAAGGATGTAGGATGTAGGAGTGTTTAAAAAATTGAGTGCTCTTCATCAACACAGAGCCACAGGCCTCGACAATATCCCCCCCAAATTTCTAAAAGACTCAGCCGCCTCCATTGCTCCAATCATTACCCACATATTCAACCTCTCCACCACACAGGGACAGGTCCCCAATGACTTCAAAAAAGCAAGGGTGACCCCTCTGTTCAAAAAAGGAAACCAATTAGACCCTGGCAACTACCGCCCTATTTCTATTCTAAGCTCCACCTCGAAAGTCATGGAAAAAATAGTCTATGAACAGGTCGACAAGTATCTTGCCGAGAAAAATCTAATCTACAAATTCCAATCTGGCTTCAGAACAAACCACTCCACTGACACATGCCTTCTCTATTTGAACGACTCTATCAAACAAGAGATTGAAAAGGGCAAATATTGCGGCATGGTCATGCTGGACCTCCAGAAGGCTTTTGACACCGTTAATCACCCGATTATGATCAATAAGCTCAGAGCAATAGGTTTTGATGACACGTCGGTGAACTGGATGAGATCCTACCTGGAAGGGAGGGAGCAAGTGGTGGAAGTAAACGGCACCCAGTCCCCCCCCCTCCCAGTGACTTGTGGTGTTCCCCAAGGAAGTATACTAGGACCCTTACTGTTCCTGATATATGTGAATGACATGTCGTCAGCCTGCGACTGCAACCTGTTCCTGTTCGCAGATGACTCGGCCCTGCTAGTCTCGGACAGGGACAGGCTGCAGGTTGAGAAAACTCTCAGCTCTGAACTCAACAAGATCTGCATCTGGCTCTCCGACAACAAGCTCTCATTACACCTGGGCAAAACGGAATGCATCCTCTTTGGGTCCACTCCTAACCTCAGAAAGGCAGAGAGCTTCACGATCAAAGCGGGTGATGATATCATCAAAAGAAAAAACGAAATTACCTACCTGGGCTCTATCTTGGAGGCTGACCTCTCTGGTGACAAAAATGCTGAAAAAACGATCAAAACGGTCCACAAAAAAACACGCTATTTGCGGAGTATTGATCGTAAAGTCAGTAAGAAGACTCTGAAGACTCTTGCAGTGGCCCTCATACAAGGTCATTACGATTATGCATGTACTTCATGGTATCACAACACCACCAAGGCCTTAAAAACAAGGCTCCAAACATCCCAAAACAAACTTGTAAGGCTACTTCTTGGCCTCAACTTCAAAACCCATCTAACCCCTGATCATTTTGATAGGATTGGATGGCTTAGGGTTGCGGACAGAGTACAGCAACTTGCTATGGGCCTGGTCTTCAAGATATATCACAACATTGGGATCCCCCTGTATTTGTCAAAATACTTCCAAAATGTTAATGATGTCCACGATCACAATACCAGAGGCAGCTCCACAAACCTTGTCCAACCCTTTTTTGGCTCAACAAAGGGAAGTAACTCGTTCTTATGCTATTCATCAAAAATGTGGAACGCCCTACCAAAAGGAGTAAAGGAGTGCAAAACCCTACTCTCTTTCAAAACAGCCCTAAAGATACACCTTCAGGAGGCTGCAATTGGAAAATGGCCCCTGTCTAAGTCCTAACCTAACCTACCCCCCTACCCCCCCCCCCCCTCTCTCCTTCTCCTTTTGTACATATTTCTCACTCTTCATACCAGTAACCTGTAAACTGATTGTATGACATTCTATAGTAGTTGTGTATATCTGTCTGTCTCTTATATGTCATCATGATTTGTGTGCATGGGGAACTCATTTGAAACAAGCTCTGTGCTTTTATGAGTCTTCCAGTTTAGTAGACCTTGTATTGTGAATTTGTACTTCCATGTACTGTTGTTCTCATGTCTTACTAAATAAAGTACATCAATCAATCAATCAATCAGGATAGGCCTATAGTACTTTTATCATTACTGTATTTAATTATAATATGGTTTTATGTTGTGTCCATTAGTTTTTACATTCTGTTGTCCAGTGTACTGCCCTACTTAGTTCATACATATACAGTTGGTTGTTCCTATTTTCTGTCACATTATGCACGTTATGTTTATTGTACTGAAAGTCACATGTCCGCACTTTGACCTGTCGGAAACAAGTATCTTATCACGATTTTATGTGTATATCCTGAGTTTGCATTATATAAAAGGTAGGGTAAGTGATTTACTTTGGTTAAAATGAGTGTTAAATAGCTCTATATTCTGATAGTACTCATTGCTATAGAGTGTTTGATCAGTAAAAGGAGTCTCCTTGTCTCTCCAGCTCTTTATTAAACAGAAAATGCATTTTTAGTGCTCTTTCCTGATTGGCTTACATTTTGTCACCTACCTGAAAATGTACTATATTCTGTTTACTAAAGAGCTGGAGAGACCCCTGTGACTGAACAAACGCTCTGTAGCAATGATTACTATCAGAATATAGTACTTTAACCTTTTCGTTTTTAACAAAAAAGAAAAAGACCAAAAATATCACTTATACCCTAAGGACGTAGCCAATATTACACATCACATATCGCACATATGTATAGGACATAGATGAACTGAATCAATCAGTTAATCACAACTGTCGATTGTGTGCCACATACATCTGTGCTCCCCAAAGGAAGTTTTCATGTTCATGTTCAGTCCAGCAGTGACAGTCATTTCAGGTCCGGCCCCGTCACTGACAGAGCATGCTGTCCGTGTGCAGCTCATGGAAAAGTGCAGATATTTGACTAAACATACGTTTTCTGCCAGAACTTTCAAATGGATACGAAACTAGAGGACAATGGCTGACTCCAAGTTCCAGGAATTCATTATTTTAACACACGCAGCGTGGCAAAGATTAATGCCGCAAAGATCAGCTGCTACCTGTGCGGGACCGATCTATGGCTGTGTATTTGGAATACATGAAATGTAATATCACAGCCAATCTAGGGCTAATAAAGTCTATGCTATTCTATTCTATTGTGTACTCATAGTCCTATTTCTATTACCAAAATCTAATCAAAATCAACTAAACATAGATGGGTATTTCCTGCATTATGACCAGGATGGATAATAAAATATAAAACGATAAATTAACTCTACAGGGACAGGAACATGAGCCTTTATAAGTTCAATATTAATTAATTCATTCCAGTGTTTACTATATGACTCATAGCAAAATACCTTGGAACTCAGCCCAGATGTTCGCTGACATTCAGAACATAAACAAACATGATGACAACACTTTATATGCCTCATATACAGTAGTAAAGTCTCTAAACCTGCCGAAACGAAGTTGGAACAGAGCCCAGATGTTCAATGACAGGAGCATTAAACATGGCAACCATTAGAGGTGAAAGATTAACTCAAGTGTTTCGAGTGTGATTGATGAGTCATAGTGAAATAACTTGGACCACAGCCCAGGTTTTCCACTCTCATCTGAACAAAGGCATAGCAGAAATAAAATTGCAACAGAGAGTTGTTAACAGGGGGAGACATTTAGAGGTTAGAAGGTGAAAGTTCACTGAAGTTCACAGCTGCATCACATCATATTAACAGAAGTGAAACTACGTCTGCTTTCTGTACCAACTTGTGTCACTAATGGGACACATGCAATAATTGGTGCCCCTATATAATTGTGTGACTCCAGAGGGTTGTCGCCTTATTGTGATTTCAGTAAACTCCATCAATGCGATTAGATTAACTTTCAGAAATGTTAACTTCAAACCGTTACGGTATCAACGCATGGCACCTTTTCTTTCAGCGTTTTGTTACGTGGAGTCACAGAATTAGACGGGTCACCAATTTCGGTGAAACAATGCTACGTAGCTACCGTGCAGCTATAACAGAGAGCTATAACAACAGAATCCTCTCACTAACCTTGTGTTTACATGTAGACTCATGTCTCTGTTCATGTAGTTGTGTGGAGGATGGAGACAGACAGACAGGCTGTAGAAGGACTTATATATTCATAAATATGGTAAAGCTAAAGTTAAGTCAAGTGTTTTGTCAAGTGTTGTCAAGTGTGTAGTTCCATTCTAAAGGTAGACTAGCAGTAGTGTAAAGTAACTAAGTACATTTACTCAACTACTGTACTTAACTACAATTTTGAGGTATTTTTTAGTTTACTGGAGTATTTCAAATCTTCTATATTTTAATGTTTTACTTCTACTCCACTACATCTCAGAGACAAATATTATACTTTTTCTCCACTACAATTATTTGAAAACTTTAGTTACTAGTTACTTTGTAGATAAGTTATTATTTTATAAAACATACATTAACCACTATTTTATACCTAGGCTATTTGAAAATAGCTGATCTACAAGCTCACAACGCGTTTTGAGCTTGTAGATCTGCTATTTTCAAACATTTTAGTACTTTTACTTTTGGTACTTTAAGTATATTTTGATGCCAATACTTTTGTACTTTACTCAAGTAACATTTTGAACACAGGCCTTTTTAACAGAGTATAAATTATATTATATAGGCTACCATGCAGTCATGGTGGAAGTGGAGAGAATGTTTTTTTTTATTGATTGAATAACACAATGTTTAGATACCAACTCAATTCGAGTGGGTGAATATTATTAGGCCTTAAATATCATTAAATAAATATTATGTATTTGCCATGGTCGATTCATAAAATGAATAGTCAGTATGAAATATAAAATAAATACATATTTTAAAAGAGTTCTCAAGTGACCACAATATGCACAGCAGCCATATTGGGAATGAATTGGGCCCCTTCCTTACTTCCTTCACGTGTTACCAATGATACTAATTAAGGCTCTGTTCCATTTAGTGTGGCACATTGGTTGTCTTATTTTCAAGGACCCCCATAACTCTGAGAGTGTACAAATGGAACCAAATGGACCCGTTACACACCCACCATAAGGGGCCATTTGGGAAACAAAATGGAAGAACAGAGCCTTCATTAGTCATTGGTAACACCTGTGAAGGAAGTAAGAAGAGGCCCAATTTCTTGTGTGTTATGGCTGCTGTGCATAGAGCCCATTCCAGTTACCAAACAGTCCACTACTAGACTACAGTCCACCTTAAGAAGCGGTCGGTCAGCCAGCCACACCCACACCCACACACTGGCACAGACGGAAGAGTGGGCATGAACATTGTGGTGACCTCAGTCCACTTTCCTTTCCTTTCTTTTTCCACAGTGGTGGAAAAAGTACTCGAATTGTTTACTTTAGTAAAAGTATCAATAGGCCTACCTACTGCAATGTAGAAATACTCTGTTACAAGTACAAGTCTGGAATAAAAAATGTACTTGAGTAAAAGTACAAAATTATTGGTATCAAAATGTACTTGAAGTACCAAAAGTAGAAAGTACTCGTTATGCAGAATGTCCCATATTAAGTTTTCAAATGTATACAAATCTTTTGAAAATAGCAGATCTACAAGTTTGTGAGCTTGTAGATCGTCTATTAACAAATGGCCGATACAGGGCTGAAGTGGTTAATGTATAATATATGTATTATATTTAACAGTAATAATACAAACTATGTTAATATTGCTCTGATTAGGCATTATATTACTTTGACTCTAGCACCATCTCCTGGTATCCAAGTGTAACAGCTAACTAATTTACGATGCACATTTGTTGCATTCATATTTTCTAATAGTTCAGTTTACTTTATAATGAATGTTGTGATGAATGAAAACCAGGATCACTCTTCCTCCCTCAGTGCAGTGATGCTGGCCTCCTCTTCCTCTTGTAGAAACATATGAAGCTTCTTAAACTGGTCTCTAATCTGCCTCTCTGTCTGCCGGGTCTGAACCTTAATGTGCTCTGCTTTTTGGTCACAGTTTCTTTTAACTTTATTAAAGACCTTCGGTTTCTCCTGTAAAAGCTTCAGTGATTTCTGGACTTCCATGTGATCCAGAGCAGCTTCATCGATGGGTCTGAAACTGTGGTTGGTGTGGGTTTCTGAATGAAGATATTTGCTAGTTTAGTTTAGTTTTTTTAATTAGTTTTAGTGTTTTAGTTTTAGTGATTGATTGATTGATGTACTTTATTTAGTAAGACATGAGAACATCAGTACATGGAAGTACAAAAAAATCACAATACAAGGTCTAGTAAACTGGGAGACTCATTAAGCACTGAGCTTGTTTAAGATGAGATCCCCATGCACACAAATCATGATGACATATAAGAGACAGACAGATATACACAACTACTATACAGAATGTCATACAATCAGCTTACAGGTTACTGGTATGAAGAGTGAAAAGAAATGTACAAGAGAAGAGGGGCCATTTTCGAATTGCAGCCTCCTGAAGGTGTATCTTTATGGCAGTTTTGAAAGTGAGTAGGGTTTTGCACTCCTGTACTCCTTTTGGTAGGGCATTCCACATTTTTGATGAATAGCATGAGAACGAGTTCATTCCCTTTGTTAGTATTTATTGTAATATGGGGTATTTGTCAGGGGTGAGATTCCAAAAGGTATAAGATCTACACGCACGCACGCACGCACGCACGCACGCACGCACGCACGCACGCACGCACGCACACACACACACACACACACACACACACACACACACGCTCTTTTAAATGAGCCCAGTTCGCTGGGCTCATTTAAAAGAGCCTTAAAAAAACTTTCAGGAGGCCAAAAGAGGAGGTAGTACCATTTTCCTGTTAGACAGCCGACCCCCCCCCCCCTGTTCTTGTACATATCTTTCCCCCCTTTTTTTTATTTCTTTTGTTGTACATAGTGTTTTATTTTATTTTATTTTTTTGCTGTTTTATTTTTATTTTCTTTGTGTAATGATATTCGAACTGTGGTGCCACTATATATGTCTATGAATTGAATACCAAGGCCCTCATTGGAAACAAGTCCGCAAGGACTTTTATGAACGGACCTGTTAGACAAAGTATCTTAGATGTAAATGTGTTGTTTTACATTTTTTGCCTAATAAAATATTCAATCAATCAATCACACACACACACACACACACACACACACACACACACACACACACACACACACACACACACACACACACACACACGGTTGTGACCCCAGCTCCAAATCCCTGTCTGCATAAGCTTTGTACTTTGTCAATACTACCCAGAGTATGACAAAATATACTGTATGTCCATACAGTTAGGCTCCTGTTGTTAAAAAGGACTATGATAATGTGATGTAAAAGTAATGTTTAATTGAGTTGAGTAATCCAAAATTGTGCCCTTATGAATCTGGAATGTAAGAAAATGATTTGCCATTATGCTTCTGTTCCAGACATTTGAAGGTCGGCGTATCGTCATAACGTTTGTTTAAATAAAAACTTCAGTTTTATTCACATACCACTACAGGTTTCATATTGTTTAAATAAAAACTTTAGTTTTATTCACATACTACATGTTTCATGTTGTTTAAATAAAAACTTTAGTTTTATTCACATACTACAGGTTTCATGTTGTTTAAATAAAAACTTTAGTTTTATTCACATACTACATGTTTCATGTTGTTTAAATAAAAACTTTAGTTTTATTCACATACTACAGGTTTCATGTTGTTTAAATAAAAACTTTAGTTTTATTCACATACTACATGTTTCATGTTGTTTAAATAAAAACTTTAGTTTTATTCACATACTACAGGTTTCATGTTGTTTAAATAAAAACTTTAGTTTTAGTCACATACTACAGGTTTCATGTTGTTTAAATAAAAACTTTAGTTTTATTCACATACTACAGGTTTCATGTTAAGTGGTGATGATGGCCCTTCAATCAGGCTGGCTTTTGTTATGGGCCTTTTGGCCTTTCACACTGAAAGGGACCAATGACTGCAGTATACTGGGGGAGAGGTGTTGGGAGGTGGAAGGAGGTGTTTCTCCTCTCCAAGAACAAAGAGAACACACTGGCCAGTGGCCTTCTGTCCTCCTGCTGTTCAGAGTCAGACCAACACACCAAACAGAAGGACACAACACAGGCACAGCACACAGACACACACTGCGACCACACTCGCACACCGCCATCGCCATGCAACTATAGTATCATTTCAGTTCAACTATTATCAGACCGCTTTTTCAAAGTGACCTTCTGTTGTAAGGAAACATTTGCCGTGGCCAAGTTACAGGTAAGGATGTATTGTATATGTATGCCTTCTGCATTCTTGCGCAATGCCCTCTGATAAACAACATAGCTGCATGCCTAAGATTTCTCGTTCTACCTGTACTTTAACTTGACTTTGATTGAATACTTTATTTGTCAGAAATGTAAAACGGCACGTGATACAGCAAGATATTAAAGCTAAAAGGATATCACAAAAAAGTCCAGGGGACTTGTTTCCATTGTGGACTTCTTTCTCATACACGAGTTTCCAGTGTCACATGAGGCCTTGGGTGAATTATGCAAGGATGTAATCTTTACTTGATTACATCCAGGATTATTTGTATTATTTTATGTATAGTTTAACAGTCTCTGTGGAAAAATGTACAACACATGTACAATGCTTGTATGTGTGAATGAGAGACACATACACAAATGTTGATTATTGATTGGTTTCCATGGTGATAATCAATGTTGCCATGTCAGCTTATTATAAGCTACTTTGGGCTTGTTTTTCTGTAAAATTGCTTGTAAATATTGGTAGGTGCGGGTTGCGTTTTTTTAGTCTTGTTCCTAAAGTTTGCAGATGCTTTAGGGGCCAGTGTTGACTTCAACTCCAATAATATTCTTCTCATACATATGTAAATTAAGTAATCCTCTTAATCCTGTGTGTGTGTGTGTGTGTGTGTGTGTGTGTGTGTGTGTGTGTGTGTGTGTGTGTGTGTGTGTGTGTGTGTGTGTGTGTGCGTGCGTGCGTGCGTGCGTGCGTGCGTGCGTGCGTGTGTGTGTACTTTGCAACAGGTCTTCACAACTTCCAGTGAGGAGGACAGACTGTTTTTCCACAGCTACAGGAGGGAATACTGACCCAGACCACTGGAACCTGCTGCTGACTCTGTCAGTTGAATGGACTTTAACAATAACCAGGTTTCACAGTGAAAGTAAACTTCAGGGAACATTCTAGAGCAGGGAGTGTTACCACCACTGACTGACTTCCTGTATTGAGCAGAGTGTTTGTAGCTTCATAATCTCTCAAGACAGATTCAGAGTTCTGCAGAGGGTGCTGTTTTTTCCTTCTTTTTGTCGATGGGTTCCCAGATTTGTAGCTTCACTCATCGGACCCAGTCTGAATCCGCCCTCAGAGACAAAATAGCTTCCATGTCCTCTCTTCCAGAAGATGATCTTAAATGTCCTGTATGTCGTGACATCTTTAAAGATCCTGTTCTCCTGTCATGCAGCCACAGCTTCTGTAAAGAATGTCTTCAGAATTGGTGGAGAGAGAAGGGAATAAATTAATGTCCAGTTTGTAAGGAAATACATTCAACGGATCATCCACCCCGTAACCTCGCTCTGAAGAACCTGTGTGAGGCCTTCATACAGGAGAGACATCAGAGAGCTTCAAAACGTCAGAGAACTTCATCAGGGTCTGAGGATCTCTGCAGTCTGCATGCTGAGAAACTCAAACTCTTCTGTCAGGAATGTCAACAGCCAGTGTGTGTTGTGTGTCTTCATTCAGAAAAACACACTAACCACAGTTTCAAACCCATCGATGAAGCTGCTCTGGATCAGAAGGAGGAAGTCCAGAAATCACTGGAGTGTTTACAGGAGAAACTGAAGGTCTTTAATAAAGTTAAAATTGACTTTGACCAAACAGCAGAACACATTAAGGCCCAGGCCCGGCACACAGAGAGGCAAATTAAATACCAGTTTAAGAAGATTCATCAGTTTTTACAAGAGGAAGAGGAGGCCAGCATCACTGCACTGAGGGAGGAAGAGCAGCAGAAGAGTCAGATGATGAAGGAGAAGATTGAGGGTCTGAACAGAGAGATATTAACCCTTTCAAACACCATCAGAGCCATAGAGGAGGAACTGAGAGCTGAACACATCTCATTCCTGCACAACTACACGACCACAATGGAAAGAGTCCAGTTCACACTGCAGGATCCACAGCTGATCTCAGGAGCGCTGATAGACTTGACCAAACACCTGGGCAACCTGACCTTCAGAGTCTGGAACAAGATGAAGGACATCGTCTCCTACACTCCTGTCATTCTGGACCCCAACACTGCCCATCCAAGACTCATCCTGTCTGATGATCTGACCGGTGTGAGATGTTGGGAAACACAGAAGGTCCCTGACAACCCAGAGAGGTTTGACCAAGGGCCCTTTGTCCTGGGTTCTGAGGGCTTTAACTCAGGGACCCACAGCTGGGATGTTAAGGTTGGAGACAATACTAACTGGATGCTGGGTGTGTTAGTGGAGTCTTTTCAGAGAAAGGGAAATAGACGGGATCAACTCTGGGCAATGGGGTCACTGAAAGGTAACTACACAGCACAGTCCTCACCAGGGTCAGTCACTGATCTCTCATTGAAGCAGAAACCTCAGAGGATCAGAGTCCAGCTGGACTGGAATGAAGGAAAGCTGTCATTCTCTGATCCTGATACTAACACACACATACACACCTTCACACACACTTTCACTGACAAACTCTTTCCATACATTTATTGCGTTTGCCCTCATACTTTCCCTTTGAAGATGTTACCAGGCAAGGTCAGTATAACTCTGGAATAAAGTCGTTTTCTATCTCGGTATACAGATTATGGCTTCCACATCTTTTTGCATTGATGTTTCATTATTTCTGCTTCTTTCTTGATGGGTATTAATGATGGTTTTCTTGTTGTTTGGATCACCGTTTCTCAACGTCGGGTACAGGGACCACCAAAAGGACCCTTATTAACTCTGAGATCTTAAATACACACAGGAGTTTACAGTGCAGATTTTGGAGATATGTTCTTTAATCTTTAAACTGGGGGTCTGTTGCCTAATGCATAAACCTGGGGGTCCTTGAAATTGAAAACATTGAGAATCTCTGGCTTAGATCATTGTAGGGCTCCATGAAAGTGTTTCTATTGAACACTTATTGACGTTGGTCATTTGTTTGTTTAAGTGAATACTCACTCTTATTGTGTTCCTCTGTTACCAGTTCAAGTTTGAGGTTGAGATTTCATTTGTTTATACCTGTGTATTGTTTCTACTTTCCGTTTGGAGTTCTTTTAGTGGACAGTTACTAGTATGCCATTTGACCTGTGTACCAACCCATGACCACTTAATTTGTTTTTTCATACTGTACACTGGTCTTTAAATGTATATGCTGATGAAGACTCAAAATGTGTCAGAGTTCCTGTTGAAATAAAGAGTTTAAACTTCGGATGCTTTTATTCCGTCAGGTCAGTCTATACTAATACTAACTAAAGTGAGTTGTACATTCACTGTGTAGCAGGAGGCAGCTTTTTAAAGGGAACAATAGTAATAAAATATACAATGCCTACGCCACCTTTTTCTAGAGGGAAGGTCCTCTTTAACAATGCAATGCACAGGTTCGTGTAACCAAGGATGAGCATGGAAATAAGACATAGAATTATTTTTTGAACATAAAGTATTCAAGCTTTTAAAATACACACTAGACTAAAAACCCAACAAGCATATAAATAACCAACACATACAATACCATATATTGGGCTGACGTAACAGAGGAGGAGAAGGAGCACAGCAGCATGGACTAAGGGCATACTTTGTACCATACTTACTAATTCACCAGGCGGCCATATGCCGATATATTTAGATACACCATGCTTTCCCGCTCTTGTCCTCCTCAGGTACGCCAACCCTATAGCAAGCTAGGGGATCCCCTGAACAAAAAAAGTAGCTTTATAGCAATGATTACTATCAGCACACTTTATAGCAATGATTACTATCAGAATATAGAGCTATTTAATACTTATTTTAACCAAAGAAAATCACTTACCCTACATTCAAACAGCTACC
Source organism: Gymnoscopelus microlampas (assembly GCF_963454915.1). Lineage (NCBI taxonomy): Eukaryota > Metazoa > Chordata > Actinopteri > Myctophiformes > Myctophidae > Gymnoscopelus > Gymnoscopelus microlampas. Next base: position 5,714,840 of record NC_139953.1, on the reverse strand, counting down.
ACTAGTGTTATTGTCTCCGCCAGGCCGAAAGGCATGGCCGAGTCTATGTTGTGCACCCTGTCTGTCCGTCCGTCCGTCCGTCCGTCTGTCTGTCTGTCCGTGTGTACAATTGGACTTGTTGATAACTCATGGATCATGATGACTTCAAAAGATTGAGTTTACTGCCCTCTTCTGGCCACCCACTGTTACTACAAAGGGAAAACCTGTAACAATTAAAATGTAGTGCAGTTCCACTGCTTTGAACCAGTGTTCTCAAGAGTCTTTATTGTCTCCGCCAGGAGACTATGTTTTCACTTTCCGTCCCCCCCCCTCGGCCAAGCTAACATTGGTCAAGCCTCACGTGACACGTGACAATACGTTGAAAGAGTGTGCTCTGATTGGCTAGTGAGACGCATGACGTATAGACGGATTTCCGCGCGACGTCATCACAGAGCAGAATGCGCAATCTGCGCATGCCTGGGGGAAACGAATTGTTGCGCCGTTCACTCTGTTGTTATATTCGGGAGTTAGCTAGCCATAATTCTGCTATTATAGGCATAATAGGCATAATGCTGCTATTATATACAAACAGATCCAACTTCCAACAAATCATTTTTATTGAGTAAACAAGGTATTACAAACTGCATAATTTAATCTACTTTCATTAAACCCGGTGAAGATCATGTCTTTTATGAATGGACATTTGACCAGAGCTGCTGCGGGTAATGGCGCCCTCTATAGGCTTAGTTGGCTTACCCCCTCCTCTGCGCGGTCATATCCTCTCAATGTTTACAAACATGAAACCCGTCTATAGCGGCCTATAAATAGATATTATAGATGTTATGTCACTTTGAAAGAGTCTTAGCCTCTTTCAAAGTGAGGTAAGACAGGAGTAATCACAAAATGGCTGAGAAATGGCGGAGTAACACTTAAGACAGGATTAATCAAGTAACACTTAAGACAGGATTAATCAGGAACACTACTGGCGGAGACCTGTGCTCCGAGGAGCACATTTTCTAGTTTTTCAATTGTATTTACTTTTTCTTATAGTGGAGGTATTAAGTCTTAAAATGAAACTATAGAAGAAAACATAAGAGCAGTAAATGAATTCTCTATAAACGTCTTTATTTTGATGTCGGTCTCCCGTCTTCAGTGTGATTTGGGAAGGTACGGGAGCCTATATTTAGGTTTTATTGTTAAACGGAGCTTTAGAATGAAATACTGTAAGTTTGTTCAAATGAAAGAAGTCTGTGGTTTAATGTAATATCAGTTAGTATTATATAGCTTTATTATACATAGTTGTGTTTATTGTTAATGAAAGTTCTTTTTGTGTTTTATCCTTTTGACAGACAAGTACACAAAATGGTCACGTGTGCAAAAAAGAGGAGAGGGGAGGAGTGGAGCAGTGTTGCCAGATTCTGTGAGAGAAACAAGGAACCAGGTCTAGGAAAACCAGCCCAAAAGAAGTGACTATGGGCCACAAGAGCACTTTAACATATGCATCAGCTATTTGAAAATAGCAGATCTACAAGCTCACAACGCGTCGCATCTTGTAGATCGGCTATTTTCAAATGCAATCTTGCGGGGGAAATTATAATAAGCAGATCTGGCAACCCTGGAGTGGAGTGGAGGGGAGGAGAGGAGGGGAGGAAAAGAGAGGAGAGGGGAGGAGAGTGGAGGAGGGAGGAGGAGAGGAGGGGAGGGGAAGAGAGGACGACAGGACAGGAGGTGTTAATAAACACATGATTATTATCAGAATACAGTACATAACTACATAACACTTATTTAAAAACAAAACAAATGACTTGCAGCACCTTTAATTACACAACAGGGAAGCAAAAGTGTAGTAAGTGGTCTGTATATACCTGTATCATATTCTCTATAACAGAGGTTCTGTATACCTGTATCATATTCTCTATAACAGAGGTTCTGTATACCTGTATCATATTCTCTATAACAGAGGTTCTGTATACCTGTATCATATTCTCTATAACAGAGGTTCTGTATACCTGTATCATATTCTCTATGACAGAGGTTCTGTATACCTGTATATAACAGAGGTTCTCAAACATTTTCATACCAAGGACCCCCAAAATCCCCATCTCAAAATATTTAGTGCCAGGGACCCCCACACAAGATGTGTGTTGTTAAAATGTTTTAAGAATATAAACATTTCATATAGATGGGGGAAAAATCATTTTCAAATAGCCTATGTATAAATAGGGGTTGAAGTGGTTAAACTGATATTGATGTTAATGTTAATGTTGCTGGGGCCCCTGGAAACTCCCTCAAGGACTCCTGGGGGTCCCTGCCCGGACCCCAACTTTGAGAACCTCTGCTCCATTATATAATCCATAATCCAGGCCCCACACACACACACACACACACACACACAGTTACACTTCAGTCACGGTGGACTGTCCTTCCGGGCTATGGGAGCGGACGCCGCTGCTGCTGGGCGTTCCGCCCCTAGGGGGCGCTCTATCCGGCCGCGGCGTCTCCCTGAGCTCCCCGCCGCGCCCTGATAATAATAAGAGTCTTTGCCTCCTACGCCTCCTCCTCCTCCGCTGTGGCCCCGATTCAGCCCCCCGTCGCTCCACCCGATGCCTTTCCTCCTCCTCCTCCTCCTCCTCTTCCTCGCTCTCACTGCTGCCCGACGCGCTCTGGTACGCCTGGTCACCACTAGGGGGCGCCCCGGCCTCATCCTCGCCGCCGTCCACCGCCTCACCCCCTCCTCCTCCTCCTCCCTGCTCCGGTTGGTTGGCCTGTCACAGATGATGATGACATTTTTAGTTGGCGATTGATCGTCATAACAAATAATTACAATTCACAATTAAACCCATTAAAAGGAGCAGTTCACCCAAAAAAATACTTATTTTCTATCAATTACACGCCCCATGAAGCCTTGAATTCATGGAGATGTATTTGTTTTTGTCGCATTCCTGAGCCAATAATTTGATTTCTGGTAGGCGACTCAAAGAGACTCCTTTGTGTCCCCTATCGCAGTGGTTCTCAAACCTTTTCATGTGGACCACCAAATTGACACTTATTAGCCTGTGGACCCCCATTTGAAAAGATATGCCATGGGACCCCCACAAATGAGGATTTTCACGACTCTAGCAGTGATTCTCTTTTTTTTTTTTTTTTTTACCTAATTTTTGTCCCACGATTTTGTAACCCACATTTTTTCACCCAGTGCCAATTGCCTATGTAATCCTGGGCACTACCTACCCTCTGCCAGCCTAGGGAGAGCCCAAGCTGAAGCTCATGCCTCCTTCAACGCATGAGGAGCAAGCAGGCCGCTTCTTATCACCCGGCAGGGGGGAGTTTCCCTGGTTGGACATAGCGCGTGGAAGGAACACGTTATTCCAACCAGTTCCCTTCTCCTCCATCAGGCGCCCCGGCTGACCAGGGGGAGGCAGTATAGTGACCAGGATTACTACATATTTTTGTGAGGGTATTAACTACCCTAGGAGACACGGGGAGAACATGCAAACTCCACACAGAGTAGGCCCCGTAGCAGTGATTCTCAACCATTTTAATTTCAAAGACCCCCAGTTTGACATGCATTAGGCTACGGACCCCCATTTAATGGCATTTCTATCTCTGGGACCCCAATTTATATATTGTAAAATCAATGTTAATTTTACTCTGAGAGTGTACAAATGGAACCAAATGGACCCGTTAGGGTTCATTTGGTTCCATTGTCCAATGCTAGCTTAGCAACCGTTGTTAGCCTGGCATAGGGTCTGGCAAGCTTTCGTCACCTGTCATAGCTGTCAGTTATTTCGCCCGCACACACACAATCATTTGCAACATAATAGCAAGAATAGGAATACCATGATAACACAATGGTGACTATGAACCAGCAACAGATTCCAGGTACCCAAAACCGTTGGAGGGTGCTTTTCCCCAAGCTGAAATCTGCGCTTAAACTGCAAGGCTGCATGGCTGTGTTGTTGAACACATACACAGCTTAAAGTCGCGAAAGTTACACGACTCACTCGCCCAGGTGGTGTCAATAATACTAATCACCGTAATCGTAACAAAATTCAGAATCACAGCGCTGCCTGTTTCGGATTCCGCACGTTAAAGTAAATTCATTTGTTCGTCTATTTATTAACTGCTACTGGTCAACCTGGTGTTTGCACTTTCTCCATTTAGGGTCAGTACATCTATATATACGATTTAAAATATAAAGTGCTATACCCATGGTCACGGATGTTACAATTATGCACAGGACTCTCAAAAGTACCCCTTATATTCTGTATTGTTCAATAAAATGGCCACCGATCGGTGGCCATTTTCTCATAGAGTTGAATATATTTGTCTCTGAATTGAATTACCGGCTGGCCGATGGCGAGCAGGGACAGAGACTCTTCCAGGGTGGAGGGGGGCGACAGAGAAGAAGAAGAAGAAGAAGGGCTGGCGAGATCATCATGGCCCCCCAGGATGGTCGGGGGTCGAACCGGGGATGCGGAGTCCAGAACTCCAAAGCTGGCGGCGGCGGTGGCGGTCGTCGGCGTCTGGCCTTCCGTGTCCGCCGGCGCCCCGTCGGCAGAGCTGACGCGCTCCGTTGCTGCTGCTGCCGCCGGCGCGGTGGTCGCAGCTGTTCCGGCGAGGAGGGAGGTGGTGGCGGGAGCCGGGGCCGGTTCAGGGTCCAGCCTCAGCCTATAGGGGTCGTCACGATAACATGACATCGTCAGTTGGCGCTAAATTGTCGTATACAAACAGGGCTGTCACGATTACGACATTTTACTCGATGATTAATTGGTGCTCAAATGATTTGCGATTAACAATTTAATTGTTATTAATTAAAACCCTAAGTAGGGCATTCATTTACGAAAAAAAACACAAAGTTTAAATATGGAGATAAGAGGTTTCTGCCTGACAGCGACATTAAGCAAAAATAATTTAGATCATCTCAAATAATTGCGATCAAGGCGATCATGTTAACCCAGTAAAACCGGGATAGCATCTGTATTATTTTAGGTTTTAATTTGAACCACTTTAACCATTATTTCATACTTTGGCTATTAAAAAATAGCAGATATACAAGCTCATAGCTTCATGCTGCGCTATAAGCTTGTAGATCTGCTATTTTTGAAAAATCTTGAAAATGTGTGCACTTTTTTTAAAGCAAATCTTTGCTTCTGGAGGTCCCTGGAACAAAATTTTTTGAGATGAGGGAACGCGGCCAAATGCATATAATTTGGTCCTTGACATGAAAAACTTTTAGGATTTAGAAGACATTTTGTAGAATCGGCCTCAGGTCTTAATGGGTTAAAACACATTCCCTGCCATTGATGTAGATCTCCGTCATTTCCAAAAGATATATTTTATTTAAAAAAAAAAAAATATATATATATATATATTCTTTCCACACAGAACCAGGAGATAACATGATCCAAAGATTTACTGCTCCATTGACTTGCTGTTTAAAGTATTTGGGAAATCCTGCCTGTATGTATTTTTGGCGAGACATGCTATTTTCAACGGTGTATAACAAGCGAACGAGAGGTCGTGATGACATTTTTTTCACGGAAGCACAGTGAAACCCTCTGTGATTAGCAACCATCAGAGGATCGATCATACTGGAGATAAATATTATGTGACTACTTGAGAAGGTTAGAAAAATCGAAAAATCGCTGGCAGTGGGTGCACGCAGCCAGAAATAGGTCTGGCGATAATTTTGACAGAGCCATTTACCTCAACCCCGCCACGCCCTTCTTGGGGATGTCCAGGACGTCCCTCTTCATCTTGCGGCGGCGCCCGTGCTCGTTGCGGCGGTACTGCACCATGTGCTCCAGGTCGGCCACGTACAGGAAGCCGGCGATCAGCATCTCCGTGCTCTTCCTGCCCTTGGCGAAGGCCTCCTCCAGCTCACTGCTGGTCCTATATGGCACCAGGTGGTCAGCAACGTTAATTACATTTACTTCACTACATTTCAAATGGAAATATCATCATTTCTCTAAGGACCCAAAATTAAATATATATATTATTAACCCATTAAGACTGGGAAAAGCATCCATCATTTTAGATTGTAACCACTTTAATATTGTCCTGATATTGTCCTTCTAATGCGTGAGGACAATTACTTTTTACATTTATTGTATTTATTTATTTTTGTCATTTTCCAAAAAACAAATAAAAGGAAAAAATAAATTGAAAAAACACGGCCCCCTCACGCATTAGAAGGACAATATCAGTCAATAGAAACCAAGGATGACTCTTTTCAATGAATCTAACATGGTTAAATGCACAAATCACAACACCTTGCAGCGCGGGGCAATGTGAGCTTGTAGATCTGCTATTTTCGGCTAAAGTTCCCCTCAGAATAGGGATGCTGGGGTTCAAGTGGAAAATATATAATAATCCTATCACACAAAGAATGGCGGCCCCCCGTAGAAACTCTGAGGACCCCCTAGGAGTCCCGGACCCCCTGTTGAAGACCCCCATTATAGAGTCATATTTGACCAGGCAGTATCAATAGGTACTTTCACTCAAGTACTGTCTGAGGGTTGAGTACTCTGTCCACCACTACCTGTCGTCGTACTGCCACCAGCCGTTACGTCCCTCGTAGTACCAGGCGTGGCCTCCGGGGGCGCCGCCGCCACCTCCGGCGGACGTTCGGGAGCCGCCGCCCACGGCCGCCGCCTTCAGCTCGTCGGGGGACAGGAGGGTGGGCCGCTCCAGGAAGTCCTCGGGCACTTCCTGCCTGCAGAGGGCGCAGCGCTTGCTGTGCCATGAGGCGCCCTTCATGTAAAACCATATGAAACATTGTCACAATAATGTCACGATTATTGTGGCCAAAAAGATAATTTGCTATTAACGATATTACTGTGGTAATCAAGTATGTCTGTGTTTTTTTATAAATATTTCCATTGCACTCAATTCAACAGTAATACATAATACATACAATACGGTAGAAAAGTTGCATCAAAAGGTATAATCAATGAAAAGTATGACTAAATTATAACTACATTGGATCCATTTCCACAGATTCTTTCCTGAAAAATAACAGTTTTGGACAAAGTTTCCAGCCAACAGCATGAAGCAGTTATGCTTTTTTCTAAAGTTTTTATAGAGCACAGAAGTCCTGACATCACTGCCAGTAGAGGGCGCTTTCCGCAGGTTCATGGCTTTACTTTTTGTATTGATATCCTCATTGGGGAATCTTAGATCGCTTCATATAAGAACTGTGCTCCAAAAATAAACACACCACCCTGGCGTTTTTACTCATATGGATATGAAGCATCGACTGAAGGTGTGAATGTACACATTTACCCAAAGAGTAACACAATATAAACACTAGAAACGAGTCAAACGACCAAAAAGACTACATTTCCCATGAACGCGGCTGCTGTGGGGACAGTGATTTCAGACCCGGAAGTAGTAGTTCTTAAGACTTTTACGGCAGAATGAATTCCATTTTCGCCAGAAACAGGCTGTATCAAATATGAATGAATATCATAAACGATGCAGAGCCACCCCCCCTGACAAAAACGCCAGGGTGGTGTTTGGAACACAGTTCTTATGACGTGATCTAAGATTCCCAAATGGGGATTTCAACACAAAAAATAAAGCCACGAACCCGTGAAACAAGCGCCCTCTAGTGGTAGTGACGTCAGACTCCGGTGCTCTATTGCGATAAATAATAATAATAAATGAATAAAGTGACCCATATCCCCTATACCTTCACACACAGGAAACAGAAGACGTGGCGGCACGGGAGGCGCACGGGGTGCACGCAGCTCTGCAGGCAGATGGCGCACTCCGGGACGGGGGAAGAGGAGGAGGAGGAGGAATCGGTAGCAGCACCGCCATCCTCCATTAGTTTAGACGGAGCAGGGGGGAGCGTCCGTGGAACGGGGGTCCACTTCACCACAGCCTGCCATACTGACAGCAAACAGACAGCCGTCAATGACAGGACATATGACCACCATGTGGAATAAAGCAGAATAAAATCTCATCTCGGAATACTGATATATTATTGATTTCAGCTGTTCCGCTTTAAAAACTATATTATCAGTTTAATGACTTTTTTTTATGTCCAATGTATTTGTATTTAAGTTCATGAAGTTAACTTAAGTATAACTAAATGCATTTGAAATTGAATACAAATGTTACTTTTCAGGATTCCAATTCAAAAATACCAAAAAATAATTCAGGATTCCAATTCCAAAATGGCTAAAATAGCAGATCTACAAGCTCAAAACGCGTCGCATCGCGACGCGTTTTGAGCTTGTAGATCAGCTATTTTAGCTACTTTTGTGTGACATACTAGAATGACGAAGTACACAGCATTAAAACACATTAACCGCCAAGAACGTAGTCCTACGGTCCATTAAATCCAACTGTGAAGCGCCGAGACCGTAGCCCTACGGTCCGGGTGCTTTTTCCTTTTTTTCAATTTTTTTATTTTTTTTTCAATTTTCTACACAGACCATTTTCAGTGTAACACCAACAAACTATTGCGATCCGGTTTTGCCGTTCCCGTCGGCCTCCATTCTAAAGCGCACACTAAAACTCCATTTTCTCCCTTGTAGTTTTTTCTCCTCGGTCATCAATGTTTAACATAAACCGTTCTAACTACAACATGGATGCCCCGTTTGACACGTGGTCTGCACTGGTAGACACAGGGACATCTGCACGATGTTTACAAACAGTGCATCGCGCATTCTTAAGGATTTTAACGGGGTCTAAGGCGACGTGAAAAAAAAAAAAAACAACAATAAAACCTTGGCACTGGTGAGTACATTATGAGATTAACCTCTGGCGGTGGATGTGTTAATTTACGGGAAAAAAAGAATATGGAGATATGAGGTTTCTGCCCGACAGCAACAATATGCAATGTGGCCCCCTGGAGTAAGTGTGGAAATATAGTGGCCCTCTCCATCATCAAAGTTGCCCCTGTTCTAAACCTATGTTGCTGATGTTCAACATACAGCCAACCAGTTGAGGAAATCACAGATTGAGGTTAAAGGCCAACTAGGTGGCTTTTCTAATCTCCCCTCTCTGACATACTTCAAAGCGGTGGCTGTCTTTGATGCATTCATTAGTTGTGCCAAATCTGAGTTGAACATGATCCGTGGAGCTGCCTCTGGTGAACACTTTAGTTACTAGTTACTTTGTAGATTTTGATTATTATTACAAAACATACATTAACCACTTCAGCCCTGTATACATTTCGGCCATTTGAAAATAGCAGATCTGAAATGCGTCGCATTGTGAGCTTGTAGATCTGCTCAAAAGATTTTCATACATTTGAAAACTTGTGAAATGGGACATTCTGCATAATGAGTACTTTCTACTTTTGGTACTTTAAGTACATTTTGATACCAATACTTTTGAACCTTTACTCAAGTGCATTTTGAATTCCAGACTTTTACTTGTAACAAGAGTATCATTCATACCATCACTATTCATCTTATAGTGATGGTATGGTAGGCCCTACCATGCCATCACTATAAGATGAAGCTGATGATTATTATAAAACATAAACAAACACAGAGAATGCTTTTCTTTTACCTTGCTGGTACAGAAGTGTCTTATGAACCCATTGCTACAGTAAGTAGGCTATGCATAAATAAACACCTGTTAATAGCGCTACTACACTATAATTAGCAACGTGTGTGTGTGTGTGTGTGTGTGTGTGTGTGTGTGTGTGTGTGTGTGTGTGTGTGTGTGTGTGTGTGTGTGTGTGTGTGTGTGTGTGGCTTGCACGTAGCTCTGGTCCATAGCGTTAGGAGTTTTAGTTGCTCCACTGCGCCCCCTACAGACCTTGCCAATAGACAAATTCCATAGCCCAGATCTGTAGGGGGCGCAGTGGAGCAACTAAATGTTTTTTTTCCATCCGGTGGAATATTTTCTTTTCTGGCCAAAAAGTGTATTTTAGACATGACGTGGGGGTCTCCGAGTGTTCCCACCACGGAGAGTGGGCTTTCAACATCTTAAATCCGTCTTTGTTTTGATGAATAGCAAAAGCGTATTGTTTTATTTTTACTCCAGTCGAGAGGCTGCACTACAGAGGGTGTGCTAGCCTGGTAAACCCCCCCTTCGGTTGGGTTTACCAGGGAACCCTATACCTAACCCTAACCCTAACCCTAACCGCACGCGGAAGCCACTAGTCGGAGTGGTGAGATGTCGGAATGGAGAGTGAACACCCAGGCGGAGGGTGTGCGGGCAACGGCTTGAAAGTAACATAGCAGTTCGGGAGAACTCCTTCTAACGCTATGGACCAGAGCTAGCTTGTTGTACACTGTTAGCCATGGTTCACATGACGCTCGTCTAGTCACAAGCGTCATGGAACCACTTGTTCCTGGTTTGAGAATGTTTTACATTTACAACCAGTCCATCTACATAAACGGTCAGATGTGTAATATAATGTGCTGGCCCCTAAGCCACTGATGTAACACGTTAAATCGCCCGGGACTAACTACCATATATTCCGTATTGTTCAATAAAAAACTTTTTAATCCGATCAGTGGCCATTTTCTTTGAATATTCCCCATTGTGCTTTCAACTACGCGCCCCTATCGGTTGGTATGTGTATTGCACTTCATTATACAAAAAAGAAATAGAAAATGGCCGCCAATCGGATTAAAATGCGTTTTTATTGAACAATACGGAAGATACAGGTACTTACACCCAGGCGCTTTAACTTGTTACATCCGTGGCCATGAGTTAAGCACTTTATATTAGAAATCTGGACGTTTATGTAGATGTACCGGTTGTAAATGTAAAACATTCTCAAACCAGGAACAAGTGGTTCCATGACGCTTGTCACAGACGAGCGTCATGTGAACCATGGCTAGCTTGTACACTGTGTATAATAATAGTTAGCTCGTTGGCTAACTTTACGGGCGGGATTCTCGGGATAATTGAATGGAAACGCATTCATTTCCCGACAACTCACCTTCATTAGAGCCGCGGAAGGCTGCTGTGAAAGCCCTGCTGTGTTCATAATATCCATAATGTTTTGGTTGTTCAGAGAGAGAAATGGCTGTGCTCTCTCACTGCTGTCAGTGTTGCCAGATCATGCGAGAGAAGTAAGCAACCAGGTTTATGAAAACAAGCCCAAAAGTAACGACTACGCAACGGCTATTTTCAAAAAGAATCTTGAAAAAAAAGGTAATTTTTTAAAAACATTTTTGAAACATTTTAACAACACAAATCTTGTATGGTAATGGAGGGTCCCTGGCACAAAATATTTTCATATTGGGGTGGGGGGGGGGGACTGTGGACAAAGGGGTCCTTGATATGAAAATGTTTGAGAACCACAGGTTTAAGCAACATTAGGAAACAAGGCCAAATAAACAACTACACTTTTCTTTTACCCAAAAAAAACTCAACCCGGCGCAACTAACCAATATTTACAAGCGACTTTACAGAAAAACAAGCCCAGAGTCGCTTAGAATAAGCGGACATGGCAACACTGAATGCTGTCAACACAGAACGCACACACCTCCTAGCTGCCTGGAACACGTGCGTCACGTGACCCAGGCGAGTTTTGGGCAGGCGAGCCACACTCTCGCGAGAAAAGCATTATCCAATGGAATACAATCTTAAAAAAAAGAAACTACAAATCATACTGTAGTCCTACTGTACGAAACTGAGCGTTGAAATATCGCTGCTTGTATTTCTTTTTAAGTTTTTTCTTAATTTATCTGTACAATATTGTATTTTTTTGTAAGCTACCTTTTACATTTCTTAAACTTAAATGTGATGGCAGTTGCAGTGTGACACCTTGTAAACAGCTCTGATGTGTTTAATAGGCTTTATTCTATTTTAATTGCACCACCATACATTTCTTGCTGTTTTATACATTTTATTTGACACTTGCTTTGGTAATGTAAACTTGAGTTTCCCATGCCAATACGTACAGCCCCATTGAATTGAATTGCATTTGAATTGAATTGAATTGAATTGAATTGAATTGAATTGAATTGAATTGAATTGAATTGAATTGAATTGAATTGAATTGAATTGAAGCATTATGTTCAGCTGTGTACACTATGACCAATGGAGGCCCAATATAAACATACTGAAGAAGACGAAGATGATTTGAGGAGGGGGGGGAGCCATGTCTTTTCAATAAATCAGAACATCAGATGTTATCTTATATAAGAAATCAATTGTTATTTCTATAACTTATAAGAAAGTAAAAATGAAGAACTGTTTTGGGTGAAAGTTGGCTAGACACAGAAAAAGATAGCATCTTTCATTGATCAGTAGTCCATCCATTATGCATTTCACATTCACCAATACAGTAGAATATACATTCATTTGGCTACATCAAGTTCAGCAACCTCCCAGAAAGGCATCAAACTACTGTATATACAGTAGGCTACTATAGTCAGCTGTTGATTTGTCGACCAAGATTCACATTAGTTTGTGTGAAGTTGCAACAATGACAATGTTTTTGAATTCATAGCTTTAGATTGATGTTATTGGAGTCGTCATTTGCCTCCATCCAGTCCAGCCATCACCATCTTCTCTTATAGCCTACCGATGTCAGCCTAGGAAGGAAAAGAAGAGGAAAAGAAGAGGTTAATATTGAACCTCAAACCACATTTCTTGTAGAATTGTAGATCGGCTATTATCGGCAAAGAGGTTTGGCGTAGAGGGGAAAAAAAGAGCAGACCAAGTACTGAGTGAAAAGTCAAGTTTATGACGTTTTAGGCGGTTAAACGTCGGAAAATACACATTAACATGAATCTAACATGCACTGATGACTGTGCTGTCAAACAAGTCTATGAGGCTATCTATGAAATCTATGAAAAAAGTTTAATCTTCAACACAATTGTATACAATATGTAGTGGGGGGCTCCCTGCTTCATCTCTCTCAGCTAGGGGGTTCTTGGCATTGTCGTGGAATTCTGGATCAATCAGCAATCGATAATAAGGCACATAGGAGTCGAGACAATATTCTAGGTGGTGGTGGTTATGCTTTATGTACATGATATCATGGTCAGAAGTACATTAACACTCATGTCAGTGGTACGGTAGTTCTGCCTGGAGCACAGGGCAGGGATCATAGTTATACTGTAGCTGCCTGAAGGACAAACTGAACCATAACAAGATAGGCTGTACCAAAACAATAGCTATTAGGCCTAGTGGATAGCCATTATCATTTCTTCCTCTGCATGAAAAAGGTTGAAGACCCCTCATATAAACCATTGCACTTTACTTGGACGCTTTTTGATGACACACTTCCTCCACTCCGAGACATTCGGGCACGGGCCGCCGTGAGTGGCGGGCGGCTGAGGGACCCCTCCTCGCGTGCGCGTTTCCTCTCTCCTCCTGTAGGCGTGGTGTGTGCTGCCTCCTTTGCGAGTACACGGTCCCCAGCGTCCCCACTCCCCTACCACACAGTGCACTGCAGCATGAGACAGAGGGGACAACATATGAGGGGTCCATGAGAAATGGACTCAGTGGCAGGAAGAAAGAAATCAGAAGAACAAATATATGGGAGTTATGGAAGAGACACTGTAACTTGTAAATTGTCTATGAAAAAACATTTTTTTTTCATAGATCAATACACTACTCCATCATATTACAGTGTCATAAAATAGTTGCAAGAAATAGCAGATCTACAACCTCACACCGCGTTGCAATGCGTAAATCTTTTCAGACGGTGGCCCTTGGCTAAATACATACTTGGGGGTCTGTCACAACCACTGAGTTAGATCGGGTGTAGTAAGTAATGTAAGTAATTCAGAGAGGCTTATTGTCGGTATCAGGCGAGAACGCAGGAGTCTATCCCGTTTACAAGCACTAGACCCCTGGGAGATGGATTGCTGAGGTGGAGCGCCACACCTATACCATCAGGTCCCAGTACTTACCGCACAACTTGCCGCAATGTGCTTCTCATACGCTAAGTTGGTGGTGCCCTGGATCGATCCCACGACATTGTGGTCCAAATGCGAGAGCTCTACCAACTGAGCTCTACCCGTCACAGTGGTGCTTGGGGTGCAAAAACCAGATCTCTCACCTGGCGGGCTGCACTGCATGAGCTGTACGTCAGCCTCCAACCCCTGTGGGCAGGTGTGATGACACTGGCCGTGGAGGAGGAACAGGTGTGGCCTGCACCTGGCACAGGTATCCCTCTCCTCCTCACACAGCTGGCAGCCTGACGGACACTCTGTGAGAGAGGAGCACACGCAGTGGTGTAGAGTGACCAGTTGTGGAAAAAGTGGTCAAATGTTTTACTTAAGTAAAAGTATCAATACTGCAATGTAGAAGTACTCTGTTACAAGTAAAAGTTAGGGCTTTTAGTTGTAATGTAATTTTATGTAATCTAATTTGACATTGCTGTATAGTACGTTTACTTAACCTCCCTGGCATCCATACAAGCTCAGTGCTTAATGAGTCTTCCAGTTTAGTAGACCTTGTATTGTGAATTTGTATTTCCATGCACTGTTGTTCTCATGTCTTACTAAATACAATACATCAATCAATCAATCAATCAATCAATCAATCAATCAATCAATCAATGTTGTCAGTTACTTGGAAGTCGAATGTCAAGAATTTCCATAGAAATAGGAGTTAGAATTTCAAGGGAAACTGTACCGGTTTACCTGGTTGAGTCATCATTTAGGAAATGTGCCCATATCAATCACATGTGCTTGCTCATAAAAATGTTGCAATGAATCAGTTAACATGAGTTTAATATGGAAGGTTAAGAGAACAGAATAAGGGCAACCATGTGAAAGGAATGGATCAGTGGTTCTCAATCTTTTCTGAGCTCTGGACCACTAGCATATCTCAGTTAAATAATGACTGTTAAGGGCTTGATCTAATTCACCTCGAATTAACAAATTAAATTAAGGCCTTAACAGTCATTATTTAATTTCAAGCGTTGTCCCCCACATCACGCCCATATCCCCCCTCCCAACACAACAGTGGTCCCCAGGTTGATTCTCAGGGTGGTGGTCCCTGGTTCATAATCAGTTGAAAACCCATGGCCTTTTTTTTCATCATTGGCACCCGTCAGTCTCGAGAGACTATGGAGTCGCGCCCCGGACAGTGGCTCCACTGCTCCTGGTGCAGTGTTGGGTGTGGCTGAACAGACCTACTGTATGCGGGATTTACATTCTCTTCCACACTTCAGACAGGGGAAGACTGATGCTGGTCTGTCTGTCTGGCTTTGGGCCTCATTTTTTTTCGCCTCAGTCTCTTCGCCACGGACTGCTGGGCAAGCGTCTCTTCAAGCTTGAAGCTTGCTTAATTGTTCAACCACCATCGTTAAGACGCTGAATAGATTTGACTGGGTCGTTCACACTCGCTGTGCGTTGATCAGTGGTGTGTTCTACCGTCAGACGTTGTATACGCCGTACACAGTCCAGATTATTTTGGGAAGAAGCGTATACAGTCTAATAACCATTTCATCCATTGAAAACGCGAGAGCGTATACCCACGGCCGCGCTCATCGTATCGTAGCGTATACCCTCCGAAAAAACCTAGAACATAACACTGGCGTTGATGGCTTGTTAACGACCGTCATTGATTCTAAATAGACCAAGGTGTTGCTGGATTTGAATCCTTCATATCATTTGAAATAGAGAGGGGTCATTGACCACTGTTCTGCTGCACTAAAAAGGTACTGTATATAAAAAACAGACTATTTTATCAATTCAAAATTGCATGACCCTCCCTTGGATTCAAAGTAAAATTAGCTGACCCTCCCTTATACTAAAATTAGAAAGGCATGACCCTCCCCTATTTTCCTCCAGGGACCCCCTTCTATACATTTCGACTGGTCCCTTAGCTACTTTCCACCACTACTGCTAATAATGTATTCAATCAATTCAATCTATCAATGTTATTCCACATCATGTGGTCTTACCAGTGCACTCTCGTAGCGCAGTGTTTGGCGCCGTGCCCTCCGGACAGCTGTCCCCGCACCTGCCCCGGAACAGGAAGTGTCCGGGGTGGCAGCGCGTGCAGAAATTCTTGTTAAAACAGGATGTGCAGTCCTCCCTGCACCCTGCAAGACACGAGAAGGGTCACAGTATGTCAGGACACTCATATAGAGTCATAGGATTCACCATATGCTGCACATTCAAGATTTCATAATGCTTTAATACCAGTGGTTTTCAAAGTGGGGTCCGGGGACCCCCAGGGGTCATTGAGGGTGTTCCAGGGGGTCCCCAGCTAAATGTTTATAGTAGGATCTACAAGCTCACAATGCGTCATAAGCTTGTAGATCTTTTTTTTCTTTTTAAATCTTAAAAAAATGTAAGGTCAATCTTGCATGGGGTCTCTGGCACAGCATCTTTTCAAATGGGGGCCCATGGCCAAATATATATTAATTTGGTGGTCCTTGACATTGAAACGTTTGAGAACCACTGTTTTATACAGTACCATAGTAGCTATATTAGTGGACGAGTTAAAGGGTTACGGCCACACACGTCACGTGCAAATTGGGGTCTTCCATCCATCCATCTTCTACCCCTTATCCTGAATCGAGTCACAGCGAACAGTTCCAGCAGGGAATCCCAGACTTCACTATCCCGGGCCACATTAGCTATACATCTAACGGGGTGATCCCGAGGTACTCCCAGAGGCCATAGGCGGCGGGTAATGAAGGCTAGGGTAGGCTAAGCCTTCCCAAATGTTATCCTGGAAATTTTTTGAAATTGAGCAAATTATATATAATAAATGTGCGCAGCATTATATATTGTGTGTGCTGTCGCTGCAGCCCCCTGGTGACAATCACGCCTACCCGCCGATCAAAGGAGCACCCTCTCCGCCCCCTCCCTTCAGCAGAAAATAACGTGCATTACTGCGTTCACATCAGCGCAGGCTGCGCAGCACTGCTTGTCACCCTATAACCGAAATAAACTTAATAAAGTAACCAAAAAAGTAACTTTATCCACGGGAAACCCGAAAAAAATCGGGTTTCAACCCGAAAAAAATCGGGACACATGCACGCGCGCTGCGCGCGCGTGCATGTGTCCCGTACTAGCCTTCCCAAATGTCGGACTCACCCGCCGCCTATGCCAGAGGCCAGGATGAAGATATAACAGGCTCTGATGTGCATAACTGTAATTCTGTGTTTCCAGAAGGTGGCATGCTTGTTTCCTGTTCATTTTCCCATATAGCTGCGTTTGATTGGCTCAGTACCATGTTTGAACCAGCGAGACACACAAGACACCTTCACAAGTGTTTCCACCAGTTCAGTCGGCTGCCGGGCCAAATCAAAATGATGCCATGGGAAAATGAACCAGAACAACCGGAAACCAGTAGCCTGCCTCCAGCCCCTGAATAGGCTCTATGCACAGCAGCCATATTATCACTTCCTTCACAGGTGTTACCAATGATACTAATGAAGGCTCTGTTCCATTTAGTGTAGCACAGTGGTTTCCACGACCCCCATAACTCTGAGAGTGTACAAATGGAACCAAATGGACCCTTACGGGTCCATTTGGTTCCATTTGTACACTCTCAGAGTTACACACCTGTAAGGGGCCATTTGGAAGCCCATGAGGGTCCCTGGACCCCAACTGTAGACCCACTGGTGTAGCAGAGTGTTTCCAGTGAGCCAACATGCACAACATCAGCACCCTGACTCTGTTTGACCAGAATGGAACAGAGCCTTCATTAGTATCATTGGTAACACCTGTGAATGTCTTCATAATATGCCTGCTGTGAATAGAGCCTATTGCTAGCCTCTCATTCAGTGTCTGGTGACGCTGTCGACGGCCGGGTTTTCTCGGTTGAAAATCTACCCGGCGGCCCGGCCCAATTGAGATCGGGATAATCCAGTATGAACCAATCTTCAAAGAGTCCCACTTTGGCCACGCCCCCATCTCAGAAAACGGCTGCACTGAGAGGGCTTGCCTTTCACACTGAATAATGGAGTGAAACGAAATGAAAATTCAGGCTGAGTGTCAGGCTAGGAAACCAGTGGTGTAAAGTAACTAAGTACATTTACTCAAGTACTGTACTTAAGTAAAATTTTGAGGTATTTTTTTTACTTTACTGGAGTATTTCCAATTTTCAGTACTTTTACTTCTACGCCACTACATCTCAAAGGCAAATATTGTACTTTAACTCCACTATAATTATTTTTAGTTAGTTACTAGATTTTGATTATTATTACAAAACATACAATAACCACTTCAGCCCTATATACATTTCGGCCATTTGAAAATAGCCGATCTACAAGCTCGTAGATCTGCTTGTAGATCTGCTATTTTCAAAAAGATTTTACACATTTGAAAAATTGTGAAATGGGACATTCTGCATAATGACTACTTTTACTTTTGTACTTTAAGTATATTATGATATGTTTCACTCAAGTAAACTTTTAATTCCTGACTTTTACTCGTAACAGAGTATTTCTACATGATGGTGTTGATACTTTTACTTGAGTACTTTTTCCACCACTGCCGGAAACACAGGTATGCCACGTTCTGGTAACCCGGGACTATACATTTGTTTTTGAGCCTGTTCCCACATCTGCTCCTGGTCTTTCACGTGGCGCCCTGCAAGGAGGCATCTGTATTAGATGCCCCCAACCACCTCAATGTATCTGTGATCTTGTTCTTTCAGTCATAACACACATTTCATGACGATGATGAGGTGAGAGCAGGAGTGAAGACTTGACCGGTGGTTTGAGTGATTTTTGCCTTCTGTCTCAGCTCTCTTTATAAAGGGATAGTCCTACTTCCGTTTCAAACATGTTTGGGGTCATTTTAAAGGAGAATTTCACCCGACGGGTTTCTCACTTTTCTTATGATGTTATGATATCCTAGGACGAGTGGTACAGTAGAGAAATTTCATAACTCCATAACGGGTCCGCCGCAGTTAAAAACCCACGCCTATGGTCCTTGCTCTAAATCTCGTATTTTTCTTTTTTCCGGGAGAGATCTGATGTTGAGTGCTAAAATCGTATATATACCTTTTTGCAAATACACCCGTGGAGTGCCAAAAAGGTATATATACGTTTTTTTATCTTTTTGTTTTTTTTGTTTCTTTCTTTCCGCGGGGCTAGAGCAGCTCTGGAATCACCCTAGGCGATTCTGAGAAGGAAGGGACAGATGGATCACCGTGTCAAAAAGATGGCTCCCCATCCGCTTCCGTTCTATTTCCTCACGTAAGTCACGCTTTTGCGACACTTCCGGTCGGGCGCCGGAAGATACTTTAAGTATCTTTTGATACCAATACTTTTGTACTTTTACTCAAGTACATTTTGAATACGGGACTTCTACTTGTAACAGAGCACATCTACATTGCGGTATTGATACTCGTACTTAAGTAACAAACGTGAGTACTTCTTCCACCACTGTAGAGGAGAACAACAGTGCAATACATATACTTACTGGTGCAGGTGCTGATGTGGGGCGAGCGGACGCCGTAGTGGCCTCGGGGACAGGAGGACAGACACGCTCCTCTCTGCCTCGCGCCGTCCCACTCCAGGTGGAAGAAGAGGCGGGGCTTACAGGACAGACAGCCGTTGAGGGCGGAGCACGTGACGCAGCCAGGCTGACACAGCCTGCTCACTGTGGAGCCTCCTGGGATGGAATATAGAGTCACAGGCATAGACATATAAAGGTAGACGCCTCCTCCGGCTCTGAGGCGTCTGTATCTCCGGCGCCATTTTGGAGAAGGCAAGCTTCCTGACTACTGGCCAATCACAGCGCGTCTTTTCCGGGACTTGACAGAATCTAGTGGTATAAAAATATAACAGGATATTTGTATACAACTAGATTCTGACAAGTCCCGGAAAAGACGAGCTGTGATTGGCCAGTACAGTAGTCAGGAAGCTTGCCTTCTCCAAAATGGCAGCTGCAATACAGGTCGCTCCAATGAACTGCGGAGGCCAGTGAGGTTGGTTTCTATATCTATGGTCACAGGTGCAGAAAGTGATTTTTTGTTTTGTTTTGCTGCTAAAATGAGTGTTAATATAGCTCTATGCTCTGTAGGCAATCATTATAGAGTGTTTGTTCAGTAACAGGGATCAGTAACAGTCTCTCCAGCTCTTTAGTAAACAGAACATGCATTTTCAGCAGTGGTGTTTAAGTAACTAAGTACATTTACTCAAGTACTGTACTTAGGTGCAATTTTTAGGTATTTTTTACTTTACTGGAGTACTCAGAGGCAAATATTATACTTTTACTCCACAGTCTCCACTACAATTATTATTACAAAACATATAACCACTTAAACCCTAGCCTGGTAATCCATCCCCCTTCCGGAAAGCTCATTTGCATTTGATTTCAATTTGTGAATGTGAACTTGTAGATCTGCTATTTTCAAAAGATTTTCATGCATTTTTTAGATTTGAACATTTTTCAAATGTGAGGTATAATGAGTACTTTCTACTTTTGGTACTTTAAGCACATTTTGATAGCAATACTTTTGTACTTTTACTCAAGTACATTTTTCATCTCTGACTTTCACTTGCAACAGAGTATATCTACGTTGCAGTATTGATACTTTTACTTAAAGTAAAAAATGTTAGTACTTTTTCCACCACAGATTTTCAGGTCAGTATCCAATCGAGAGAGAGAGAACTCATACAGGATACAGGATAAACAAAGTAATGAAATAAATACATGAGCAGACACAATTGGAACAAAATTGAAGCCAATAAATGGATATACTCTCTCCTGATTGGTTGAGATTGGTCACCCACCTGAAAATGTATTCTGTTTATTAAAGAGCTGGAGAGACGAGGAGACCCCCGTTCCTGAAAAAAACACTCTATGGCAATGATTACTATCAGAATAATTATAGAGCTTAAAGGAGTATTTCGCCCCAAAACATGGTTGTTTTCTATCAATTACACACCCCATAAAGCATTGAATTCATGGAGATTTTTTTTTTTTGTCGCATTCCTAAGCCAATAACCTGATGACAGGCGGTCTCTCCGGTAGGAGACTCAAAGAGTCTCTTTTGAGTCTCCTACCGGATACATTAGCATCTTTCCGCCGGATAAAAAATTATTGATGCCACAAAAAACCCCAAAAATCTCCTTTTTGGGTCTCTCATTTTTTTGGGTGAACTACTCCTTTAAACCATTTAAAGGAGGGGCCTAGTATAGAGCCACGGGCCGGGGGACCTCCGGTCAACTAATGTATATAGCGTTTAATTGGTTAACCCTTGAAGTAAAGGGCTATCTTCAATTTATAGCCCATCGTAAACATTTCAGCCAATAATCATGAATCATGGCTTTTACTGTATGGCAGTCCGAGATTAACGTCGGTCCCTCTCCTCCTTTACCTATATGAGGTTTTCAAACAATTTATTGTTTGGACATGGTTCTGACCCATGGAATTCCCTTTGAGCTTTACCCCCCAGAACCCCCCCCCCCCCAGAACTGAAACAGTACACTTATTGTCCCCACATGGGGTCGAATTTTCTGCAGTAGCAGAGGCAAAAGATTTAAAGAAGTGAATTCCACAGGTGCCCGGGATGAATTACAAACAATTTGTCTTACCGCGTTCAAGCCGGGAACGCACCTGTGTCATTTTAAGATTTTCTTCGGCTATTCAAAAATAGCAGATCTACAATCTACGAGCTTGCAGATCTGCTATTTTTGAGAAATCGTGAAAATTGGTGCAAAGCTTTGAATATATTATATATTGTTTAAAGCAAATATGTTTTAACTCAAATCTTTGCTTCTGGGGAGGTCCCTGGAACAACATATTTTGAGACGGGGGTCCGCAGCCAAATAATCTTCCTTCACATGAAAAAGTTTGAGGAACACTGACATAGAAACATACGATTTTCAGAACACTGTTAGGATTTAGAAGATATTTGTAGAATCCCCAGAAGCAAATATTTGAGTTACAAATGTTTGCTTAAAAATATATATATTCAAAGATTTGCACACATTTTCACGTTTTTTCAAAAAAAATACTAGATCTACAAGCTTATAGCTTATGAGCTTGTATATCTGCTATTTTTTGAATAGCCAAAGAAATCTAAAAATTACACACAGGTGCGTTCCCGGTCTTAACGGGTTAATACTTACGTTTGTATCGCAGGATCTTGGCGTGATCTTGACCCTCACTGAATTCCACGAAGAAGTGCAGAATCCAAATTAAAAGCGGCACCTGCATTTTCCCGCAGTACGACACTGGACCATTAGATCCTATCCTCTCACAGCGGCACGTTCACATTACATTGCATCCTATAATTCCAACAGAATAAACTGAATCACACCCCCCCCCACCCAAAACAAATATTCATCCCTGCAGGAACTCCAGTCTGTTGTAAAGAGTTTAGAGCAAATGTTTTGTTGGGATAGAAGAAGAAGGGGGAAAAAAGAGAGAAAATCCCATGTACATTCCATGAGATCAGCCAAGCCGGTAGAATGCCATAAGGAATGCAAACATAGGAGAAACTATCATATGATAGTCGCAACCCAGATCAAATGTAGAGGTTTGGGTTATAGCTGCTGTGGGATTGTCCTGTTTCCCACACATCTCTCTCTCTCTCTCTCTCTCTCTCTCTCTCTCTCTCTCTCTCTCTCTCTCTCCAGCCCTCCCTCTTTTTCTGAAACCCCCTCTGGGTCTTTTCTCTACCATGAACCATCCCCTCTTGTGACTCCTGTATGTAAAATGCTCCGTTTTTTTTAGTCAACCCATGGAGCCTTGAATTCACGGATACTTTTTTTCTCCGCATTTCTAAGCCAATAATTTGATGACCAGCCGGTTCCAGTAGGCAGCGGTTCCGGTAGGAGACACAAAAGGAGACTCTTTGTGTCTCCTATCGGAACCACTGCCTACCGCTCCGCTGGCCATCAAATTATTGGCTTAGGGAACTTAGGGGTGAACTATCCCTTTAACCGCTTAAACCCTATATACTTAACTTGACCGGAGTCCCAAAGGGGTCAATCCAGTGCCAAGTCCTAACAAGTCATGTCAAGACACTTGACGTGTAGAGCAGTTTGAGAGTGTCCATACTCTATAGCAGGGGTCTTCAACAGGGGGTCCGTGACCCCTAGGGTCCTCAGAGTTACTACAGGGGGGGCCGCCAAATCTTTTTTTTTTTTTTTTACATCAAGGGTTTGGTGTAGAGCGAAAAAAGAGCAGACCAAGTTTTAAAAAAAAGGTTTAACCTGAAACACAATTGTATACAATATAGAGGGTGTCCCTGCTTCATCTCTCTCTCAGTTGTGGGGTCCTTGGCCTGAAAACGTTGAAGACCCCTGCTCTATAGCCCCCCACCTGGCATTTGGTGGCAAGGAAAAAATAAACTTAGATTCCTGCACACCCCCCCCCCCCCCCCCCCCCCCCCCCACACACACACACACACACACACACACACACACCTGTGTTAAAAAAAACTCTATGTACTTGTAGATCGGCTATTTTCAGCAAAGAGATTTGGTGTAAGGGGAAAAAAGGAGTGGACCAAGTATAGTACAGGGAACTCCGTCAACTATCTTTATAAGGTTTCAGTGGTTATTAATAGGCTCAGAGATACAACTGCAAACAACATTCTCATGTAATGTTAGGTGGAGCTTATTTACAAAAAGAAACAACTAACACACTGGAGTGCGTAAAGCGGAAAGATGCGCAAGACCATAATCCACGTGTTCTCATTGAAAAAGCATTGGCAGATTCCGCCCCATAGGTAAAACAAAATTGTGGTGGGACCGTGCCCTTATGATTGATTATTTAACAGGGATGTACAAGCAATAAAATAAAGAAAAGAAAAACAACTTGCTTACGTTTTTCCTTTCATGTAAATCACACTCCACTCTCTTCAACCTATAGTTGTGCATAGTAGTGCAACCGACTTGAGTTTGGTTTGCTCTTGTTTCCTTCTACAGAATCTACACCAACTTTGCCAGATGTAGCAGATCTACAAGCTCACAAGGGTATAGGGTTCAAGTGGTTAACCCATTCAAACCGGTAAAGCATCTGTTTCATTTTAGATTTGAGCTACAAGCAGCATACGTTTTTCAGAAAACTCTTAGGATTTAGAACAGTGGTTTAGAACAATTGTTCTCAAAAATAGCAGATCTACAAGCTCACAGGGCGTCACTTCGTGCTGCGCTGCGAGCTTGACAGCTTGTACATTGCTGTTTTTTGTTTTGTTGAAAAATCTTGATTCTTTTAACACAAATCTTCTCTTCTGGGGTCCCTGGCACTAAACATTTTCAGATGGGGGTCCGTGGCCAAACACATCATTTTGGGGGTCCTTGGCAGGAAACAGTTTGAGAACTACTGATTTAGAAGGCATTATTATAGAATCGGCCTCAGGTCTTAAACTGAAGGTTGCATTACTATGCTTTGGAGGGACAGTATTTTTGATCACAACATACAACACTAGCCTTTCAGTGTCTCTGTCCATGCAAGCTGGATTGAGTTGTAAAACGATTGAGGGCAGGCAAAAAATACCACAGCACAAAAACTGCAATTCCCATGAGCCCCCACTTTGTATTATTATGTCCCACATCTAAAGCTATAGCCAACATCTCCCGACTTTCCCCCGAGTTTGGCTTTCATTGGTTCACCCCAGTCTGTACTTAGGTTTTCCAGTGTTGGGAGAAGTAGGCTATACTCAGATTTCTTTACTTAAGTAAAAGTATCAATACCACAACGTAGAATACTCTGTTAAGTAAAAGGACTGATTTCAACATTTTACTTAAAAGTATTATAGCAACACAATATGCACAGTAAAAACGTAAAAGCATTTTTTTTTTAAATGTGTCATTTTCTTTGGAAACTAGCTGACAAGCTCACAATATGAAGCAAATCTCTCAATGTTTCATAGTTAGAGCTTGTAGATCTGCTATAACTAAAACAACAAAGTAACTTAAGCTGTCAAGTAATTGTAGGCGACATGTCGGAAAGGAGAAATGCCCCCATTGTAGTGGAGTAAAAAATACAATATTTGCCTCTGAGATGTAGTAGAGTATAAGTATTAAGTGTTGAAAAATACTCAAGTAAAGTATAAAAGTACCTCAACATTTTTCTTAACCTAAATCCAGCATTTGTATTGTGGGGAAAGCTTTTGCACACAATGGCTCACAATGGCTCGCACTGCGAGCCATTGTGAGCTTGTAGATCTTCTATTTTTGGCTAATGTTCCACTCAGAATAGGGATGCTGGGGTTCAAGTGGTTAATGAAAAAAACATGATCCTATTCACCTGTTTGCTAGGCTGTGTGTTTTCCACTTCCTGTCGATTTCATTGGATATCATTGGTCATCTGACCAGTTTCACTGGATTTCATTGGATCAAATCGACAGGAAGTGGAAAACACACAGCCTAGGAAACAGGTGAATAACACAAAGATTTGGCGGCCCCCCTGTAGTAACTCTAGGGACAGACCCCCTGTTGAAGACCCCTGGACTAGACTGGATATGTTTTACATTTTCTTGAATAGGGCTTAAAGGACCACTTTACCCATTACCTTATCTCTTTGCCTGCCACTGACGAATTTGAGTTGTCAGTCGATATACATACACACACACACACACACACACACACACACACACACACACACACACACACACACACACACACACACACACACACACACACACACACACACACACACAGTGGCGGAGCGTCCGGGGAGGCCAGGGAGGCGGCCGCCTCCGGGCCCGCGACCCTGGAGGGCCCGGGCCGTCAGATTATAAATCGGTAAAATCAGGCAAAAATAAGAATTAAACAAAACCGAAATAAAGTGACAAAAAGCCCCCCAAAAAGTGGCGTGCGTGCGCAGGGGGGGCCTGATCACTGTGCTGTGCCTCCCGGCTACGGCTTTGAGTTGTTCCGCCACTGCACACACACACACACACACACACACACACACACACACACACACACACACACACACACACACACACACACACACACACACACACACACACACACACACACACACACACACACACACACACACACACACACACACTATATCAAATGGAGTCCGTCATGGCTCCAATGCATATACAACTGGGTGTCCTGTCCTTGAAATGAAAATAGCTTGAGAAACACTGGTCTGGGGGTGGGCACCCTGGGCAAGACCTGCGATGTTGGTTGTCTAGGAAGTTGACAACCGGAAACGGTTGAATTTGGCGGAAGTACCGCCCAAGGAAATGACGTTGATGCTTTACAAATCTGTTAACATTCTTCGTGAATGAAACGAGTGTTGTGATTGGTCAAAAAATATAGTTTCCGGGGGAAACGGAAATCCTGTCCACTCGGACTTCCTAGACACTCGATGCTTTAGGTCGTGACCAGGCTCTTCTTTTCGCAGATGAGTGAGGCTGGGACCGAGGTTAGGGGGTGGGGGGACTCTCCGAAAGAAATCGGCATCGGCAGTCGGACCCAAACTTCTGTCATCATCGGGACTCTTGAGTCTTCAGTTAAAATGAAAAGCAGTGATTTCACCACATCCTCGATGAGCAAACTGAACTCTAAGCCCTGAGGTGTGAGGAGATCTCCGGGCTCTCTGTCAGAGGGTCGCTGACAGGTGGTGATGGGTCTTGGACTTCCAGCGGGAACATTTGTTTGGGATCGTAGTGTGCAGCGCTGCTATCAGCATGTTTTGGGAAACTCTTGTGGTTCCGTAATACTCAAGCCACTTTTCTGCATAACAGATGGGGGACTTGTCAGTGAGTGGTGGGAAAAAGTATACTCAAATGTTTTTACTTAAGTAAAAGTATCAATGCTGCAATGTGGAGGTACTCTGTTGCAAGCAAATGTCTGGAATTCAAAATTGACTTGAGTAAAAGTACAAAAGTATTGGTATCAAAGTGTGCTTATAGCAAAAGTAAAAGTACTAAAAATGTTTGAAAATAGCTGATCTACAAGCTCACAACACCGTTGTGAGCCTGTAGATCGGCTATTTTCAAATAGCCTAGGTATAAAATAGGGCTAAAGTGGTTAATGTATGTTATCTAATGTAATAATTTATATCTGCAAAGTAACTAACTAAAATATTCAAATAATTGTAGATGTAGTGGAGTAGAAGTAAAAGTATAGACAATTGGAAATACTCCAGTAAAGTAAAAGTACCTACAATTGTACTTAATTACAGTACTTGGGTAAATGTACGTAGTTACTTTACACCACTGCTTGTCAGTGAATTCCCCTCTTCATGGAACGGACATGTTGTTCTCTCCATGAATAGTTTTTTTCACTCTTCAATCCACAACGGTGATGATTTTATGAGGGGAAATTTGTCCCCCACCTCCTTCCGATTGGCCAGCTCAGCTCTGATCTCAGCTATAGTTTTTTTTGGGTCATTTTTAACTTTATATTAAATCTTTATATGCTAACTACTAATTAATGACATGGTGCAATAAATGTAAATGCGGTTTGTAGGGTGTGCGCAAAAAAGACAAAGTTAAGTATCAGTGGTGTAAAGTAACTAAGTACATTTACTCAAGTACTGTACTTAAGTACAGTTTTGAGGAGTTTTTACTTTACTGGAGTATTTCCCATTTTCAATACTTTTACTTCTTGTCCATTACATCTCATTGTACTTTTACTCCACTACAATTATTTGACAGCTTTAGTTACTATACTTTCCAGATATAGATTATTATTACAAAACATGCATGAACCAGTCCAGCCCTATATACTGTACATTTCGGCTATTTGAAAACAGCTCACAATGCGTCGCGATGCGACGCATCGTGAGCTTGTAGATCTGCTATTTTCAAAAGATTTGTATACATGTTGAACTTGTGGGAATGGGACATTCTGCATAATGATTACTTTTACTTTTGGTACTTTAAGTATATTTTGAGGCCAATACTTGTGTACTTTTACTCAAGTAAATTTTGATTACCGGACTTTTACTTGTAACAGAGTATTTCTACATTGCAGTATTGATACTTTTTACTTAAGTAAAACATTGTAGTACTTTTTCCATCATTGGCAAGTATTTCAACCTCATACAGATGAGTTATTGGTGGTATTACTGTAAATACAAGGTGTTCTTTTTTTTTCATGGCAAACTGCCACAAGCCTTTGATCCACAATGTACAGTATCTAGGAGAGAGATTCCTGTGGGCCCTCGAGAATGTAATATAAGTTTTTTCTTTAAAAACTTGAAAGGATAGGAACTTAAAGTAGTTTCCTTGATCCAAGCTGGCCGCACAACCGATCCATAGGCTCTATGCACAGCAGCCATATTGGGAATGAATTGGGCCCCTTCCTTACTTCCTTCACAGGTGTTACCAATGATACTAATTAAGGCTCTGTTCCATTTAGTGTGGCATAGTGGTTGTCTTATTTTCAAGGACCCCCATAACTCTGAGAGTGTACAAATGGAACCAAACGTCCATTTTGTTCCATTTGTACACGCTCAGAGTTACACACCCACCATAAGAGTGTTTCTAGTGAGCCAATAACATGCACAATATCAGCACCCTGACCAGAATGGAACAGAGCCTTCATTAGTATCATTGGTAACACCTGTGAAGGAAGTAAGAAGAGGCCCAATTTATTTCCAATATGGCTGCTGTGCATAGAGCCTATTGAATAACTTAAACATGCCCTGAAAATGCACCCACTTATAAGAAGACAGTCTGAATGCCTGCCGTGTTAAGTGGTCAGATGGGTGGGCCACGGACACTTTTAACATTTTCAAGTGGGCCCTGATCCAGAAAAGGTTGGTAACCTCTCTAGGCGATCTAGGCGACGTCCTTTTTATCGTGATTTGATGTCCATTTTTTTGGTTCATATCTGACGTTCACAATGACAGATACCTCGCCACACTGTTTTTGTCCCACATGGGCCGCCGTAGCGTTTACAAGCTGACGCAGGGCGAAATCTCGTCTTCCGGAGGGACGCATCTAAAACAAACACTGTGGACAGTTTTATGTCCATATGAATGTCAGATATGAACAAAAAAACATGTGTAAAAAATGTGATAGCGCATGGACTGTCCGCTCCGGTTTTTAGCTGCGGTGGATTTTTTCCTACTGTAGGCCTACCAACTCGTCCTAGGATAGAGTAATAATTACCTTTTACAATAATATAATGTAAAAGGTAAGAAAAACGTAGACACGTAATTCTCCTTTAATTTATGAAAACAAAAATGGAGCTACAAAGGTTTCTGCCAGACACCAACAATCCTGCTTCATCTGTCTCATTCCCTTCGGTGATTTGCAGCCATCTGTATGGTGTTTGAGGGCGTGGAGCAGTAAGGCAATATCTCTGTGTGTTGATATTGAAAAACGCCAAATGAAAGCATGGAAATACAAACAAGGTCATGCTTAGTCACTGCATGGATAAGCAGAGAGACACGCGCGCACACACGCGCACACGCGCGCGCATGCACACACACACACACACACTCACACACACACACACACACACACACACACACACACACACACACACACACACACACACACACACACACACACACACACACACGCACGCACGCGCTGCGGCTCTTGGCAGTGGTGGAAAGTAATTAAGTAGGCTACATGTACTTAAGTACAATTTTGAGGGTCTTTTTCTTACTGGAGTATTTCCAATTTTCAATACTACTCCATTACATCTCAGAGGCTAATAGTGTACTTTTTACTCCACTACAATTACTTGAAAACTTTAGCCACTAGTTACTTTGTAGATTTGGAATGGATTATTATTAGAAAACATACATTAACCACTTAAGCCCAATATATATTTCAGCCATTTGAAAACAGCTGATCTACAAGCTCACATTGTGAGCTAGTAGATTGTCTGTTTTCAAAAGATTTTTATACAATTTGGAAACCGGGACATTCTGCAAAATAAGTACTTTAACCCATTTTGGGCAGGAACCCCTATTTGTAACTATACCTTTCAGGACAGGGTTCCCGTTTTTAGAATCAGCCTCAGGTCTAAATGGGATAAGTTCTGGTACTTTTACTCAATTAAATTTTGAATGCCGGACTTTGACCTGTAACCGAATATGTATACAGTGTGGTATTGACACTTTTACTTTAAGTAAAATATACGAGTACTTCTTCCATCACTGAAGCAGAGAGGCAGACACACACACACACACACGCACACACACGCGCGCGCGCACACACTCCAAACCATGTGTCTTTTCTTCAGCAGAACATCTTCAGGATGAGCTGCGGCTCATCTCTGTTGGTTGTCTGCCTGTCTGGATGCGTGTCAAAGGAGGACTCAGCAGGAGTTTGCACGGCAGTTTACAGAGTGCTTGATTTATCTGTGAGAAAGTGGAGGCTGGCTGGACGTGGCTCGGCTCGGCCGGCCTAAATTATCAACAGGTGCTCGGACTCTCAAGCAGTAGTTCCCCCCAAAAATGACTTATTTTCTATCAATTGTAAACCCCATGAAGCCTTACTGTATATTCTTTTTGTTTTTGTGGCATTCCTAAGCTAATAATTTGATTCCCGTCTCCTGCCGGCTAATGTATCCGGCAGGAGACACAAAGTAGATTCTAAATAGTATCTCCTACCGGAAATACACCCAGTCATCGAATTATGGGCATAGGAATGCCACAAAAACTAAAATAAATCCATGAATTCAAGGCTTCATGGGGTGTGCAATTGATAGAAAATAAGTAATTTATTTGGGTGAACTACTCCTTTAAGTAGCAATACCACCAAACATAAATACTCTGTTAGAAGTAAAAGGCCTGTGTTCAAAATGCTACTTGAGTAAAAGTACAAAAGTACTGGCATACTAAAAATGTTTGAGAATAGCAGATCTACAAGCTCACAACGCGTCGCACCGCGACATGTTGTGAGCTTATAGATCGGCTATTTTCAAATAGCCTATGTATGAAATAGGGCTAAAGTGGTTAATGTGTATTTTACGATATAATACCGATCTGCAAAGTACTAGTAAGTAAAGTTTTCAAATAATTGTAGTGGAGTAAAAGTACAATATTTGCCTCTGAGAAGTAGTGGAGTAGAAGTAAAAGTATTGAAAATACTCCAGTAAAGTAAAAAATACCTCACAATTCTACTTGGTCTGTGTCTCATGGGAGGGCTATGGACAGTCCAGAAACCTGTCTACCAGTGACATCATTGTTAGGCATGATTTTTTTTTCCAACAAGATTTCACTTTTCTTTTTTAGATTTTTATTAACACGAGAACAATGGCTTCTTTTATTGCATTGCAACTGTCCAGGAATAGAAAGCCTGCAGTTTCTATTAGCTTGGATTCCCCATTGATGATGTCACTGGTAGACGGGACTCTGAACTGTCCACAGCCCTCCTCTTAGAAACAGACCGAGTAGATTTTTTTTTTACCATTTTATCATGAGTATTAGTGAGGACCAATTATATGAAGATAGGTTGAAAAGCGGTGAAGTCGTCCTTTAAGTACAGTACTTGAGTGAATGTACATAGTTACTTTACACCATTGACACTCACAGTATACGGCAAGACAGGGCGACTTCTTTACTGTACTTTGTTAAAGGCAAAAGGCATCTTTTGATTGATTGATTGAATACTTTATAGGTAAAAAATGGAAACAGCACAAGGACCTTCAGGCTACCTAAAAGGATAACACAAAAAAAAGTCAGTGGGGATGAGTTTCCATTGTGGTCGTTGCTCGCTCCAGAGCAACCACAGGAAAAGAGCACAATAATGTACGGTATGTGCATGGACAGATTATGAGCCAAGAATCGAGAATCAAGAACATTCTCAGGTCACGGCGTGCAAACCTTTAAATCTTTATATTTTTTTAAGGCGAACATTTTGAACTCAAATCTTTGCTTCTGTTGGGGTCCCTAGCACAACATATTTTCAGGTGAGGGTCCGCGGCCAAATACATATCAATTTGGGGGTCCTTGGCATGAAAAAGTTTGAGAACCACTGCTAGAAACAACAATGGCGATAATAATAATCCAGGCCAATGGGGCCAGTGCCCGGGGTCCGCGACTACCATGGGCCCCTGGGGGGCCTGCAACTTTTCACTCAAATTAATATAAGGTAACCCTCAAATATGTGGGCCCCTCAATCTATACCGTACAAGAACCTCTCCAACATAACCGTCTGACTTTAATGTCTGTCTAGCAGAAGTATTTTTAAGGTTTCCTTTTATTACATGCAAAGAAATATCATATCTCTGCTGTCGGGCAAAAAACTGCTAACTCCAAAATGTTTTGGAGTTAAGAGGTTTTGTTCATCATTGATAAGAACAGCTGAATGGACCTCCAAGCTCACACAATGAGGTTGCAGGTCAAAACGGGGTGGAGCCTGGAGTCAGCAAAACCAGCTAACTCCACCCCCCTTTGGTGGAGTTAGCTGCTTTAGCAGAAAGTTTGAGGATCCAATGGAGTTAGCTGGTTTTGTCAGAAGTGCTTTTTAATACTTTTCATCGGTTCAATATGTTTTTAACCAACACACGGACGTAAAGGGTGTTCAATAGCACTGATTTATGGGGAAAAAAATCAAAAAGATGAAAAATGGAGTTCGCTGGTTTCTGCCAGACAGCAACGATTATATACTAGCTTATAGACTGTATGATGAATGTCTACATGTGCTCTCTTGACCCATGAATGCCTTACAACTCGTATAGTAGTGTGAGTTTGCAAGGGGGGGGGGGTGGGGCGGGCTCCATAAATCTTTATCGCCCCCTTCCTCCCTTCCTTCAGAGTTGCACCCAAAACCCACCTCTTCAAAGTAACTTTTCCCAGCTGAGCTCCAGTTAAGATGTCTAACCCATGCTTAACCTTTCATCTATTTCAGTCTCGAACTCGTCTCTTTTTATTGTTTAGGCTGTTTTCCTAATAAATGTGATTCCCTCCTTCTCTTTTATGTAAAGCTACTTTGGTATATAGGCCTACTTACTGTAGATAAATCTGAGCTATTATTATTAATAATCCATCCCTGACTGTATGTGCACCTGGGCCACAGGCAGGACCAGTTGAAAAGGAGAGCATTGTGAGCTTGTAGATCTTGTATTTTTGGTATTTTCATTTAACCAGTTAAACCCTATATATATATACTTAGTTGACCGGGGTCCCCCAGGGCTCTATACTAGGTACACTAGTATTTCTCTACACAAAATCTCTTCGCCCCCAAAATAGCCGATCTACAAGCTTGCATTGCATTGTGAGCTTGTAGATCGGCTGTTTTCGCTGAATGTTAGGCCCAGATTAGGGACACCCAGGTTCAAGTTGTTTTTAAAAGCCATTTCGCAATAGGGCAACCATTTCGCAACCATAGACAGAGGCTGGTTGGTTGGGGAACTCCTGGAATAACCAATGCATTTCGTGACCATCTAAAACGTAACTAAATTAGATAGATTGAGTAATAGACGGATTAGTGGTGTACAAACTGTGGTTTGCACATATGCATGAATAGACTTTAATGACTTGACTTATGACGGACATAACAGTCAGTGGTGGAACAAGAAGAAATGCTATGTTACAAGTAAAAGTCTGGTATAAAATATGTACTCGAGTAAAAGTACAAAAGTATTGGTATAAAAATGTACTTAAAGTGCCAAAAGTAGAAAGTACTCATTGTGCAGAATGTCACATTTAACAAGTTTTCAAATGTATGAAAAACTTTTGAAAATAGCAGATCTACAAGGTCACATAATCTACAAAGTAACTAGTAAATAAAGTTTTCAAATAATTGTAGTGGAGTAAAAGTACAATATTTGCCTAGAAGTACAAGTACGAAAAATGTAAAATACTCCATTAAAGTAAAAAAAAAAACAAAAAAAAACATGCACTTAGTTACTTTCCACCACTGCTAACAGTTTATGGCATAATGCTGCCGTATTTGTATTTGTATGATGATGCTGCTATTTGAAGTGGGCGCACTAAACTAAATGTTGTTGTACTCTGAATACAGCAACAATAAACATCTTTCATGGTTCACCAGCAGGTATATCTGTTTTGTCGTGGAATAGTTAAAATGCAGCAACATCAGAATGGCAATATGCCAATACTTCTAGATAAGTGTTCATTTTTCGCTGCCTTGAGTCAATTCTATGTTTTTTGCTGATAATAACATAACATGGTGTTTACCGGTATGCATGTACGGACAGCAGGCTTTGGTGTGCCTTCGGAAAACTATTACAACAACAGTTTACGGGAAGAAGACCTCATATTTGATCAAAACATGGTGTGGTTTGTCCTGAATCAAATGCCCTGAAAAAAAAAGAAGAAGAAAAAAAAAAGCCTCTGGTGTTTTGTTTTGTTTATCGTTTTGGCTTTTTCAAAGTGTACAAACTCTAAAGCCCTTTGCCAATAAAGTCAGCTTTGTTTTGCAAACACTTTTTTTTTGTCCTGTGTCTGTGGCCTGGCAACTCTGAGCGCCTCTGTGTTTCCCACACTATGTTCCATATTTTGATATTGTGATTTTTGTGATTGATTGTTAATTTCGGTAACTTTATCCTTTTCTGTAGCTTTTGATTTTGGGTCATTGCTGAAAAACATTTCTGCACCAAGAGATTACACACTGGGAACCATCACACATGCAACTATTTAACCACTTTCACCAGATAGTGTACATCTATACATATATGTATGTACATATTCAAAGCCTATAAACAGAAAAAATGTATACAAATTAGATAAACTGGCCTCGACCAAAGTGTTTTTTTCTCTTCCCACACATCAGCTAAAAGAAGAATGGCGATTCTCATTCAAAATAATCATATTTATTAAAGAAACACGTATTAGAGACGAGGAAGGACGTGTTTGTAACAAAGATTCAGATTTACCCCCCACAGTATTGATGATGTTGTTAAGATATGGGAAGGGAAAGGCCTCACAAGATCTTATCAAATATACTGTACAGTATAATGAAGAAGGAACATTTAGCAATTAGATATGGTATCCATAGCTTCTATTAATATCTGGATAGTGGATAACATGCAATACTGGCTTCTTCCATTGTACACACGCACACACGTGCGTACAAACTATCAGTCAACATGTTTAAATCACAGGAAATGTATCAGAAGCCTAGATAATTGTTTGAATTTTGTACTGGACACAAAATGAAGTATAGGACCATGATGAAACCAGAGAAGAAAAGAGAAACAAGAAGAGAGGTGGGACCAGCCAAAGACGGCGCCTCCTCCAAATTGAACGGCTTCCTATAATAGCTGATATCGAGCAGTACCTTGCTAATTGTTTAGCTCTCCTTTTGGAGAGGCCGGCCATTTGAAGGCCCCTCACAACCAACTTGTGCACGTGCCCTGGGCTACCAAAGATAAAAACCAAAAGTTTACATCTGTAGCCTAGCTGAGAGATGGTCTGCTCTAGCTGATGATATTTTAGCACTTTGGTTAGGAGGGCTTCCTCTAAGCTGTAATCAAAGGTACAGCCGACCTCAAAAATGAACACCTCCCTATGGTTTTCATGAACAACAATGACATCAGGGGTGTTTATAATGGAGGACCTGAAAATAGAAGAGATATCTTTTGATATCAGATCCACTATTCTGTCATGCCTACTTATGTAGAGTCCCATCCCTAGAGTGGTTTCAGCTATTTGTTCATAACCATGATGTATACAGTGAGGAGCATGGTTGCCTGGAAACCAGATGGAGAGGTTAAGTTTAGATGGTAAAACCTGCAACCTCGCTTTCAGAGTAAAGACAACAATGCATTTGTCTAAAGCAACATTTTTGCACACAGAGTGAGAGACGGCATGGTCCGCAGCAGGGAGACATGCAGTCTTCCCTTGCAGTCTTAGCTCGGTCCAATGTTGCAGCTGCCTTTGCTGTTGTGCCCATGTGTTGACTGGCCCTAATTGGCAGAGAAACAGATTGCACAATATTAAAACAAATGGACCAATGGACCAAAATCCCCCAATGATTTGTTGAACTGGATATTTGCACTGAACAACTGACGGATGCCATACAACTAATGACAAATATAACATGATCCAATTGATGGTTAAGCTTTTGAAATGCACTTACCGATATCTGGCATTCACTGGTCAACCCCCATGCTGACCTCTGTGTCACTGAGGGAAAGAGAAAGAGTCAGATGTAAATAGTAGTTTTCTTTAGAAAACATATTTTTTTCAGAGTTTCATTCTTTGTAGGCTAGTCTGGAGTTGAGGTGAGTGGCCTTTATACACACCAATCTGCACACATTTCCCAATCTCTTATAATGGCAAAACATGCTTCATGGCTATATCTGGTAAGATATGGGGTGTGTTTTTAAATATTAAACACACACACACACACACACACACACACACACACACACACACACACACACACACACACACACACACACACACACACACACACACACACACACACACACACACACACACACACACACACACACACACACTCACATTGCCACGCCACCCACTGAGTCTGGGAGCAGTGGGTGGACGACCTGGATGGGAATCGCTCCATGTTGTCCACGAGGGAACTGGGATGGTTTCACTGACCTGCAGCATGGTTAACACAACACAGCAAAGCCTTTACAGGACAACTCCTACTTTTCCTTTGTATTTCCCATTAATACCTGGGGCCAATTCTACAAATGCCTCCTAAATCAATAGTTCTCACACTTTCAAGATTACACTTTTTTTGTTCAAAAATAGTTTGCTAGTTTTTGAAAAACTAACGCTAAAATCTAAAATCTAAAATGTCACAGATGCGTTCCCAGGTTTTAATGGGTCAAAAAAATATTCAATAGTAAATACACTAACCTGGGATGTCCATTGGCCTCCTAGTTAAAACACACAAAATGCATGGCAAAAAAGTTAATTGATGGAATATGTTGATACTACATACCAGAGGAAATATAATGTGCTACATCACAGAATGCTTTGTGTTAGCTGGTTGCAGACTAATGGCTTCTAAACTAACATAGGCCTACCGTAGCCCGTTGACTCACAACATATTACATTTTACCATCCTATTTGGAACTTTACGGCATGTAGGCCTCATTCACCATGAGCTTATAATTTGCTTTTGAGTAAATCACTAGGGATGTCCGATATTATCGGCCTCCCGATATTATCGGCCGATATTAGCATAAAAATTGATATCGGGAAAATATCGGTATCGGTATACTTTTTATTTTATTTTATTTTTTTACTTTTTTAATAAGTTACAGGAGTTCTTACTGTATATGGTGTGTGTGATATGAAATTTGAGCTTACCCTAATCACAATAATCCCCGCATATATCGGTATCGGTTGATATCGGTATCGGTAATTAAGAGTTGGACAATATCGGTATATCGGTTATCGGTAAAAAAGCCAATATCGGACAACCCTATAAATCACCATAACTGATGGATTATTTTGCATACCTAAGGAAATATATTTTACAATTCTTTACAGACTGCTTCCTGTTAACGCCTAACAACGGTATAGAAAACGATCTATGATCGTACCATATAATGGTAACCTACTTGACTACCACCAACTCCCAACAATATGATACAATGAAGTCCTACTTTAAGTATACATAGCAGTACTTTGAGCTCATATCAAACATCTTGTTACATCACCTTTATACTGAGTTGTGTTTCCATTGTTTTAACGTTGGCCATGTCCATATAGTATCTGTTACCGGATATTGTACACATCATCATGTACGTGATGGCTACGTAGCTACGTATTGTACCTACGCCATCATGTACGTATCGTACATACATAGGGTGACCATATTCTGAATCCCCAAAAAGAGGACACTCTACCCGGCATATATTTATATATATATTGGTGGTTATTAGT
The DNA here is from genome assembly GCF_963454915.1 of Gymnoscopelus microlampas. NCBI lineage: Eukaryota > Metazoa > Chordata > Actinopteri > Myctophiformes > Myctophidae > Gymnoscopelus > Gymnoscopelus microlampas. The sequence goes on along the minus strand of NC_139953.1, from coordinate 5,677,227 downwards.
GGTTAATGTAAGTTTGTAATAATTATCTAAATAGTAACTAGTGACTAAAATTTTCAAATAATTGTAGTGGAGTAAAAGTATAATATTTGCCTCTGAGATGTAGTGGAGTAGAAGTAAAAGTAGCCTACTGAAAATTGGAAATACTCCTGTAAAGTAAAAATACCTCAAAGTTGTACTTAAGTACAGTCCTTGAGTACATGTACTTAGTTACTTTACACCACTGTGTGTTACTGTCTGTTACAGGCTGAAATAAATATGCATTATTAATTTGTTTGAACCTCATAAAGTTATTTAAATTGTGTTTGTTTGCGTATTTTATTCGTGGCGGCTGGAGGGTTTGTGTGATAATAGCAATTTACCTACTTGTTTTTTCTTTCTTCTTCCCCACGGTTAATTAGCCTGGTAAACCCTAACCTGACTCCGCCAGATGGGAGCGGTATTGAGTAACCAGGTTCCCCAAGACAGCTGTGAAACAAATGTGTGTGAAGCAAGCTTTTTGCATCTGGTGGAGCCAGGTTAGGTAAACTCCCCCCCTTCCGGAAATCTCATTTGCATTTGATTTCAGGAATTTCACTAGTGAAATCAAATACAAATGATTTCCAGAGGGGGGGTTTTACCAGGCTAGCGGTTGATGACGTGATACAGACTTGAGCTGGATAGACTAATCGACAGTGGTGTAAAGTAACTAAGTACATTTACTCAGTACTAACTACTGTACTTTTGAGGTACTTTTACTTTACTGGAGTATTTCCAATTTTCAATACTTTTAATTCTACTCCACTACATCTCAAAGGCAAATATTGTACCCTAGTTACTTTGTAGATTTTGATTATTATCACAAAACACACTTCATCCCTATATATTTCGGCCATTTGAAAATAGCCAATCTACAAGCTTACAATTCATTGCGATGCAACGCATTGTAAGCTCATATTTATTTCCAGTCGAAATAAAAATGAGTCATTGATGCAACTTCTTGGAACACTCGGTGTTAACCAATGTTTTTTCCCCTCTTTATCTCTGGAAGAATAATAGATTGTATGAATAGTATGTATATTCTATTATATATATATATATATATATAATAGTATAACTTTGTCTCAAAGCCAAATAGATTTTTTTAATAATAAACTACATTATTACTATTGTATTAAGTTAAATATCAACTTGGCCTTGAGCGCGTTGTGTCTCTTCTTCCTATGTAGTATTTTTAGAAATTATAATAAATTAATAAAAAATAACCTTCAGTGTAGACTTGAACCCATTGCGGCAAAACTGGAACAATTTAACTAAAATCAAGTCAATACATTTTCATTTTATAGAATATCTTCTTTCTACCTAAGTGCAGGCTGTATTAGCCATTGGCCCGCCGGAGCCGTCGCCCAGGGGCCCTTGGCTCTCAGGGGCCCTTTGGGGGAGCTGGGTCGCGCGGCCATCGACAATTTACTAAAATGAAATGTATAGGTTAATCAAATATCAAATATATGGGCCCCTCCTCTGTATTTACAGGAGTGATTCTCGCTGGGTTTGAGGCCCTGACAAGGGCTACTGGGGCCCTTCAAGGGCTCCTGGGCTCCAAGGGCTCCTGGGGCCCTTCCATATATGATGGAATATGATTCTTTACAAACAAAAAAGTTTTAGGGGGGGCCCTAAAAAGATTGGTGGCCCAGGGGCTCGTGCGGGGGTTAATCTGTCCCTGCCTAAGTGTTTAAAATAAAATAACCCTAACCCTGAACAGGAGGTCCATTTATTCCAACCTGCCCTTCAACATAAAGTATTTTAATTTCAATTAAATTTTAATTATGTTAAAGTAAAAAAATGTTAGGTAAAGGTTTTTACCTACCTATGTTGTATCAGGTCTTTCTCCATACGATTTGTTCAGTTTTCTTTCCATCCATATTTGAGATATTGTTTAATAGCTCAAAGTCATCGAGTAAAAATTACATATCTGTGAGCGTGAGGACTCAGTATTGAGTCCTCAAAATAAGACACCAATTATCTCAGAGTTTCAGGTGTTGTTTGCAAATGTGGGCTGTCTTGACTTGACATACCGCCTTCTTTGTTGTTGAAATGACATGACGCCTTGGTGGATTTGTCATTTCTCAGTTCTAGACTTGACACCGCCTTCTTTGTGACCACATTCTGCAGCAGTTTAATATGCAGAAGTTTCATATGTAGTTTCATGTATGTACCCACGCAAACGGTAAGTAGACTACCTTGATAAAGTACCAAAAAGAAAAGCTTCACCCTGTCACCCAAAAAGAAAAGCTTCACCCTGTGAAAAGCTTCACCCTGTCACCCAAAAAGAAAAGCTTCACCCTGTGAAAAGCTTCACCCACGACAGAGACAAGTCGATTTGCTCTCCACACAAACAACCTTTGATTTCCTTTACTAACACATCTGGTCGAAATTCATGTCAGATCCTGTGTTTAGGTGAGACATGACCCTTTGCCACGATCTAAATGTCTCAATAGAAGAGCAAGGAGACAAAATATAACCTCCCCAATTGTATAAGTTATATTGTATTAACATACTCTACCATACAGATTGGACAAAATTACATTTTATTCATTAAAAAAAGTAGCAGCCCGGCCACTTCCATCAGTGTCTTGTCTGTGTTTCTTATGCACATTCAAATCGAGCCATCAAATCCATCAGCTCTGACTGTTCCCTCCCACCTGTGTATGAATGGAATAACTATTTCACAGAAATGTTGAGGTGGGTGTGGTGGTAGTGCATGTATCATCAGTGTGAAAGCTCATACAAGCTCAGGAACATATTCTGAAAGAAACAAAACCTGAGAAAGAAAGATGAAATATATTGAAGTGAACAGTTTTATAAAAGAACAGACGAAAGTCTCTCAAGGTTCAAGGCTCAAGTAAGTATCAATACTGCAATGCAGAAATACTCTGTTGCAAGTCAAAGTCAAGTATTCAAAATATACTTAAAAGTATTGGCATCAAAATACACTTTAAGTACCAAAAGTAAAAGTACTCTTTATGCAGAAAACATATAATTCATGCAGAATGTCCCATTTCACAAGTTTCAAATGTATTAAAATATTTTGAAAATAGCAGATCTACAAGCTCACAACGCCTCGCATTGACGCGTTGGTGACTGTCCGAGAAGGCGAATGTTGGAGAAGTGAGAGTGTACTGGTCAGCTCCCAGTACAACAGGCTGAGATTTCAGTTCCTTATTTATTTTTCTCAGTTCTCTGTCTATTGATTCACGTTTACATGTGTGCATGTAACCTCTAATCTCTCAAAATACGGATAATTAACAAGTTCTCTCACTAATCAGTCATAAATATAGACAGTATGTCAGATAGCGTGTGCAGCTCACATGTCGATGTAAAACCACAAAAAGCCTCTTCCTGTTGCTAGCGTTCTAGTGTGCCTCAGCAGGCTTTTCGACCATTCAATACAAACTGTAGTTTCCTCTATCATATTCCTTCTTTAGGCATATCTAATGATAATATAATGTTAAGCCTATATCCTAAAGTGAGCTGTTCAACATATATTGCATTCTAATAAAATTACCATATTGTCAAGGTTTTTATTGTTATATCTTGTGCACAGGTACATACGCGTATTAAAGCATTTTTTTTGTTCGGCTTCCTTCAAACAATGTAGCAGGTAATAATTACTATAGTAAAGAAACAAAGAAAGAGAAAAAGAGATGGGCATGCCCATATGGGTCGGACCGACATTAAAATCGGCGTAAACTTGGTTGATGTGTGTGACCTGTTGTTGTGTACCCTACTCACCCAACATAAATCTGCATCCATGCCTGCAGAGATGGTGGTTGCAGAGAGGAAGGTGTTGTTTGCAAGGCATGTGGTTAGGTAATTTCTCAGTGCTAGACACGACATACAGCCTACTTTGTGACCACATCCTCTGCTCTCATGAGAGACAGTACAGATTTTTGGGGATAGAAGAGAGGTAGAGGAGACCAAAAACACACAAAAAAGAAGAAAAGGTTAAAAATCAAGGTCCCTTTAACTTCACCTTGTCAAAACAAGATGACGCCGACATGCACAGCGGCGAACTTCACCCTGTCAAAACAAGATGGCACAGAAACAAGTCGACTTGCTTGGTCTCCATTCAAACAACCTCTGATTTCCTATACTAACACATCTAGTCAAAATTCATGTCAGATCCTTGGTGAGACATGACCTTTGACACGATCTAAATGTCTCAATAGAAGAGCAGGGAGACAAAATACAACCACCCCAATTGTAAGTTATATATATTAACATACTCTACCATACAGATTGGGCAAAATTACATTTCATTCATTCAACAAAAAGTTGCATAGTGCCTTTTTAAGTAGATCTCATGTCATTATTATTATTATTTTTTACAGTACATGCTTTACAAGTAAAAGAGATGGGCATGCCCATATGGGTCGGACCGACATTAAAATCGGCGTGCGTATCATAGAGGACCTGAGGGTGTGATGCGCAGAGTGGGAAATGCCATGAGAAGTCAGTTGTATTAGTTGAGCTCCCAAAAATATCATAGAGTTATTATTAAACCTAGAGTGAATTCCTTGCTCATTCATTTCAATGAAGTTGCGCCAGTGCATGCTCCCTGTTTCCTGTTTCTTCCGTGTTGGTTTGGTGACGTTGTGGGGCCCTTTCTCATGTGCAGCGCAGTATATTGTCCTACGGACTACCTTCGTGTGCAAGCCTGTGAGTCGAGCCCATTAGTTGAAACCCTTTTCGCTCGTTCATGTAGTGGGCCCCAGCTAACAGTATCAGAAACGGCCTCCTGAGTCCAACAGACACAATTAAATATTTGGTAAGACTTCATGAAGCCCATGACTATAATGTATTATAATCTGCTTATAACACTGCATGTAATTATAACTTATAGTTATAATAACTCATAAATACTAAATACTAATAATGCTAATAATATTATGCTTTATAACAATACTCATAACACATTATATAGCCTTTCATAATGACTTTTACAGTCAAGTAAATGCATTGAAATGTGCTTATAACCCTGTATAATTACAGTTACAGCACCATCCATTTATTTTCTATCGTTTATCCGGATTTGGGTCGCTGATGTAAAGTCACTGTTCCAGCAGAGAGCTCCAGACTTCCCTTTTCCCGGGTCATATTATCCAACTCTACCTGTGCAGATCCCGAGGCGTTCCAAGGCCAGTGTGGAGATATGATCCCCCCATCTGGTGCTTGGTCTGCCCTGTGGTCTCCTCCCAGCTGGGAGACGCGACGCCCAGGAAGCATCCGTACTAGGGGCCATGTTAACTGACTCCTTTACATGCAAAGGAGCAGCCGCTCTACTCCGAGTCTCTCCCAGATGAATGGGCTTCTCTCTCTATCCCTAGGGGACATGCCAGCCACACTCCTGAGAAAACACAATTTGGATGTTTGTATGTATCTTTTTCTTTCGGTCATGACCAGTGGTGGAAAAAGTACTCACATTTTTTACTTGAGTAAAAGTATGAATACTGAAATGTAGACTTACTCCGCTACAAGTAAAAATCTGGAATTAAAAATGTACTTGAGTAAAAGTACAAAAGTACTGGTATCAAAATGTACTTAAAGTACCAAAAGTAAAAGTACTCATTGTGCAGAATGTCCCATTTCAAATGTTCAAAATGTCTAAACAATCTTATAGCAGATCTACAAGCTCACAATGCGTCGCATCGCGACGCATTGTGAGCTTGTAGATCTGCTATTTTCAAATGGACAAAATATATGTAGGGCTAGTGGTTAATGTATGTTTTGTGATAATAATCTATATCTGCAAAGTATCTAGTAACTAAAGCTGTCAAATAATTGTAGTGGAGTAAAAAGTACAATATTTGCCTCTGAGATGTAGTGGAGTAGAGGTAAAAGTACTGAAGATTGGAAATACTCCAGTAAAGTGAAAATACCTCAAAATTGTGCTTAAGTACAGTACTTGAGTAAATGTATAGTTACTTTACCACTGGTCATGACCCACATTTCATGACCATAGGTGAGAGTAATGAATATTGACTGGTGAGATCAAGAGCCTTTGCCTTCTGGCTCAGCTCTTTCTTTGTCACCCCAGTGTGGTACAGCGAACGCAGTATCGGTGTCACTTCTGCCTATATATAGGGGATGACACAAATGTGTCTCTATATCCCCCTGCAGCTTCCTTGTGTCCTGGCGGCTGTATAGTCTCGTGTAGCCAGACAACTATTCCACAATCTCCGAAAAGCTATATAGAGTCTGCTACACCTCCTGAAATCCGAGAGAGGAAGCTGGCACTTCCGTTCTCGAAAATATATTTTAAAATATCTTCACATTTTATTTTTGTATTTCCTTTTCTGCTAAGCAGCAAGCTATATATGCTTAGATGATTTTGATTTATATTAGGATAAATTTGCGCGACCGTAAAGACGAAACGGAAGTGAGGAGGAGGCTTCACATCCACTTTATATTTTAATCATGATCAGAGCTTCCGTGTCCCAGACTGTATGACCGGAAACATTTGAAAATTGTCGGAGGCAACAGTCTGGCCACGCGAGAATATGGCGACTGCACCCCACGACTAACACAGCTCTGGGTGGGCAACCTGGCCTGGCGCAGAACTCCACTCTGAGGAGCGCACTTTTTTCTCGGCTATTCAAAAATAGCCGATCTACAAGCTCACACCACATCATGATGTGATGCGTTGTGGGCTTGTAGATCTGTTATTTATTTTAAATGGTGACACATCTTGACAAATTTGACAAACCTTTTCTTATGGAAGTGCCTGCCTGGCACAAAATCTTTTCAAATGGGCTCCGCGGCCAAACACATATAAATGTAGGTGTCCTTGATATGAAAATGTTTGAGAACCACTGATTTAAGGAGTCGTTAATGGTGAGCACTGCCTATAAATCAAACTTTGATTAGGTGTGCATCCTGGATTATTATTATTGTTTTTTCTTTATTTATGCAGAGGAGGTGTGTGAGGAAGCCCGACTGGCGGCTTGAAGCAGTACAGAGGCCTGAAGTTGGGTTTAACCCGATGGTGTATTTATTCATCACCAATGACGTAAATGGACAAACTCTAAGAGAGACAGAACACTAAAGCACCTTTGGCATGGTGGTGTTTGTCTCTCCACTCACAGCTCCCTATTGAAGATAACTGGTAGCACTTTATACCCAGCTGAGCAAATGAGCTTGGACTGCAAAAAGGGGTGTTTTCTATCTAGCATATACATAATAACCATACAATAAATACATAACCCACATAAATGATCTTAAAACTTCAATGAACAACAAATAAATATAAATTCTTCACACTAGCACAACATTACACTACCACAATATGCTTAGCAATTACAAATGTATATCGCAACCCCCCCTCTGCCATTCTGATTTGGTCCAGCCCAATTACAGTGGCCACAGAACCACTTGGTACATGTTAAGCTTTCAATAATCATCGAACATGTACCTTCTTCAGATCAAGTTTTGAACGAGTATATTAAAAGTACAGCAAATATATTCATTCCATTGTATGTATCCTTGTTTAATAAGATGGACGCCTGGTCTGATTGTACACATTTTTAAGAAGAAAGGCAATACTGCCGACTGTGATAATTATAGAGGGATCACGCTTTTGAGTTGTTTGGGTAAAATGTTTACACTAAATGCAAGGTTGCTTAATTTCTGTGAGGTAATTCTATCTTGAGGGAAACCCAGGCAGGATTTAGAAAGAATTACTCTACCAGTGACCATATTTTTGTCCTGAAACACATTGTTGACTTATTCTGCTTTAAAAAGAAGAGATTATTCTGTTAATCTATAGATTACAGTAAGACGTTTGTTATAGTCTGGAGCAGGGGTCTTCAACAGGGGTCCGGGACCCCTAGGGGGTCCTTAGAGTTACTACAGGGGGTCCGCCAAATCTTTGTGTGATATTATTATTTTTTTTACCTTAAGCACTTGAACCCTAGCATCCTTTTTCTGAGGAGAACTTTAGCCAAAAATAGCAGATCTACAAGCTCACAACGCCTCGCGCTGCGAGGCGTTGTGAGCTTGTACATCGGCTATTTTTGGCAAAGAGGTATAGGTGTAGAGGGGAAAAAGAACAGTAAACATAAACAAAAAAAGTAGAATCTAAAACCCAATGTTATACAATACAGAGGGGGTCCCTGCTTCATCTCTCTCTCAGCTAGGGGGTCCTTGGGCAGAAAAGGTTGAAGACCCCTGGTCTGGAGGGATGCTCTTTGGTATAAACTGTCCGAAGTAGGAATCAAGGGCAACTTTATGGATAGTAAAGAATATGTATTAAAAACGTTAAATGGAGGACTACCTTATACACAATGGCTGCCAGTCTATCAACTTTAATGATACAATCATTGATAACTATTTCCAGCTTATGTTATTGTTGTACGAGGACGACACAATAGTCATGTCTAATACAAAGGAAGGATTACAGAAGGCAATTGACCTGATGTGTGGTTTCTGTGAAAAATGGAAATTGAAGATCAATAGTGAAAAAACAAAGGTCACAGTCTTTGGATGTAGAAAGGCTGACACCAGTAGACTAAAGTTTGTATGTAATGGAGACAACTTAGAGGTCGTCCATAGTTTTAAATACCTTGGAATTATTATGAACTATAATGGTTCATTTAAGATTGCTATTGAAGAGCTGCATAAGCAGGCCTCATGTGCCATATACTCCCTCCTTTGTAAATGTAGAACATTTGATTTACCAGTAAACGTTGCACTAGATCTTTTCGACAAGTTGGTTTCACCAGTTATGTTATACACTTGTGAAGTCTGGGGGTTTGAAAAAATTGAAAGGTTAGAAAAATTACATCTTAAATTCCTTAAGTACATCCTAAAAGTAAAAACAACCAACTGTAGTAATATGGTGTATGGAGAGCTGGGGAGGTACCCAATTTGTATTTCAGTTAAGAAGAGACTCATCGGCTATTGAGCCCGGTTGCTTGAAGGCAAAGAGAGCAAACTGAGCCGAATAATGTACGACTTACGACTGTCTGCTTAACCTGTTTAATACAGGTGTACAGTATATACGTCACCATGGGTTTTACAAGTGAAGCATATACTGGACGACCGTGGTATGTCTTACATCTGGCTGACACAGAAATGTACTAACATTGACTGGTTGAAAGGTACAAAGGTTGAAAGATCAGTTTTTGCAAAAGTGGCAAAGTGAACTTAATAATTTGACATCATGTGACATTTATGTTGAGTACAAACAAGGTTGTGGTATATGCAGGGCATGAGGGGGTAGATGTGTTATTTAAATCAGTGTGGTTCTCAAAGTGGGGTCCGGGGACCCCCAGGGGTCCTCAAGGAGGTTCCAGGGGGACCCCAGCAAAATGTGTTAATATGTCATCTAAATCAGTCCAACCACTTTAACCCTGTATACTGGACATCGGCTACCAAAGGCAACACCAAAGGCCTTGCCCCTAAAACGATGAAATTCCGGGTGAACGGGTATCATGTACAATACCACACGATCTCCTGCAACATATTGATGAGCATGTCATCCCCACACTTTACCAGTCACCAAAACTATCAAAACATTTATTTTAAAGATTAGATTGCGAATATTTGTGACCAACATGTTTTTACAGTAATGAAAAACATATATATTTCTTCTCAAAATAAGAAATGTGCCACGGGCATGGACAAGTTTTGCCAAAGGACACGTTTCTCAGTGTACGGACATGGCGGGGGTTATCTCGCGTGGGTACCAGGACGGCCGTAAATGCGACTGCTGGAGTAAAGTTACGTTACGTGAAGAACAGCATACATGTCTGACATTTTACAACTGTCACTCTAAAAGGCAATAATTAAATGTCATTATGTACAGAGCAATGAGTTAAGGTTCATCTCAATGAATCCAGAAACAATGTGGGCTCATTGAAGAGACTCCTGAACTTCATATTCATAATCAACAATTAGTTTTAATTGATAAAAATCATCAACTGACATGTTTATGAACAGTCATCAGATCAGAGTCATCAAATCCTTAATGCTCCTCCCCCTGCTGTTCCATCACCCCCTGGGGCTCCGCCCCCTGCTGTTCCATCATCATCTGCCCCGATCACCAGCGCTCCCACGGCACCGCCCACTGCTGCTCCGACTCCGCCTACAACAGCCGACGCCCCTGCTGACAAACCTGCTGCACCTGAAGAGAGACAGACAGTAGGACAGATGAGAGAAAGAGACAGTGTAGGAGAGACAGACAGTTGGACAGCTGAGAGGGAGAGGGAGAAAGCTGGGGAAAAAAGTTATACAAAAAAAGAAAAGTTATTGTTTGTAGAAACCAATTTAAGTCACAGGTTCGATTCCCTCAGTTACCTGCTGATTGAAGAACAGCCACCAGACTTCCTGCCGCCACTGCTCCCCCATTGGCTATGGCGGCTGATGACATCATACCGGCGGCGTATGAGCCGGCGGCGATTCCGGCAGAAGTGAACCCGATTCCTGCCAGGACGAATGGAGCTGCAAACACAGCACCTACTGTGAGAGAGAGAGAGAGAGAGAGAGAGAGAGAGAGAGAGAGAGAGAGAGAGAGAGAGAGAGAGAACTGATCTTAACCTCCCGAAACCAACTAATAACAGAAGAGAACTTTACCTTCTGAATCCAACCAATAGCAGACGAGAACTTACATCCAAAAAAGGCAGCTCCTCCCACTGCTGCTGCTGTATACATTTTACTGTTCCCTGTAACAAAAAGAGACAATGTGATCAAAACTTAAGCTGTAAATGAATTCATGATTCGTTCGGATTCTGATTCTTTAATTTCTGAAAGATAAAATAATATTAATGATGCTCTGATCGATCGGCTTTTCTTCTTGACTTACTGGGAGTCAAAAGAGGTCAGATTGGGCTGTCTGGGGAGGGGGTTCCAGGGGGTCCCCAGAAAAATGTGGAGCAGTTTAAACACTTAAACCTTATTTAGTTTTTTGTCTATATGAAAATACCTGATCTACAAGCTCATAACGTGTCGCATCACAACTATTTTAGAAAAAATATATATATATCGTGAACAATATTCTGTTATGGGGGTCCCTGGCCCAACACACTTCTAAAATGGGTTCCGCGGCGACCTAAACTAACTAAACTAAACTAGCACTCACTGAAAAAACACCTCTCTCTCACACACACACACACACACACACACGTGCGAGTGCACAGTGAATATATGTTAAAATTTAAAGATGTCTGGGACTGACTCTTTTTCGTGTCGTAGTGCTTGGTGAGAGCAGACACCATCTCCTCATATGTCCAGGTTCTAGTTTGAGTCCCGGTCTGGGTTCTGGTTCTGGTTGGGGTTCCGTTGGGGTCCAGGACACTGCACAGAACTCTGCATCCTTCCTGACCGAGGTGTCGTAGCAGTGTTCGGCTCTTGTCCTCCTCCTCTGCATAGCGCTCTGTGTCCACATGTACAACCAGGCTTATTATTATAGTTCTCAAACCTTTTTAATTTCAAGGATCACTATAACTCTGAGAATGTACAAATGGAACCTCCATTTGGTTCCATTTGTACACTCTCAGAGTTACAGACCCGTCAGGGTCCATTTGGTTCCTTTTGTACACTCTCAGAGTTACAGACCTGTAAGGGTCCATTTGGAACCCTGAGGGTCCCTGGACCTCACTTTGAGAACCGCTAAACTAATCAAATAGACAAACGTAGAATTGACCAAAACATTTTAGTTACTGAAATACAAATAAAAACTAAAGGGAAAATGTCCAACTAACCTTGATCCAGAAACAGGCTGAACTCTCTGATCCACTGGACCCACGGAACCGGAGGAGAGCCTGGTCTGTCCAGGAACGGCTCAGGAGGACCGACCGGTGCCATGATGGTTCCAACGCAGACGATTCCAACCCCGGTACTACAGAGCGGACTGGACCGAGCAGGACTGGACCGGTACTACGGAACCGACAGGACCGCTGGAATTGTGAAGTATCACTACTTACACTTCAGGCCGTGAACTAATGTGAAAATCACATCAAATATACAAATGTGTCCTGACTCCTGACTACTGCAGTTTCTTTTCCCAACAAACAAAACTCAAGGATTTCAGTAACAGTCCCACACCCATGCTTTGTGTCACCTGATAAGCATCACCTGATAAGCTGCTGTGTTATCAAACGTCATCTGATAAGCTGCTGTGTTTAGTGAGTTTGTTTTAGGCAGGAGGTGATTAGATTAGTCGCCGGTGTGAAGCTGCCGTTTCTTCTGAACACATCTTGTCAAAAGGAAGATCTGTTGAACTACCATACACTGTGTGTGTGTGTGTGTGTGTGTGTGTGTGTGTGTGTGTGTGTGTGTGTGTGTGTGTGTGTGTGTGTGTGTGTGTGTGTGTGTGTGTGTGTGTGTCCATGAAACAGTACTTGTGTGTCATAGTATAGACCAATTATTTGTTTACCAACATTGAGACTGGATGCACAGGTGATTGTTTCACACAATCAATTCTCAACCTGTTGTTTTGGGGTGCGCTGGTTTCAGTACACCCCAACCCCCTCTTGTGTGTTGGTTGGTGAGGCGCGTCCTAGCGAGACCTGATAGAATGGGTTTCATTGCACGCATACTGGTTGCACGCATACTGGTTCTTATCAGTGTGACGTCATCTGTTAAGAGGTCTATTCCATACCTCTGGCTAGAGTCCAGAAAGGTGTGCACACACAGTGCAAGATAAGCACACACACATATACAAACACAGAATAATTTAGTGTAACACAGGTGAGAGACTGGCAAAGCCTTAGTGTTGTCTTATTTGCATTTTAAATGTAGCTGACCGGCCCATTCACCACAATCTATTTATTGGAGAATAGCAATTTTAACATTCAGCCATTAAATAATACAGCTCTCCATAGATTTGTTTGACATTGACATAAAAACACAATATCACAAGACAAAAATAAAATTACAGTAAACGATAACACAAAGAAAAAAACGAACAAAAAACAGACATTTTATGAAAAATTGCCACTGTAAGTAATTTTTTTTGATTGATCCTCTCAATGTAAACTTAATTTTTTCTAGTTTAAGAAAAGACATAAAGTCTTGTCGCCAGCCGGCCACGGATGGGGGGGGGGGATCTACCACAGGGACCCCCTGGAAACCCCTCAATGACCCCTGAGGGTCCCCAGACCCGCATAGAGAACCGCCGATCTACACAAAAAAGATCTGGCAAAGTAAGAACTAACAAAAAATGTTGTACTGATATTTAACTGAATATAAAGAACTGTGTTTAGTGTATCTCATGTGTTTGGCAGGTGAAGAATTAAACTTCAGAATTAATCCACATTTAAAAAGTAGCGAATCTGTGTGTGTGTGTGTGTGTGTGTGTGTGTGTGCGTGCGTGCGTGCGCGCGCGTGCGTGCGTGCGTGCGTGCGTGCGTGCGTGCGTGCGTGCGTGTGTGTGCGCGCGCATGCGTGTGTGTGTGTGTGTGTTGCTCAGGGAACCGATGCCCCCAAAATTTCTATAGGCTAATTATGTTTAATAATGGGGGCTTTTATCCTACTATTGGCAATGTATTGACATTACATAACAGAACAAAAATATTGTAGCCATGAAAATGAAAGTGCCAACAAAACTATGTGGATTATAACTGCTGCATATTCATGTAAATAATATTGGTGCCATCTAGTGGATTAGTTCTGTAATAAAAAATGTAATTTACAAATTTCACTTGCATAAATTCACGTTGTGTAAAATCACTATAGCCTTTACTACCTTCCGTGGTTAACGTGGTTAAAATAAATAAAAGAAGAAAGTATCAACAAGCAGTGGTGGTACTCTGATTCAGTGCCAAAGTAAGTGTATTCAAAGGTTTTCAACATTTGTTTCTCTCTTTCAAAAATAGCAGATCTACAACTTCAGCAAATCTGCTATTTTTGAACAGACAAAGTATACAATAGTACTAAATTAGTTAATTTTGTCAACTAAACCTACTGTATGACAAAAAAAATAGGCGACTACCTTTTTTCCCACTGAAGAAAACGAAATAAAAAACAAATAAAATCGAAACTATGATGACGAAAACTGGATGACTAAACATATTGACAATTTCGTCAACAAATTAAAAGTAAAATGTTAGGGAGAGACTAGTTGGTATACACACCACACATGTGGATAGGAGGAGGGTGTGCACTTCCCTACACAAACGGGATCATCCAGCTTTCATTCACAGTAGGCTATGAGAATGTTACGTTCTCACAGCCCCCCTAACTAAATAAAAACTAAACTATGATGACAAAAACTGGATGACTAAATATATTGACAATTTCAAGCAAATTAAAAACTAGAGCAAACTGTTAGGGTCACTCCTTGGTGAAACATGACACGAAAGTCGGCTATGGATAATTTGAGAATAAATTGCCAAAGTGTAGCCTACTGTAAACTCCTTTGGATTTTTATAGCTTTTTTTAATGACCGTATGCATTCGGAACAGTGTTGCTGTCCTCGGTGCCCCACCCCCACCCGGCCACAATATAAAGCACCTCCAACCTAAAACGTCTTCCCACGGCCCTGTTCTCTACACTACACCAGACAGAGCTGTTAGCTGCAGTTTCATATGTACCACCAACACGCACAATCAACTTTACCGCTTCAAAACTGGTGGTGTTTGTTCCCACAGTGCAAGACAAGCCAATGCAGAAATAGTTCTCTCTGACTATGTTTTCGATTCGATGGTGGTTGCAGAGAGGCAGGTGTTGTTTGAAGGTTTCACATCTGTCATTTCTCAGTGCTAAATCTGCAGCCTTCTTTGTGACGACATCCTCTCCTCTCGGGAGAGGATGCTGCAGTTTCCACCAACACACACAACCGTTAACTTCACCTTGTCAAAACAAGATGGTGAACTAAAGACCTTTCTGTTTGCCGCTGCCTTTGATTGAGTTACTTTTGTTAAACTTTTTGTTATTTTTTACTTATTTTGTTTTATGCATTCTAACATCATTGTATAATTGTGTTTCCTTTGCTTGATGTCCTGTGTAAAGCACATTGAATTGCGTTGTTGTTGAAATGTGCTATGAAACTGTCTTGCCTTGCCTTGGCATGGTTTGGATTTCCACAGAATGGCAGGAAGTGGACTGCACAAGAAACAGGAAGGGAGACAGAATGTAACCTCAGATTATGTGATGACTGCTACCTCACTGGGTACATACACACATCTCCGTTTGCTGGCGTGAAACGGGTCACTACGAAACGGAAGCTCTTGTTCCGGCTCATGGACTAAATGCTTAATTTGCATATTTAAATATACAATTTCAGAAAACTTGTAATACGATAAATCATTGTCTTCATGTAAGTAATCAACTCAGGAAGTTTCATTATGATAACTCTTTTTTAAATTTTGTCATTTCTTCACCTGTCATGTACGTATGGGGAAAATAACAAAATGTGTGATAACCATGAAAAAGCTACTCCTGTGGAGAGGTTATCATATATTTATTTACTCGTATTGACCCTATGAACAATTTAATATAGGTTTGGTTTTGCCCACTCTTTCGATAATGAAATCTTGTCTGGCTCATGGACTACCTGGTGCACCCTCATAATATAATAATAATAATAATCTTTATTTAATAGAGCACCTTTCAGACATAAATGCAGTTCAAAGTGCTTTACATTCAGGTTAAAAAACACAAGTTAAACAAAACAGTAAGTTAAAATATAGACAAGAGAAAAATACAGAACAGTGAAAAAGTGTGTAGGGTGGAACAGGTTAACAGGAGATCAGTTAAAAGCAAGGCCATAGAAATTGGTTTTTAGCTGCCTCTTAAAGCCGTCAACCGAGGTTGCCTGTCTGATATGCAGGGGGAGTAGGTTCCAAATCTTTGGTGCATAGCTACCAAAGGCAGCCTCCCCATGTCTTTCCTGAAAAGTAATCGTTTTGGACATACAAGGTTTCCACCCGACAGCAATATCTTTAAATAAATACTGTATTACCTTTGTTTGTGTGTTTGTGTCGGTTGATCAAACTCTCCTAGCTCTCTGCTCTTTCTCTCTCTCTCTCTCTCTCTCTCTCTCTCTCTCTCTCTCTCTCTCGTGTCATCACTTCCTATTTCACTTGTTTATCCTGTATACTGTGTCGGTGCATCCACACATGAGCGTCAAGTTGACGCTAGGGTCGCAAGACATTGTTCCGGATCCGGCAATTTTGTTATGTATACAAATGTGTTGCGGAAACCGGATGTGCTTTTTCCGGACCGGATTGCGTCCGTCTTTCCGTTTTTTTTTAACATGGGAGTGGATGGGACTTCCGGCCGTCTGTACGGTCGCGAACGGACATGTGTGTATGTACCCACAGGGTGCATCCACACATGAGCGTCAAGTTGGCGCTCGGAAGTCGGAAGTCCCATCCACTCCCATCCACTCCCATGTTAAGTTAAAAAACGGAAGTTCCGTCCCGATGCGCGTCTGAAGCGCATATCCGGGTTCCGGTTTTCATTGAGTAACCGCCAAAAATGGCCGGAACCGGAACAATGGCTTGCGACCCTAGCGTCAACTTGACGCTCATGTGTGGATGCACCGACACAGTATACAGGATAAACAAGTGAAATAGGAAGTGATGACACGAGAGAGAGAGAGAGAGAGAGAGAGAGAGAGAGAGAGAGAGAGAGAGAGAGAGAGAGAGAGAGAGAGAGAGAAAGAAAGAGCAGAGAGCTAGGAGAGTTTGATCAACCGACACAAACACACAAACAAAGGTAATACAGTATTTATTTAAAGATATTGCTGTCGGGTGGAAACCTTGTATGTCCAAAACGATTACTTTTCAGGAAACTAAAAATAGAACCTCTGTTCCACATGGATCAGAAAGTAGCCTACCTACAAGCTCAAATGTGTCACTTCGCGCCCCTTTTAAAGCTTGTGGATCTGCTACTTTTGATACTTTCGTGTGATCAAGTATTTACGGGGAAAAAACACAACAAGTTTAAATATGGAGATAATATGTGCTGTGTTTGTATGTACTACAGTAGGTCTATGTACTCAGATCAGCACGGTGCGCTTAGACACTTGAACTCTGACTGTTACTGTCGGGCAGAAACCTTGCGTCTCCATGCCATGCCTACTTTGTCATAGTACAGTGTCACAAAAGTAGCATCGAGAAGCTCACAACGCATCACATTGCCACTGAACCAATGAAACGTATTAGCGTTATTAGAGATTGTGACTAAATAATAACTTTTGCCAATTGGATCCATTGGAACACACATTTTTCCAGAATAGTAACAGTTTTGGACATATCGTCTATGTCGGGTGGAAACCTCATACAAATGTATGTCCAAAACGGTTACTTTTCAGGATTCAAATAAAAAAAATAACAGATCGACAATTTGCAGATCTGCTACTTTTGATGCTTTTGTGTGACGCTGTAGTATGATGATCAAGTAGGGCATTTTTTTTTTTAGAAAAAACAACAACACACAAAACATTTTTTAGGGGAAGAATATGGAGATGGAGGTTTCTGCCAGATAGCAAAAATATGAGGTTTTGTTCCTGACAGCAACGAAATGGCGTTTAAGTGGACAGTGCAGGAATACATAATTCCTACAACAATATTTTGTTCTGTTATGTAATGTCAATACATTGCCAATAGTAGGATAAAAGCCCCAATTATTAAACATAATTAGCCTATAACACACGCACGCACGCACGCACGCACGCACGCACGCACGCACGCACGCACGCACGCACGCACGCACACACACACACACACACACACACACACACAGGTTCACTACTTTTTAAATGTGGATTCATTCTGAAGTTTAATTCTTCACCTGCCAAACACATGAGATGCACTAAACACAGTTCTTTATGTTCAGTTAAATATCACTACAACATTTTTTGTTAGTTCTTACTTTGCCAGATCTTTTTTGTGTAGATCGGTGGTTCTCGATGCGGGTCTGGGGACCCTCAGGGGTCATTGAGGGGTTTCCAGGGGGTCCCTGTGGTAGATCTCACCCCCCCCCCCCCATCCGTGGCTGGCTGGCTCACCTGTGTTACACTGAATTATTCTGCGTTTGTATATGTGTGTGTCTTGCACTGTGTGTGCACACCTTTCTGGACTCTAGCCAGAGGTATACTAGTATGGAATACTATGACACACAAGTACTGTTTCATGGATGATGCTGTTGTGAAAGGGCTGTGAATATGACACACACACATACACACACACACGCATGTGCGCTCACTCACTCACTCACTCACTCACTCACTCACTCACTCACTCACTCACTCACACACACACACACAGACACACACACACACACACACACACACACACACACACACACACACACACACACACACACACACACACACACACACACACACACACACACACACACACACACACACACACACACACACACACACGTACACCCACAGACACAGACACACGCAAGCACACGTACAGTACACGTACACGTACACGTACACGTACACGTACACGTACACGTACACGTACACGTACACGTACACGTACACGTACACGTACACACAAGCACACACACACACACACACACACACACACACACACACACACACACACACACACACACACACACACACACACACACACACACACACACACACGTACACACACATACACATGCACGCACGCACATTCACACACACACACACACACACACACACACACACACACACACACACACACACACACACACACACACACACACACACACACACACACACACACACACACACACACACACACACACACACATACACACACACACACACACTATTTCATCTCTCATTGACAATCTTAACTGTGTGTTTCATAAACTGTTTTAGCTTGGATGTGATTTAATCCAGAAACCAGGTTGGAACTGTGATGAGATCACCTTAGTCCATGAGCCAGAGCCCCAAAATTGAGCAATGATTATCGACAGAGTGGGCAAAACCAAACCTATATTAAATTGTTCATAGGGTCAATACGAGTAAATAAATATATGATAACCTTTCCACAGGAGTAGCTTTTTCATGGTTATCACACATTTTGTTATTTTCCCCATACGTACATGGGGGTGATTTTTTTTTTTAAAGAGTTATCATAATGAAACTTCCTGAGTTGATTACTTACATGAAGACAATGATTTATCGTATTACAAGTTTTCTGAAATCGTATATTTAAATATGCAAATTAGGCATTAGGAAAATATGCCCACATTTGCATACCTTTCCTGAATCAACATTGGAACATTGGACAAAGCCAGAGTCAACATACTTATTTTATTTTGTTAAGATGTTGAAGTCAAAGGTTTTTAACAATGGAATATTCAATATCTGGCTCAATTTTGGGGCTCAGGCTCATGGACTAAATGCTTAATTTGCATATTTAAATATACAATTTCAGAAAACTTGTAATACGATAAATCATTGTCTTCATGTAAGTAATCAACTCAGGAAGTTTCATTATGATAACTCTTTTTTAAATTTTGGCATTTCTTCACCTGTCATGTACGTATGGGGACAGGCCCGGATTGGCCGTCGGGAGGACCGGGACTATTCCCGGTGGCCTGCCCTCTAATGGCCTGCCTGAAAAAAAAAAAAAAAAAAAATTTTTTTTTTTTTTTTTTTTTTTTGCATCAAAAAAAAATATCAGGTCAGGCCAGCCATCCACAGCCAGCGCGGCGCTTAAGTGATGCAGCAAAAAAAAATCTCTCCTAAGCTCAGGCCAGGCCAACCACAGTCAATTTCAATTCAATGCAGTCAGTGTTGCTTGCAGCTTAGTGCAGCTGCGGGCCTCCCCCCTACCTTTAACCCCCAAAAAGGCCCCCCTTTTGTAAGGCCCCCCAAAAATAAGGCCCCCCAAAAAAAGGGCCCCCAAAAAAAAACGGCGCGCGCTGCGCGCGCGCAGGGTGGCCTGGGTGGGTGTGTATCTCCCGGCCAGATTTGGAGTCCCACTCCGGCCCTGTATGGGGAAAATAACAAAATGTGTGATAACCATGAAAAAGCTACTCCTGTGGAGAGGTTATCATATATTTATTTACTCGTATTGACCCTATGAACAATTTAATATAGGTTTGGTTTTGCCCACTCTTTCGATAATGAAATCTTGTCTGGCTCATGGACTACCTGGTGCACCCTCATAATATAATAATAATCTTTATTTAATAGAGCACCTTTCAGACATAAATGCAGTTCAAAGTGCTTTACATTCAGGTTAAAAAACACAAGTTAAACAAAACAGTAAGTTAAAATATAGACAAGAGAAAAATACAGAACAGTGAAAAAGTGTGTAGGGTGGAACAGGTTAACAGGAGATCAGTTAAAAGCAAGGCCATAGAAATTGGTTTTTAGCTGCCTCTTAAAGCCGTCAACCGAGGTTGCCTGTCTGATATGCAGGGGGAGTAGGTTCCAAATCTTTGGTGCATAGCTACCAAAGGCAGCCTCCCCATGTCTCTTGCCATTTGTTGACAGCTCAGTCAACAGTCCAGCACCGAGTGACCTGAGGGGGCGGCCTGGGACATACCTCTCTAGGCGATCTGACAGATAGCAAGGTGCTAGGCCATTCAAGGCTTTAAAAACAAGTAAAATAACTTTAAAATCTATTCTAAACTTCACAGGGATCCAGTGCAATGACGCAAGTACAGGCGTAATGTGGTCCCTTTTCCTGGTGTTCGTTAGGATTCTGGCTGCTGCATTTTGAATAAGTTGCAGCCGTTCAGTAGTTTTCTTGGGTAAGCCTGTATAAAGTGCATTACAGTAATCTAGTCTCGATAAAACAAAGGCATGCGTCAGTTTCTTGGCGTCCTCTAAGGAGAGGAAGGGTCTAACTCTTGCAATGTTTCTCAGGTGGTAAAAAGCTATTTTAGTGACATTGCTTATGTATTTTCCATAATTGAGATCGGAGTCGAGGATAACACCCAGGTTTTTCACAGTTGGTTTTACCTGTGCGGACAGATTTCCAAGTACATTCATGACTATAAAGCTTTTGAGCATCTGTGCCAATGATGAGAATTTCAGTTTTATCTTGGTTTAATTTCAGGGAGTTGCTATTCATCCACTGCTCAATGCTGGAGAGGCAGTTGAGCAGGGGATGAAGTGAGTCACTGTTGTTTCGGTCTACGGATAGATACAGCTGGGTATCATCGGCATAGCTGTGGAAGTGGACACCATAACTACGTATAATTTCTCCAAGTGGGAGCATGTAAAGGGAGAATAACAGTGGACCGAGGATCGAGCCCTGGGGGACACCAAATAGGGAACTTCGCTTCTCTGAGACATAGTCTCCAAGACTCACAGAATAGTTCCGGCCTGTGAGGTAGGTGCGGAACCAGTTCAGTGTGGGTCCTGAGAGACCAATCCGGGTTTCAAGTCTGTTCAGGAGTATTCCATGGTCGATGGTGTCGAAAGCGGCACTCAAGTCGAGGAGGACAAGGACAGAAGCTTTCTTCAGGTCTGTGCTCAGTCTGATTAATACGTTTAATAAGTGCTGTCTCAGTGCTATGTCCGCCTCTGAAACCGGACTGAAACTTTTCGTACATGTTATTTTGATGAAGGAACAGCTCTAGCTGTTTCAGCACTGCTTTTTCCAGAATCTTACCTACAAAGGGCAGGTTGGAAATTGGTCTGTAGTTAATCATAACAGAGGAGTCTAAGTTAGGTTTTTTGAGTAATGGCTTAACTAAAGCGGTTTTAAGGGGGTCTGGGAAAGTGCCTGATGTTAGGGAGCAGTTAACAATGTCCAGTAGTTCATTGATAAAGCAGTCTACTGTCTCTTTAAAAAAGGAGGTTGGGATGGCATCCAGTGAACATGTGGAGGATTTTAGCTCAGAAATAATTTTCCGGAGTTCCCCTTCATTCATTTCATTAAAATTATGTAGGTGGTTCAAAATCACTCTAGTCATGGGGGGATTTGTATTAATATTATTATGAATTGAGATGCTATTTCGGATGTTGGTAATCTTGTCTTCGAAGAATGAAGCGAACTCCTCGCACTTTGACTGTGAGGGTTGGTTGAGATGCTCGTTGAGGTGGGGGGGATTTAGAAGCCGGTCAATAGTGGAGAATAATATTCTGGGGTTGTTGCTATTATTACTTATTATTTTAGAGAAATAAGCCTGCCTTTCGTTGCGTAGAGCTTTATTGTATGTGTGGATGCAATTTAAGAGGATTTCCCGATGGGCTGTTAGTTTACTTTTCCTCCAGGCACGCTCAGCTCTGCGGCATTCTCTCTTTAACAGGCCAGTTTGATCATTTTTCCAGGGCGTGGCCATGGTTTGTGGTTTCTTTTTGATTTTCTCAGGTGCTACTATGTCTATGGTTGACCTTAATTTGTGATTAAAACTGTTTACCTTTTCATGAATTGACCTATTTTTGTCAGGAAGAGCCTGGGTCTGGATGCACATGTGGTCTGAGAACATGGCAGCTGAAGAGGGACCAATAAAGCGCCTTTTTATAGGGCATTTGGTGACATTTTTTTTCTAAGCCTGGGATAGTGTCATTAAAAAATCACACCCTGTGTGAAGGAAGCGGTGCCTTTGGGGCGGGGCTTAACTCATTTCAGTTCGTCCCTATTGGTGGTCTGAGTCCACTTACCAAATGTGTACTTGGTAGCATGCTGCAAACTGGAATGATGGCTGTTTAAAGGCCAGCCAATGGGCAGACAGAGGGGGCGGGGCTTAAGTAATTACAGTTCGTCCCTATTGGTGATTTTAGTCCATGTACAAAATTTGTACTCCGTAGCATGCTGCGAACTTGAGTTATGGCTGGTTAAAGGCCAGCCAATGGGAAGACAGAGGGGGCGGGGCTTCAGCAATTCGTGCTCGTCCCGTATTGGTGGTCTAAGTCCACATACCAAATTTGGACTTGGTGGCATGCTGCAAACTGGAGTTATAGCTGTTTAAAATCCCGTGCTCATCCCGTGCTCATACGGGCGGACGGACATAACATACGCTGGGGGTCCCTGGACCCCTCTTTGATAACCAGTGGCACGTGTGGCCAATGAGAGGAGAGATGGCATAGGCAATCTCCAAGTCCGTGTGTGTGTGTGTGTGTGTGTGTGTGTGTGTGTGTGTGTGTGTGTGTGTGTGTGTGAGTGTGTGTGTGTGTGTGTGTGTGTGTGTGTGTGTGTGTGTGTGTGTGTGTGTGTGCGTGTGTTTGTAGGTGTTGCTTCTTTGCCGTGCTCATCCCGGGCTCATACGGACGGACACACAGACACACAGACACACAGACACACAGACAGACACACAGACACGGAGTCAAAGCCAAGTGTAGAGCGGTTGGCACCGCTAAAAATCACACCCTGTGTGAAGGTAGCGGCGCCTTTGATACATTTTGTCATCGATATGTGTTTATAATGTGTTAGCCATGTGTCACGTGAAGCTTGACCAATCACTTTGTTGACGGGTCTGACCAATCAGAGCGTTGACGGGTCTGACCAGTCAGAGCGTTGACGGGTCTGACCAATCAGAGCGTTGACGGGTCTGACCAATCAGAGCATTGACGGGTCTGACCAATCAGAGCGTTGACGGGTCTGACCAATCAGAGCGTTGACGGGTCTGACCAATCAGAACGTTGACGGACCTGACCAATCAGAACGTTGACGGACCTGACCAATCAGAACCTTGACGAGCCTGACCAATCAGAACGTTGACGCAAAAGCCAGGTATAGAGGGCTAATATCCGCTCTATACCTAAAGGTATAGAGCGGCTAGCGCCGCTAAAAATACACAGTAGTGGTCAATAATCCTGTCGACCACAGTGGTTAGCCCTCTAGAAATCGCTAGGTCTAGGGTGTGACCATGGTTGTGGGTTGGGCCAACAACGTGTTGTACAAGGTCAAAGGGGTGTAGTGCTTGTAGGAAATCCAAGGCTGTGCGGTTTTATTGTCTATGTGTAAATTTATGTCCCCAGTTAGGAGAATGTTATCATGATTAGTCACACAAACTGTAATTAAATCTGAGATTTCCGCTAGGAAAGAGGTTGAGTACTTTGGTGGTCTATAGATGGTGACCAAAAGTGTGGGAGTTGTACTTTCAATTTTAATGGCTATATATTCAAATGAGCTGAAAATGCCACGGTTCAGGGGTTTGCATTTAAATCTATTCGAGAAGATGGCAGCCAGCCATGTATAATTTGGGGGTGAGGTTTCAATTAGGAAGGATGCTCCATCTGACTGTAACCATGTTTCTGTAAGGAAAATAAACTCAAGTTTGTTTTCGCTAATAAGATAATTTATGAAAAATGTTTTCTCCTTTGTGAGGGCATGGATGTTGAACAGGGCCATTCTAATATTTTTGTCAAGTTCAGGCAGCTTTGGGCCAGGGTCACTGCAAGGGATGGGCACCAGGAACTGTCCTAGTCCACTCTGTCGTTTAATATTACTAGTAGTGTTTCTAGCAGTCACAATTGTGATCATGTTGATGTGAGGTTCAGTTCAGGGGAGGAGGGTGTTGCTGCAGACACTGATACCTTTGGAACAACCTCCATTTTCAGTTTTAGTTTGAATTCACAGGAGTAAAATGTTTTAACCCATTAAGACCTGATGCCAATTCTAAAAATGTCTTCTAAATCCAAACAGTTTTCTGAAAAACTTATGTTACTACTGTATAGTGGTTCTCAAACTGTTTCATGTCAAGGACCACCTAAAATTATATGTACTGTATTTGGCTGCCGACCCCCTCATCTCAAAATATTTTGTTCCAGGGACCCCAGAAGCAAAGATTTGAGTAAAACAAAATCGCAGAAATTTTATACAGTATATTCAAAGATTTGCAAAAATGTTTTTCAGAAATGTCAGATCTACAAGCTCATTGCGCTGAATAAAGTGACACACTATGAGCTTGTATATCTGCTGTTTTTGAATAGCCAAAGTATAGAATAATGCTCTAAGTGGTTAAAATGATTGTGATGCTATATTAACTACTTTTGCTGGGTACCTAGGGGTCCCCGGACCCCACTTTGAGAACCAATGTGATGCTTTCCCGGGTTTTAATGGGTTAAGGTTCAAAAGCTGTGGCACCAATTTGTGTTACGGAGCAATCAACTATCAACTTTGTGTCTTCAGAATTTGGTGAGCCCAGTCACATGTTAAAGCTGAGTAGAAAATAATTGTACCATTTTATCATGCGTATTAGTGAGGACCAATTATATGAAGATAGGTTGAAAATCGGTGAAGTCGTCCTTTAATCCTTAAATGTGAACTTTGACTAATGACTTTGACACACACACACACACACACACACACACACACACACACACACACACACACACACACACACACACACACACACACACACACACACACACACACACACACACACACACACACACACACACACACACACTATTTCATCTCTCATTGACAATCTTAGCTGTGTGTTTTATAAACTGTTTTAGCTTGGATGTGATTTAATCCAGAAACCAGGTTGGAACTGTGATGAGATCACCTGGTGCACCCTCATGTTGATTCAGGGGAGGAGGGTGTTGCTGCAGACACCTGATACCTTTGGAACAACCTCCATTTTCAGTTCTCTTGAGGAGTTTTAGTTTGAATTCACAGGAGTAAAATGTTTTAAGGTACAAAAGCTGTAGCACCAATTTGTGTTACGGAGCAATCAACTTTCAACTTTGTGTCTTCAGAATTTCAGATGGAGTTGGGATACAGTACAGATACTCCTGGTCAAATTTACTCCACTACAAGTATAAGTAGCTCAGTCAAAATGTTACTCAAGTAAGAGTAAAAAAGTAATTGCTTTTAAATATACTTAAGTATTCAAAACTACTGGCAGTAGAAATGTTTCTACTGCCAGTAGTTCCTTTACATTCTCTGCTATGTTTCTACTGCCAGTAGTTCCCTTTCATTCTCTGCTATGTTTCTACTGCCAGTAGTTCCTTTACATTCTCTGCTATGTTTCTACTGCCAGTAGTTCCTTTACATTCTCTGCTATGTTTCTACTGCCAGTAGTTCCTTTACATTCTCTGCTGTGTCTGAGACTCAGGTAATGTCATCTGATAGTCAGTCATCATGATGGGAGTTACTAGCTTATCAATCAATCAATCAATCAAACTATGTATGTTATAGAGCACATTTTCACACAACCTTAGTTGACCAAAGCGCAGGTAAAAGAAAAGTAATACATCAAATCAAAGAACAAAAACACAAAAACATGTATAAAACACATATAACATGCCTGCATATAGGAGACACAGACATAGAGCGAGATTGTTCATTTACACCTACAGTATGTACACAGAAGGTAGAAAACATTAGATAGGAGTTAAAATAGTTTTTTGTGAGGACTTAATAATCTCGATGGATTTAGCAGATCTGATGTGGGCCACCACAAAAGCGCAGTCCCCAGAGCTGACCCCAGAGCCTCAAAAGAGAATTATTTTCTCATGAGGAAATAACAGGAGTCACAAATGAGTGACACATCGCTGACATAGCTGCACTCAGATCACATTCATTATATTCCAGTTCTTAATGTACTTGGTGGTAAAGACAATCTATTTGGTACAAATTCTCAGATCCAGGGCCATCAACTGTGACCTTTTTGTCAAGATACAACAACATTCAGCTTCAAAGCTTAGGACATGGAGCTAACTTTAAACTGAGGCCATCTGTTCTAAAAAAGAAAATGCATAGAGTAACTGTCATGAAGGGCGTTTTGATTACAGTGATTACACATCTTTTTTCATCAGATTTTAAGTAACATCTGTATGAGGGGCCGTTTAGGCCAAAAATAATGAAACACTTTCACACACGCTAACGAGACAGTCTTATACTTACTACTGAAATGCTTATACATTCAATTTTGAGACACTTTCACACACGCTGATGAGACACTCTTACATATACTACTGAAATGATATACGTTCAATATTGAAACACTTGCACACTCACTACTGAAACACTCTCACATACATACATACTTTGTAAATCGATGCACGTTCATATATGAAACTTTATACATACTCATCTGAACACTTACGCATACATATGAGAAACAAATACACATACATATATACTTCTGTGTCATATACACATGCATATGAAATGCTTGCACGCATACAAGTTAAACATTTATACATTTATATCTGAAACACTCACACATACACGTATGAAAAGGCTGCATGCATATTGCTGAACACTTGTACATTTACAACTGAATTTCTTGTATATTATTACAAACTAAAATGAAAACTTTAGTTGCATGTGCAAGCCTTTCACATGTATTCATACGAGTAATTTCAGTAGTATGTATAAATAAATTCAATAATATACATACACATAATTTCAGTGATATGTATAAGTGAGTTCGGTATAATGTATAAAAGAGTTTCACATGTATTCATACAAGTGATTTCAGTAGTATGTATAAATGATTTCAATAACATACATACACATAATTTCATTATAATGTATACAAGAGTTTTACATGTATTCATACAAGTGATTTCAGTAGTATGTATAAATGATTTCAATAGTATATATACATAATTTCAATAGCATGTATAGATCATTTCACTATTATGTATACAATAATTTCACATGTACGCATACAAGAAATCTCAGTAGCATACGGAAGTGGTTTCAAGGTGACCCTTGTGACCCCAGTAGTACAGCAGCTTAATGGCAAATTACAAAAGAATCGTTCCCTTTGTGATGCAAGCAT
The DNA here is from genome assembly GCF_963454915.1 of Gymnoscopelus microlampas. NCBI lineage: Eukaryota > Metazoa > Chordata > Actinopteri > Myctophiformes > Myctophidae > Gymnoscopelus > Gymnoscopelus microlampas. The sequence goes on along the minus strand of NC_139953.1, from coordinate 5,649,585 downwards.
GTAATTTGGCACAGATACTCTCTAAGGGCCACTCTTATGGAAAAGGGCGCTCGCCACTAAAAAATCCAAGATGGCGCCCATTCTTTTCAAGATGGCCGCTACCTTAGCAGAGAAGATAGTGATATAATCTTTCAGGTTGTGATACAAGGATGAAATTTGGCAAACATACTTTGTAAGGGTCACTCTTATGGAAAAAGTAACTGGCCGATCAAAAATCCAAGATGGCGACGATTTATTTCAAGATGGCCACCAGCTTAGCGGAGCAGGTAGTGATATAATCTTTCAGGTTATGATACAAGGATGTAATTTGGCACACATACTCTCTAAGGGCCACTCTTATGGAAAAGGGCGCTCGCCACTAAAAAATCCAAGATGGCGCCCATTCTTTTCAAGATGGCCGCTACCTTAGCAGAGAAGATAGTGATATAATCTTTCAGGTTGTGATACAAGGATGAAATTTGGCACACATACTCTGTAAGGGTCACTCTTATGGAAAAAGGCGCTGGCCGATTAAAAATCCAAGATGGCGACCATTTTTTCCAAGATGGCCACCACCTTAGCGAAGCAGTAGTGATATAATCTTTCAGGTTGTGATACAAGGATGAAATTTGGCACACATACTCTGTAAGGGTCACTCTTATGGAAAAAGGGGCTGGCCACTAAAAATCCAAGATGGCAACCATTTTTTAAGATGGCTGCCACCTTAGTGGAGCATATAGTGATATAATCTTTCAGGTTGTGATACAAGGATGAAATTTGGCACACATACTCTATAAGGGCAACTCCTATGGAAAAAGGGGCTGGCCACAAAAAAATCCAAGATGGCAACCATTTTTTAAGATGGCTGCCACCTTAGCGGAGCAGGTAGTGATATAATCGTTCAGGTGCCTCTGTGGATGGAATCAAATGCGTTTTTTAAAGTCTCTGCGGCATAGTACAGCAGTCAGGTTATCCTTCTTCACCTCCTCTATCAATCTCCTTTGGGCCAAGATCTGGGTTACGTACTTCTCCCCTCCAGAAAACCATTTTGGTTCTCTCTCAGGTGAGGGTCGATGGCCTGCCGAATCCTGTTTAGTATCATTCTGTTGTACACCTTTGCGGTGATACATGTCAGGCTGATGCCTCTGTAGTTGTCAGGCTTTGAGAGGTCTCCAACTGTAGGCACTGGGATGATGTTGGAGAGAGACCATATTTCAGGCTGGTTGTTGTGCAGTAGAGCAAAACACCAACACACCTAGCACCTAGCCCGATCATTCATCCAGTGCCATTTAAGTCCCATGTGATCTATACACCTTCCGGATAAGTATAGATACAAGTTATGAATAGCCCCGCTTACCCTTGGCTCGGCTGGATCCGTGCTGGCACACCCTGTCAATTCAGGCACGGGTATCTAACTACATCTACTAACTATTACTAGCTAATTGACCAGAGCTGTTAGACAGCATTTGGGACACTGATAAGCTATACTATTACTACAGTATTAGTAAAACTAGCATTTGGGACACTGATAAGCTATACTATTACTACAGTATTAGTAAAACTAGCATTTGGGACACTGATAAGCTATACTATTACTACAGTACTAGTAAAACTAGATTAGCTGACATTGAGTTACACAGCAGTGATGCCACAATTGTGCCCTGGTTGCTCAATGACATTCACTCTATTATAATAAGCTATATACTGTAAGACAGTGGTAAAACTCCTGGAAGTCACCTTGACTGGCGGCCATGTTGATTTTTTGGGGTGGTCAGCTCTCCTTTTCATAAGAGTGGACCTTGAAGAGTATTTGTGCCAAGTTTCATCCTTGTATCACAACCTAAAAGATGATATCACTATCTGCTCCGGTAAGGTGGCAGCCATCTTAAAAATGGTTGCCATATTGGATTTTTAAGTGGCCAGCGTCTTTTTCCATAAGAGTGGCCCTTACAAAGTATGTGTAACAAATGTTATCCTTGTATCGCAACCTGAAAGATTATATCACTATCTGCTCTGCTAAGGTGGCAGCCATCTTAAAAAATGGTTGCCATCTTGGATTTTTAGTGGCCAGCCCCTTTTTCCATAAGAGTGGCCCTTACAGAGTATGTGTGCCAAATGTCATCCTTGTATCACAACCTGAAAGATTATATCACTACTGCTCCGCTAAGGTGGCAGCCATCTTAAAAAATGGTTGCCATCCTGGATTTTTGATCAGCCACTGCTTTTTTTCCATAAGAGTGGCCCTTACAAAGTATTTGTGCCAAATTTCATTCTTGTATCACAACCTGAAAGATTATATCACTATCTGCTCAGCTAAAGTGTCTTGAAAAAAATGGTCGCCATCTTGGATTTTTGAGTGGCCAGCGCCTTTTTCCATAAGAGTGGCTCTTATAGAGTATGTGTGCCAAATTTCATCCTTGTATCATAACCTGAAAGATTATATCACTACCTGCTCCGCTAAGCTGGTGGCCATCTTGAAATAAATCGTCGCCATCTTGGATTTTTGATCGGCCAGTTACTTTTTCCATAAGAGTGACCCTTACAAAGTATGTTTGCCAAATTTCATCCTTGTATCACAACCTGAAAGATTATATCACTATCTTCTCTGCTAAGGTAGCGGCCATCTTGAAAAGAATGGGCGCCATCTTGGATTTTTTAGTGGCGAGCGCCCTTTTCCATAAGAGTGGCCCTTAGAGAGTATCTGTGCCAAATTACATGCTTGCATCACAAAGGGAACGATTCTTTTGTAATTTGCCATTAAGCTGCTGTACTACTGGGGTCACAAGGGTCACCTTGAAACCACTTCCGTATGCTACTGAGATTTCTTGTATGCGTACATGTGAAATTATTGTATACATAATAGTGAAATGATCTATACATGCTATTGAAATTATGTATATATACTATTGAAATCATTTATACATACTACTGAAATCACTTGTATGAATACATGTAAAACTCTTGTATACATTATAATGAAATTATGTGTATGTATGTTATTGAAATCATTTATACATACTACTGAAATCACTTGTATGAATACATGTGAAACTCTTTTATACATTATACCGAACTCACTTATACATATCACTGAAATTATGTGTATGTATATTATTGAATTTATTTATACATACTACTGAAATTACTCGTATGAATACATGTGAAAGGCTTGCACATGCAACTAAAGTTTTCATTTTAGTTTGTAATAATATACAAGAAATTCAGTTGTAAATGTACAAGTGTTCAGCAATATGCATGCAGCCTTTTCATACGTGTATGTGTGAGTGTTTCAGATATAAATGTATAAATGTTTAACTTGTATGCGTGCAAGCATTTCATATGCATGTGTATATGACACAGAAGTATATATGTATGTGCATTTGTTTCTCATATGTATGCGTAAGTGTTCAGATGAGTATGTATAAAGTTTCATATATGAACGTGCATCGATTTACAAAGTATGTATGTATGTGAGAGTGTTTCAGTAGTGAGTGTGCAAGTGTTTCAATATTGAACGTATATCATTTCAGTAGTATATGTAAGAGTGTCTCATCAGCGTGTGTGAAAGTGTCTCAAAATTGAATGTATAAGCATTTCAGTAGTAAGTATAAGACTGTCTCGTTAGCGTGTGTGAAAGTGTTTCATTATTTTTGACCTAAACGGCCCCTCATACTACATGCTCATTCTGCATGCATACAGTTGACATAGAAAACAGAACATTCTCTCTGTTCAGTGTATGTTTGTGCAGAGACCTGCAGACATTAGCGCCAATCATGTGGATGCCGGGGAGCCCGAGCACCCAATGAGAAAGCCGCGCACCCACAGGAAATGTGTCGGTCGGATGACTGTTGTGTGATGCTTTGTAACGTGCACAGGATGCACGATGTACTCGCTCTGATACCGTGTGTTATTGTGAACAGATTTCTGTCATTCAAACTCTCTCCCTGTAATCTGCAACGTCCTTATACCAGTTATGGTTTCATCATCAGCCAATAATCAAATTGACTTGAAATGTAGTTAAAAAAAAGGTTCTTTTGCACACCTACTGGGACAGGTGCGTAGGAGCAGGCAACCACTGCATGAGACAGGAAAGAATGGTGATCGCGCACACTGTCTTCACTTACAGCAAAAAAATATTTTATTGCGAGTACAATGTTTCCAACTGACATTCATCAGGTATTTCTGATTAAGGGGTTAAAACTTGGTTGATGTGTGTGACTTGTTGTAGAGTACCCTACCCGCCCCACATAAATCGGCCTCCATGCCTGCAGAGATGGTGGTTGCAGAGAGGCAGGTGTTGTTTGCAAGGCATGTGGTTCTTTGTGACCACATCCTCTGCTCTCATGAGAGCGGAGGATGTTTCATACCTACCCACACGCACGAGAGCAGAGGATGTTTCATATCTACCCACACGCACAACCGTTAACTTCACCTTGTCAAAACAAGATGGCGCCGACATGCACAGCGGTGAACTTCACACTGTCAAAACAAGATGGCAGACTGACAAGTCGACTTGCTTGGTCTCCACACAAACAACCTTTGATTTCCTATACTGACACATCTGGTCAAAATTCATGTCAGATCCTTTGTCTAAGTGAGACATGACCTTTGACACAATCTAAATGTCTCAATAGAAGAGCAGGGAGACAAAATATAACCGCCCCAATTGGAAAAGTTATATTGTATTAACATACTCTACCATATACAGATTTGACAAAATGACATTTCATTCATTTAAAAAAAGTTACATAGTGCCTCTTTAAGTAGATCTCATAACTCTTCTTGTTTCAGAGAAGTAACTCTCTGAAACCACCTGCACTGCATGCACTGATGTGCTTGTAGAACCACTACGTTATACAAAGCCTGCAGAAACACCTATAAAAACATAGAAATAACTGAGGAACCAGAACTAAACACTTTTACTCCTACACACACATACAAGATGTAACAAAGAGGAGAGCGGAGAGGGAAGCCAGAAACATGCTAGTGTGAGAGCAGAAGTGTGGAAAAAAGAAACAGCCAACCTAAAAGTACTCAGTACTTTACAGCCTTCTTAGAAATGTACTCGAGTAAAAGTAAAATATTTGTCTCGGAAATGTACTCAAGTAAGAGTAATAAGTATCAAAAAAAATCTAATACTCAAGTAAAGTACAGATCCTCAGAATCTGTACTTAAGTACAGTACTCAAGTACATTTACTCCGTTACTATCCACCACTGTTTGTGTATAGCATGCACGCACGCACGCACGTACGCACGCACGCACACACACACACACACACACACACACACACACACACACACACACACACACACACAGAATTCCGAACATTGCTGGCCCACAATAACCTACCTGACCTTTTCGAGTTATTATGGGGCCAGGCTTCCAGCATGGACCCATATTGTTATTCGCATTATTCCATTTCTTCTTCTTCTTCTGCCACTTTTGGCAGTTCTGGCTGAACCGTGCAGTCGCTTTTTATGAAACTCGGCCATATGATAGATGGTCATGAAAAACGATCAAAAAATAAATCTCACAATCTTTCGTCAAAAGGTGGCGCTATAGCACTCAGTTGAAAATGACAACTTTGAACAGGTACAACTCATGCCCTGTTTCACCTACAGCCATGAAACTTCGATGCACACATGCGTCTCCTCATGCTGAACAACTTTCACACTCTCACTTTTGACCTCTGACCTTTAGATCTCCCACCATTTTGAATTATATGAAAAACAGTTAAAACCTATCTCCTCCTGGGATTTTTGAGTAATCTGCACGAAACTTTTTACACATGAACTTTGGACCTATACCAAAAAACGTTTGCAAAATATCTTCCATAAGTGAAAAAATGAAGCTTTAATGAGCCAATGAATATTGCAGTTTTATGACAATTATTCATCTGCCCCTAACACATACATGCAGACTTACCATTCTTTGAAACTTTGCAGAAATGTAAAGGGCCATTCCAAATATCACTGAAACCAATCTTACTCCAATTGGTCAAACGGGGGCGCTATAGCAATTTTTTGAAAATTGAAACTTTAAACAGGCAAAAGTCATGCCTCGTTTGGCCGACAGCCATTAGACCTGCTTACACATGTGCCTTGACTAATGAGGAACACATCTATCACGTTGACCAGTAAGCACCGCCCTTAGATTGTCCGCAATCTTGAGCAGTTTGAAAAACACTTAAACCCAGGATTTTTCAGCTATTTGCGTGAAACTGTATGATCTGTGTGATCTCCTTTTTCACAGGTTCTTGTCTGTTGGTGGCTTCTCGCTTAAATGTGTGCCCCACAACCTGAAGGTCACCAGTTCAAGCCTCACTTGGTGCAGACTTCATCTAAGTTGCATTTCACACAACATGACTATCAATGAATACATCTGCAATTGTTAAAGATAACATGAAATACTTAATTGAGTGTTTTTTACATACAGCTGATCTACAATCTCACAACTTTTCAGATAGCAATGAGAGTATCTTTTTTCAATGTATAACATACTTCATTGTGAAAATAGCCAATGTACAATCTGACAACTTTTAATGGTTTGTGAGCTTGTAGATCGGCTACTTTCACTAATTTTGGTTCTGAGGAGATGTACAATTTCTTCATTGGTAAATGGTTTGTGAACGAGTGATCTTAGTGTTAGTGAAACAGGGGCTTGGGTCATGACAGAAGGCAAGAGTTTGTGATCCTCAACAGACAATATCAGCCTGGACAAAGATATAGCACTATAGGTAGTGTTGCAGCTACCTAAGCGTGCTTCATGACCGTAAGGTTGCCGGTTCAAGCCTCACTTGATGCAGACTCATTTAAGTTGAAATGCAAAAAACATGACTCAATCTATTCCGTTTCCATGGCGCTCTCTCTCTCTCTTCAATCTATTCCATTTCCATGTCTTTCTCTTCAATCTATTCCGTTTCCATGTCTCTGTCTCTTCAATCTATTCCATTTGTCTCTCTCTATGTCTCTTCAATCTATTCCGTATCTATCTATCTATCTATCTATCTCTCTATATATCTCTATCTCTCTCTCTCTCTCTCTCTCTCTCTCTCTCTCTCTCTCTCTCTCTCTCTCTCTCTCTCTCTCTCTCTCTCTCTCTCTCTCTCTCTCTCTCTCTCTCTCTCTCTCTCTCTCTCTCTCTCTCTCTCTCTCTCTCTCTCTCTCTCTCTCTCTCTCTCTCTCTCTCTCTCTCTCTCTCTCTCTCTCTCTCTCTCTCTCTCTCTCTCTCTCAGGGGTGGCCATAGCTGAGTGGTTAGTGAGCCCGCCTAGGGAGCCAGAGACTCTGGTTGCCCCAGGTACGATTCCAGGCCAGGTCAGCAAATGTGTCGATGAAATGAAATTTGTCCCTGAGCAAGACTCTTAACCCCTAATTGCTCACAGGCACTCATTGGAAACAAGACCGCAAGGACTTTCATGAACTGACCTGTTAAAGGAATTATCATTTCTCTCTCCTGGCCCCATATTATCGCTGCTTGCAGCTATATTTATTATTATTATCAATATTATTATTATTATTAATTACGGGCCAGGCTGCCAGCATGGCTCCGTTTTGATATTAGCATTATTCTGTTTCTTCTTCTTCTTCTGCCGTTTTTGCCAGTTCTGGCTGAACCGTGCAAACACTTTTTACGAAACTCGGCCATATGATAGATGGTCATGAAAAACTATCAAGAAATAAATCTCACAATCTTTCGTCAAAAGGTGGCGCTATAGCACTCAATTGAAAATGGCAACTTTGAACAGGTACAACTCATGCCCTGTTTGACCTACAGCAATAAAACTTACATACACACATGCGTCTACTCATGAACTTTCACACTCTGACTTTTGACCTCTGACCTTTAGATCTCCCACCATTTTGAATTATATGAAAAACAGTTCAAACCTATCTCCTCCTGGGATTTTTAAGTAATCTGCACGAAACGTTTTACACATGAACTTTGGACCTATGCCGACAAAACGTTGGGGAAGATTTCTAAGTGAAAAAAATAAAGATTTAATGAGCCAATGAATATTGCAGTTTTATGACAATTATTCATCTGCCCCTAACACATACATGCAGACTCACATTTCTTTGAAACTTTGCGGTAATGTAGAGGGTCATTCCAAATATCACTGAAACCAATCTTACTCCAATTGGTCAAAGGGCGGCGCTATAGCAATTTTTTGAAAATGCAAACTTTAAACAGGCAAAAGTCATGGCCTCGTTTGGCCGACAACCATTAAATCTGCTTACACATGTGCCTTGACTCATGAGGAACACATATATCACGTTGACCAGTAAGCTCAGCCCTTAGATTGTTTGCAATTTTGAGCAGTTTGAAAAACACTTAAACCTAGGATTTTTCAGCTATTTGCGTGAAACTGTATCATCTGTGTGATCTCTCTTTTCACAGTTTCTGTCTGTTGGTCCAATGGCTTCTCGCTTGAGTGCGTGCTTTAAAACCTCAAGGTTGCCAGTTCAAGCCTCACTTGATGCAGACTTCATTTAAGTTGCACTGCACACAACATGATTGTGTCAATTAATGCATGTGCAATTGTTAAAGATAACCTGAAATGCTTATTTGAGAGGGTATGTTTTTGCAATGTATGACATAGCCTACTTCATTCTGAAAATAGCCGATCTACAAACTCAAAACTTTTCAGATAGCAACGTGTTTCTGAGCTTGTAGATCGGCTGCTTTCACTGGTTTCGGTTCCGAGGAGACAATTTCTCTATTGGTAAATGGTTTGTGAACGAGTGATCTTAGTGTTAGTGAAACAGGGGCTTGGTTCATGACAGAAGGCAAGAGTTTATTATCTTCAACAGACAACCTCAGCCTGGACAAAGCTATAGCACTATAGGTAGTGTTGCAGCCTGTCAATGCGAAGGTTGAGGGTTTGATTCCTGTTAATGGCAATAGGTTGAGATGTCCAGTCAATCCATTCTGTTTCCATCTCTCTCTCTCTTCAATCTATTACGTTTCCATGTCTCTCTCTCTTCAATCTATTCCGTTTCCATGGCTCTCTCTCTCTTCAACCTATTCCGTTTCCATGGCTCTCTCTCTCTTCAATCTATTCCGTTTCATTGGCTCTCTCGCTCTCTCTCTCTCTCTCTTCAATCTATTCCGTTTCCATGTCTCTCTCTCTCTCTCTCTCTCTCTCTCTCTCTCTCTCTCTCTCTCTCTCTCTCTCTCTCTCTCTCTCTCTCTCTCTCTCTCCAATCTATTCCATTTCCATGTCTGTCTCTTTCTCTCTCTTCAATCTATTCCGTTTCCATCTCTCTCTCTCTCTCTCTCTCTCTCCATTCTTCATTCACTGGCCCCGTCTTATTGCTGCTTGCAGCTATATTATTATTAGTATTATTATTATTATTATTATTAGAGGACTGACAGAGTGACAGACAAGGGGAGCTAGGGGAGGGAGAGATTAGGTAGTTAGGGAGAGCTTATTAACTCAGCCAGTGCAAGGTACCGAAAAGTGAACGCCCCAATTTACACAATGCAGGTCAAGATGCTTGTATTGATATATTTTCTATATTCTATTTTGTTACAGAGGGCCAGGGTGAGACCCAACTGAAACGGGGAGAAAGCTATGAGTTCCTACCTCCTGACAGTGAGTAAAGCTGAACTGAATCACAACTCTTGTGGCGCTTCATCGGTTTCATCTGCAACACCTAACAAAACCTACAATAATATTCAAAGTTACCAAATCCTGAGTCTATTTCTGGGGCTTTGGGACAATTTTTGTTGGGCTGACATGTTTAGGCCCGATTAAAGCTCTATTTTGCAGTGATAACTTTTTGCCTGTGTTACGCTCGACCGGTGCTGCGTAGCCAAATGTGCTGGGGACCCCAAAGGCAAAGACACTGAGACAGTAATAGGGGTAAAAGGAATTGTATTACATAATAATGTTACGGTGGGAGGGAAAGTCCTGGGGAGGTGAGAGGGTTTTTGGAATCCAGGGAGTAAGGAAGTGGAGCGCTGGTGGAGAGGGCTGAGGAGCGTGGATGGAGCTGGGAGACACTGGGTTTTAGGTGGAGGGAGCCTGGAACAAAAAGAGAACAAAGTTAGCATCAAACAAAAGAAGTAGCTTTTTAGAGAATTACTCAGGAACACTAGTAAACTAACAGCCGGCAACACTAACCACAGTAGTTAATATTCAAGCATTGGGCGTCGGTTTTCAGCAGCTTATATTGGCCAGCTCCTGATGATGGTGATGTGGAGCAGCCGGGCTGATTGGGACCAGCCACACCTGAGCTGGCTGCTGGCTGAGCGAGACGCCCGGCCCTTGCCCTTATATGGCGTGCAAGGGAGGGACCAGGGATGTGTGGCACAACGGCCTGGCCTTTAAGCCAATGGGGAGACGGCCCGTCCTCCGCAATCGGAATCGGGAATCGTGCGCTTGTATTTTGCTAAGAGATTGGTTGCATAGTTTAATTGATATTCATTTATTAGTACATTACATTTCCCCATCCACTTTAATGGGAAAAAAAAAAAAAAAAAACTCGATTTCAAGTATTTCTTTCTCAGAAACTGTAAGGGCTAGAGTTACAAGACTTGGAGGGGAGGTTCATAATTTAGTGCAAAATTATTAAAAAAAGAATTACACCAGTCGGCTTCATGGTGGCGCTATAAAAGCCCCCTTTACGTTTTGGCCTATAACTCTTGAACCGTAGGTTGTAAAATAAAAATATTTTTTTCCCCCTAGATTCCTTGGGTCAAGACGCAACGCAACTCCCCATATAGGCCACGCCCATTTGCGTCAGGATAGATTTTCCGCCATTTCGAATTTTCTTCAAAACACACTTTTAGCTCCTCCTCCCACATATTTTATCCAAATCTCACAAAAAACGATAAACATGATCTCTGGACCCATGCAATAAACATATCCAAGCGGAATTTTGATAGTCCATACCGTTAGTCCGTAATTGGCTTCCAAAGTTAGTGGGAGGGGCCCGTTTTACAAAAAATGCCAAAGATCACGAACGAAACGTCCAGTCAATCCCAAATTTGAATCACGTGTCAAGGGTGGTTTAATCAACGAATCCCTAAAAGCATTTCCACTTTGATCCATAGGGGGCACCACAAATGCACAAAATGTAACCGTTTGATGCAAAAACATGATTTTGGGGCGATCAATCCTTTCAAAATGAAACGCAAGCGATCTCAGGAGTGACGTGACAATACGATTGGCCCGTTACATTTGTGGGAGGGGCCTGTTTCTTTAGTGGGAGGGGCCTATTTCCTCAAATCAAAACGGCACGTATCACGAACGCGGGATCCGATCAGCACCGAATTCGAATCGCGCGGCCTCCGACGGTATTCCTCCCGGCGTATCCCTCGAGTCCCGGCGGCCGCGACCGGCGTCGGCGCAACCACACTTTGCAATTTCCCAGAATTGCAAAAATTCTAGTTTCTATTAGTGTGGAATCCTCATTGATGATGGATGTCATTGGTAGGCAGGTTTCTGTACTGTCCACAGCCCACCAATGACACACAGAGTGAGAAGACAGAAATGGTACCATCTTATAATGAGCATTAGCGAGGACCAATTGTATGGTTGAAAATGTGTGAAGACACCACCACGGAGTCTGGGGGTGTGAATCTATCGTGGTGCATCCAGCTTTGTCGAGCGTCTATACGAACACAATTGGCCCGTGTTAGGGGGAGGGAAGCTGGGCGCGGAGGGTGATATTTGTCAATGTAAGTACTCCTACGGGCTGGGGCGGCACCTGTCAACAGGGAGTGGAGTAGGACGGAGGCCCTCCTCCCAATGGGGGCTCCTCACTGGCAGGTGAGCCAGCAGCTACAGACAAAAAAAGATGTGTGAGGGGAGGATTAAATGTGCATTTCCTTGATACGAATATATCAGGGAAAAGCCAGGACAGTTTATATTACTTATGGTCTTCGGAATATGTTGGATAGAAAGAATGTGGGCTTAATTGTAAGAAAACAAGAAATGATGACTGACAGTCATATTATACTAGGTTGCTTTTTTTGCCCTGATCAAACGCGACCAGCTGCTTCTCTCTGTGAGCGTGTGTGTGTGTGTGTGTGTGTGTGTGTGTGTGTGTGTGTGTGTGTGTGTGTGTGTGTGTGTGTGTGTGTGTGTGTGGGGTGCAATACGTTAGTCCGACAGCGCATTCCTCCGACAGCGCATGCCTCCGATGTTTCCAATACTAACCCTATACCAAACCCGAACCCTAACCCTAACCGCACGCGGATGCCACATAGTCGGAGAAATTGGATGTCGGATTATCGTATGCCTCCCGTGTGTGTGTGTGTGTGTGTGCGTGCGTGCGTGCGTGCGTGCGTGTGTGTGTTAGCGTAGGGGTAATGTCTGCATTCCGACATCTCACTACTCCGACTAGTGGCTTCCGCGTGCGGTTAGGGTTAGGGTTAGGGTTAGGTATAGGGTTAGTTAACGTCGGAAAGGCGACATGTAACAGTTACATTTGTTGTTAGCACTCATTAGCATGCTTGGTAGCAACCAAACATGGCTCAACTGCTGCTGTCTTTGTCAACCAAAACAGTTGCGGAGGTTAGACTGTTGCCCAATGCCCACTTAAATGAGCTTCTGAGCTTACACGCCTGGAGCAAATGAATTAACAAACGACTTTAAGCTGCGCTGACGGCCGGGCGACGATACACGCTTGTCAGCCCCAGCTGCGTGATTGAGAGAGGGGGAGAAGAGAGACAGGGGAAGGCGGGGGGTTTATGATCTCATAGCATGGGAGGACGGCCGTCGTTCAGAGTATGGGGAAGTCTCGGGGAAGTGTCCCCATTGGCTTAATATGGGGAAGTGTCGGGGAAGTCTCCCCATTGGCTTAAAGGACAGCCAATGATGAAGAAGTCGAAGAGGTCGCTGAAAAGTGTTGAGTAGTTTTAGTCTCTTTGTAGACCCGGTTACTCTTTGAGCAACCTGGTAAAAACATTGCTTGTTTACTTTAAACCAATATGTTAAGTGTTTTCATTTCAGTGGCTGAGCTGAGGGTTGTTCTGTTGGGGAATAACCAGTCAGAGATGAATGCAGTTGGGGACCGCCTACTGGGACAGACTGTGTTCAGTGGACAATATCATGTTCTGCCTCAGACTCTGAGAGTTAGAAGTCAATTGGAGAACAGAACGATGGCGGTCATCAACACTCCAGGCCTGTTACATCCCAACATATCAATTCCAAAACTGTCAGAAGAAGTCAAAAGAAATTCTACTCCTGGACCTCATGTGTTTTTACTGGTACTTCAGCCTGAAGACTTCACTGAGGAACAAAACCTTATGTTACAAAAGGTTCTTGAAGAATGTAGTGATCATTCATTTAGTCACTCACTTGTATTAGTGTCAACACCCAGAGAGCAGAAAATAGGTCACAGGCTAGGGACTATAGGGGACTATCCTACTCCACTACAAGAAATGATCAAAAAATGTAGGGACAGATATTTCCAGGCACAGCAGAAGAACCCTGAACTCCCAGAACTGTTGACACAATTGGACCGAGTTGTTAAGGATAACAACGGCCAGCATGTCCATTGTGATGTCTTTGAAGATGCCAGGAGTGATCTCACCAGCACTCATGAGACCAGCATGAGACCAAGAGCACCTGTGAACTTGGATCGTGTAAGAGCTGCTGGTAAGTGTAGGGCAGCATTGTTATGATAATGTATTATAGTATTATTTATACTTAATACTATAATGTTTTGGGGGGAAAGGACAAAAAAAACATAGTTATGAGATTTTGCAATTGGTGTCATTTTCTTTTCAGGGTTGGAAGCAATAGAATCAAGAACAGCTGCTCAAAGTAAGTTAACTTACCACACATTCATAACATGTCAAACTTTAACAAAACATGAGTAATTATCCAAAAAGCATATAGCTGCATGTTGTATGAAAGTAGGCGAGCAATTAGTGTGTTCGCCTCTGTATAGTGCTTTAAAACCTTACTTACCAACAATATACAATACTCTAAAGATGTGCTCAGTGGAGAGCAAATGTCCGCCCAGGAGTCATGCCAATGTACAACTGGTAATTACATGCTGCTCTACTTTCACAGCTGTAGACAGAAAGTTCACTGCATAGTACGTCACTATTATTATTGTTATTATTAGGGCATATCTCGTGGATCAGATTTGCACGCTCAGAATTTCAGAAGGCTTCTATTACTTTTCTAAATTGATTTATTAATATAACCAAGGAGCAAATTTGTGGAAAATGTTGAAACATTATTTCTAAAAACCCTTGTTTTTTTGTAGCTTCTGAACTCAGGATTGTGCTTCTTGGGAAAAGTGAAGACAAAAAGACAAAACTTGGCAACTTAATCACAGGGAAACATGGATTTAAAAAAAACAAGCAATTTGAGATGGAAGACGGGGAGTGGCAGGGAATGTCAGTCAGGGTAGTGAAAACCACAGACCTCTTCAGTCAATCTGTTGAGAAGTGTGTATCTGAAATTGAGAATTGTGCATCACTCTGTTCACCAAATGTGATTCTGCTGTTATTAAAGCCTTCTGAATTCACTGAGAAAGAGAGACGCACCCTGAACTTCATCTTGCGGTTGTTTCATCAAGAGGCCTTTAACCGCTCAATGGTCATCCCAACACATGATGGACATGAAGAAAACCTCTCTATACTATCAATCATTGCAGACTGTGGAGGAAGACTTTACAGGATGACTGAAGGCGACCGTTCATCACTGATGAAGAAGATTGAGAACATTGTGAGCGAAAACAGAGGAAGATACCCCACCCTTGTTGAAGGTAGAGAAACCATCCAACATGACAACTGTCTGAACCTGGTGCTGTGTGGCAGAAGAGGACCTCATAAGACTTCTGCAGCCAACGCCATTTTGGGTCAGATCCAGGTCAGCCCAGGGCCTAGTTCCTCTGCAGAGTGTGTGAAGAGACAGATGAAGGTGCATGGGCGCCGGGTGACCCTGGTGGACCTGCCTGCCTTCTATGAAGCATCTAAGGAGATGAAGATTCACAATACTTTGGAATGTGTATCTCTCTGTGATCCTGAAGGCATCCATGCGTTCCTGGTAGTAGTTCCTCTGCGTCCCCTCTCTGTTGAAGATAAGGGAGAGTTAAAGAGCATCCAGGATTTCTTCACCTCTGAGATCAATGGATTCACCATGGTTCTGTGGACTGTAGAGTCAGATCCAACTGCTCCAGCTTTTGCCAATTTCGTAGGTAAAGACTCAGACATCCAGGATCTGTATCAGAGCTGTGGAGGCCGACACACTGTCTTCAACATTAAGAGCCGCAAACAAGTTCCTGGGTTGTTGGCTGCGGTAGATACGATGGGTTCGGAGGGTAAACTCTGCTTCACAAGAGAAATGTTTACCAAGGCCCAAATGGAAGTGAACATACAACAGAAAGAACACATCGCCAGGCAACAGGCTGCACAAAAAGCCAGCTTGAGTGAGTATATTATTTTTGGCAATTGTGTATCACTCATAATTCACCTATGGTGCATAATTGATAATCTGTTGAATACATCTAAATTGGATTCTTATTTCTGCTTTAAAAATACTTCCTCTTCAAGCCAAAAAGAACATTGGGCCTGATTCACTAAGCTGGTTGTAAATAACGTGTAAATAAAGTGATTAAAGGAGGGTGTACGTATTTTCTCTAAGAACAAACTGACTGGCAATCCACCAATATCTCATAATTCTTATCAGAGCTTTATTGATACTGAGGGGAATCTGTCTTTGGACGAACCCTCCACTGCCCGACTCCTACATCGGAATTGTAAATAATAAGTAATAATAGACACAGCTAGATTTAATTCATATTGTATCCTCATCAAGGTAAGACTGCGTTCATGTGATGGTCAATATTATAAATTAATAGCATGACATATGGAGTTGGCATGAAAGTCTAATAGGCGAAACTGTGGCCACACTTGATTCAGCTCTACATGTGTCAACTGAAAAACAAACAAAAAAAATCTGTTGAATTAGCAATTTTGTATCATATCTGTAATATGCATACAAAGATCGTTTGATGTGTTTTCTTTATTTTTTATGTGTTGACAAATGTTGGGCACATATATATTTTATTTGAGGTTTGGCACTTTGGCACTTGTAATATTGTGATTTTGCATGAAGAATAAGGCATTCTAATGACATACGCAAGCTTTGGTACCATGTAAGTCTGCCTCCGAGCAGACGTGAGTTTGAGCGGACCTGCATCAAAATTCACGGACAAAAAAAGATAGATGAATCACACACTTAATGTAGGAATTTTCGTAACTGCCGGTACGTACAAAATATGGGCGTAAACAGCTTAGTGAATCGGGCTCATTGTGTCTATCTGTGTAAGCATGATTTGAACGGAACGTTTAATGAACTGTACTAAAATTATTCAGTACACTGAAAAGAACAATTATTCTTTCCAATTGCACCCTGCGTGGAGCCCCTGTTTCACTAGGACATACATCACATTTTGTATATCAAAAACCATCCAGGGTAAAAAGTATCTCTTTATATTCCAGGTGATGATGACAAGCTGAGCAGCGATTGCCTCAGGATGGTGCTGATAGGGAAGACAGGCAATGGAAAGAGCTCTTCAGGGAACACCATTCTAGGAAAACTGATATTTAATTCCAGATCCAGCCAATCCTCTGTCACTAAGCGTTGCCAGAAAGAACATGGTGTAATAGATGGCCGTCCGGTTGTTGTAGTTGATACACCTGGTTTGTTTGATACAAGTCTCTCCCAGGAAGAGGTTCATCAGGAGATGACAAAATGTGTCACTCTTCTGGCCCCGGGGCCTCATATGTTCCTACTGGTGTTACAAATTGGCCGACTCACAGAAGAGGAGAAAAATACGTTGAAGCTAATCCAGGACACCTTTGGAAAGAATTCCAACTACTTCACCATCATTCTTTTCACAAGAGGAGACTCATTGAAGAAAGACAATCTGTCAATTGAGGACTACATAAAAGAAGAATGTGATGATTCATTTAAGAACCTGATTGCTGACTGTGGAGATAGGTACCATGTCTTCAACAACTATGACGTAGACAACCGTAAACAAGCCAGTGATCTGCTGATGAAGGTTGAGGAGATTGTAAAGGAGAATGGTGGGGGCTGTTACACCACAGAGATGTTCCAGAAGGCTGAAGCAGCCATTCAAAAACAAATGGAGAAGATTTTAAAAGAGAAGGATGATGAAAGGAAGAGAGAGGTGGAGGCCCTGAAAATAAAACATGATGAAGAAATGCAAGCAATGAAAAGAAGGATGGAAGCGCAGAAAGATGAAATTGAAAAGGAGAGAGAAAATAGACAGAAACAACTGAAAGAAAAGGAGGATTGTATTAAAAAAGTGCATGAGAAGATGGAAAAAGAACAGGGAGAAAGAGACGTGGAGGACAGAAACAGGAAGATAGAGGAAGAAACAAAACGAAAGGAGTGGAAAGAAACACTTGAGAGAGAGAAACAAAAAGGATCAGATGAAAAGACAACTGAAATGAGAAAACAGCAAGAAGATTGGGAGAAGGAAAGAAAAGGATGGTGGGGAAAAAAGGAAAAGGAAGATGAAGAGAGCAGAGAAAAAGAGAAAAATAAAATAAAAAAGCTGCAGGAAGAATTTGATCAGGAAAGAGAAAAACACGAGAAAACAAGAAGAGAAGAGGATCAAAACAGACGACATGAAGAAGAAACGGAACGTCACAATATTCAGAAAGAACATGAGGAAGAACTTAAGATGATGAAGACGAAATATAAATATGAGGCCAGAAAACAAGCTGAGGAACACAATGAATTCATAGAAAGCCAGAAGCTGCAGTACCAGGAGGAGCTAGGAGAACTCATAAAAAGACAAGAAGATGAAATAAATGAGCTGAAACAGACAGGAGCCTCAGAATTGAAAGAGAGCAAAGACAAATATGATCTTTTAGAACAACTTTCAAGCCATAAAGAGGGTGAACTGAAGAAGACAGAAATAAGAGAAAGAGAAAATGAGAAAGCTAAATGGAATAAAATCACAAAAAATAAGGATGAGAAAATCGCTGAAATGCAGAAAAGTCATTCAAAAGAAATAGCTGACCTGAAAAAGAAGTTTAATTGCGTCATCTCATGAGAGCATTATCTCATGTAAGCAGCGGCCATAGCTGAATGGGTAGAGCGACCGCCAGGGAAACAGAAGAGTGACTTGAGAGCTGTGCAATGTAAGTCAAGGAGGATTTTTGGAATATCAATTTCTAATCAACGGAGCAAGATATCTTGCCAATTGGACTAGTTACGCCATAACAACTACAAAAGTCAAACCTCTATACCAAACTGTCATTGTGCTCAATGGAGTTTGTGACTGGTGACTTGATGTTTACAAAGTCATTGGGATACTAAAACCATACAGCTATCAAATTGAGTTCAAGTTGTCCTTCTCAGACAACCATGCCATGCTGTTGCCGGCGGCATTCAATGTTATTTTGTTTAAAGAGTTTTTCTCTATTTTGGAGTGGAATGGTGGAAAGAAACATTGTTTGAACTGCTTGATTTGCCAATGCAAAATAAATGGATTGACATATCCAAAGATACAACAGCAGCTCTGGACATTGAATTAATCGTGCACACGTCCCCTCGCAGTAGGCTATAGGTAAAGTCTTTACAATTATGTTAAACTATCTGGTTATTCAGTAAAGTTTTGTATTGATTTTGTAAAATGATCTGGTTAATTATAGTTAAGCTTTGTGTTGATTGTGTAAAGCTATTAATGTTAATTCATTAGTAAAGATTTATATTGATACTATAAAAACCAAGTGTGGCTCATTATAGTCTTAAACAAATTAATTAGAGCTGCTAAAACAAATAGCTTATATCATGTTTCAAAATATACTGTACCAAAAGCTTCCCAAACAATAGCTACATTTTGGAAGAAATGTGGAAGAAAATTCCACAGAGATTTCCAGAGTTTTCCAGACATGCAATGTTTTTTGTATTAGACAGACAGACAGATACTAAATAGATAGATACCTTTATTGATAGAAATAAACAGAAAATAGCAGCCAGGCGAATGAGACTAGCAGGACACTGCCAAAGACATCAAGAGCTGCCAGACACAAATTGGTGCTGTGGGAACCAACACAAGGGCACCGGTCACGAGGACGTCCCACATTAACATACGTAGTAGATGTACTCAAGAAAGATGCAGGAGGCAAAGCACCAACGAGCTGGCCAGATGTATGGAGAAGCGGGATGACTGGAAGCGACGACGGAGGGCTCGTCTGAAGACGACCTAGAGAGATTGATCCCACGGGGGAAACTCAGGCGCCAGAGACAGCACAGCAGTAAAATAGGTACAAAAGAATAAATAAAGACACCCTCAAACAAGTATTAATACAGATAAACTCTATATACAATAATCCCACCTGGTGCAGAACAAAAACACACCATCAATGAATATTAAAGCATACAGACGTATACACCTTATACAATCATCCTGCCTGATGCAGAACATGAAGGGAAGTTGCAAGGACAGGTAAGCCTATGACACCAGCATTAATTTAGCAAGATACGCAATCTCCGGTTTACTTCCTGTTTCTGCGTGACGTAGATGGACACCTTTTTAGGAGACAGGAAGCAAGTTGGAGTCTATTGATTCCAATGGAAGAGTCAACGTGAACACAGCTTCTGAACCACTCCTTAGCTCCATGGATACTGAACTAAATATTGGACCCAATCATCACAAGCCATGTACAAGATTTTCATACTAAAATGGATTTTTTTAGAGACACAAATTAGGAGAAAATCTACTTTGTTATCGACCTTTCTCTATCCCATCAACACACTCTCGTGAGATTTGGGAAGATATCTGAAGAGTCCATCTGCAGTCTGACGGACGAGACATAGAGGGCTCTGTCCCTTATTTTTTAACTCTATGCTCTGTCCCTATAAGATGTTCTAAAAACTGATTAACTGAGATTATATATGTGAATATAGTATATGTATATATATATATATATATATATATATATATATATATATATATATATATATATATATATATATATATATATATGGTTAACATTGAGCAGAAACAGGAGCACATCTAGCATAAGACTGAATAATGTGTGTTTGTAGTGGGAATTTCATAGGTTTCTTAAAAGCATCTTTGCCAATAACAGTTTACTTTCAAACATGTAAAGCATTTATTTTCTTTAATGAAGAAAATACACAAATACACATCCATATGACGTTGTCAGTCAGCCAGGGAGAGGGGAGGGGGAGGGTGGTGGGGTGGTTGGGGGAGAAGACAACCATGCCTACTTAGGAGACCATTTGTAGGATTTGTGTACCACTTCGCCTCTAGTGGCTCCAATGGAGAATGCGTATCTTGCTAAATTAACAATCTTTGCTTATAGTCACACATCGCCATAATGCTACTGAGTCACAGAGAGTCAGTTACCATTGCCTTATGCATGCATCACTATACATTCCAACAGAAAACACAATGCATTTATGGCTGCAACTATTATTTGATTATTTTCTTGGAGATTATTCTATTGATACATTTTTTGATTAATTAAGTCTTCATTTTGATATATAAATCTGAATGCACTAGTTTATGGAAAAAACATAAAAAGATGAAATATGGACAAACAAGGTTTCTGCCTGACAGCAACTATATAACATAATGTCATGTAATGGGCTACACTTAGTCTTTTCATCTCTTTCCTGTGGTTGACGTATACTAGAACAGACTTGTCTGTCAATAACTGAGCAATCAATTCCCCCATTGCATTTTAGTGTTTCAAAGTAGGGGCGTCATTTGGGGTCCCCAGGGAATGGCAACTGCCTACCCTTAGCGTTCACACAGTAAAATCCTGAGTGTTAATTTAACTCAGAGAGTACAAATGGAACTCCACTTGTACTCTCTCACAGTTACAAATGGATAAATGAACACTGAGGATTTTACTGTGCACATTTAACATGAAATCTTCTCCACCTCTGAATGTTTTCATTGCAGATTAATCTGACATTAATTTGGTATTAGATCAGCGCTGAGTGCATCTCAATCCATAGCCATCCATCCATCTACATGTGACGTGACACACGCTATAGTCACGTTTTCAACACATTGTGAGCTTTAATTCTGCTATTTTAGATTTTTTTGAAATTTTGAGCGGTCAAGTTTTTGCCAACCTTTATTTCAGAGTGATGCCTCTGTTTCAAGTTCTTGTATTTTCTGTTTATTAAAGAGATGGAGAGGCAGGGAGACCCCTGTGACTGAACAAACACTCTATAGCAATGATTACTATCAGAATATAGTGCTTTAACCTTTTAATACAAAACGTTTTGTTTTAACCAAAAACATATCACACATTGTTTTGTTTCATCTCTTCCAATTTCACTTGTTTATCCTGTATCCTGTGTGAATTATTTCTCCTCGTTGGACTATAAAGATGAGAGACAGGTAGACCCATGTAACTGGACAAACACTGCATGGTTATCAGAATATAGAGCCATTATTACTTATTTTAAGAAAGAAATCACTTACTTTATCAAAACACATTGAGATGTTTGAGCTTGTAGATATTCTTTATTATTTATTTTATTCATATTTTGTGTTCAGACAGGACACTAACACAATTCACAAAACCAACGACTCAAAAAACAGTAAAGAGAGCTTGTAGATCAGCTATTTGTGACACTGTATGTCAAAGTAGGGCATTCATTTACGGGGGGAAAAAACACGAAAAGGTTAAAATATGGAGAATATGGAGCAACAATATAAATATGCTAAATCGGCACTGAAATACAAATTATCTTTATTTTTAAATTTTATAACCAGTCCCTACAGTATATGAGTCAAATGTTAATCCAACTTGTCTTGCAGACTCAAGTCTGAGTGGGTTGCAATGTTAGCACTTGGTACACACTATGCGGATAGGAGGATAGGAGGGTGTGCACTTCCCTGCACGCACCAAACAGGATCAATCCAGCTTTCATTCACACTAGGCTATGAGAACGCTATGTTCTCACAGCCCCCCTAACTAAATAAAAACTAAACTATGGTGACAAAAACTGGATGACTTAATATATTGACAATTTCATCAGCAAATAGGCTCTATTCACAGCAGCCATATTATGAAGACATTCACAGGTGTTACCAATGATACTAGAGAAGTCTCTGTTCCATTCTGTTCAAACAGAGTCAGGGTGCTGATATTGTGCATATCTACAGTTGGGGTCCAGGGACCCTCATGGGCTTCCAAATGGCCCATACAGGTGTGTAACTCTGAGAGTGCACAAACTCTCAGAGTTATGGGGGTCGTGGAAACCACTGTGCTAGACTAAATGGAACAGAGCCTTCATTAGTATCATTGGTAACACCTGTGAAGGAAGTGATAATATGGCTGCTGTGCATAGAGCCTATTAAAAACTAGACCAAACTGTTAGGGAGGAACTAGTGCAGAAGAGAGCCAATAGAACCAAGTCATTACGAATTTCATTCCATTTGGAACCCCCTCAAGGAACTCTGAGGGTCCATGGACCCCACTTTGTGAACCATTTAATTTGTGATACAGCCTCTTTATGTTATAAGAAAACACATTTGAAACGTGAAACATTTGAGTTATAACAAAAATAGCATTTGTTCCTCTCATCAGATCACCACAGATGTCTTTATAGCCTACAAGCCTGTTGCATGGCACCTTATCCCTTAGGCCAGGGGTCTTCAACCTGTTCAGGCCAAGGACCCCCTAGCTGAGAGAGAGATGAAGCAGGGACCCCCTACTCTATATTGTATAAAATTGTTTTTTCAGATTTTTTACTTAGTCTGCTCTTTTCTCCCTCTACACCTATAGCCTCTTTGCCAAAAATAGCCGATCTACAAGCGCTCAACGCCTCCCGCTGAGCTTGTAGATCGGCTATTTTCGGCTAATGTTCCCTCAGAAAAAGAATTCTAGGGTTCAAGTGGTTAATGTAAAAAAAAAACTAGATCCTATTACACAAAGATTTGGCGGACCCCCTATAGTAGCTCTGAGGACCCCCTAGGGGTCCCGGACCCCCTGTTGAAGACCCCTGCCTTAGGCCTTATCTTATTAGGCTTTTTTTTTTAAACATTAAAATAGTGGAAATAGCCAATCTACAAGCTCACAAGTTACGCCTGGATGTAGATTTAGGCTATTTTCACTATTTTAAAATGTTTTTCAAAATGATAAAAAATGCTTAATAAGATTAAGCATAAGGGATAAGGTGCCGCGCAATATAGGGCCCTAGACCAGTGGGGGCCCCCCCAAATTATTTTGGGGGGTCCGCAGATGATTAGCCTGTTGTGCAACATTGTGTTCTCACTCAACAGCAAACAAACCAACATACAGTATACAGTGTATACAGGGTATCTGCACATTTCTGAAGTTACAACAAAAAAATATAACAACTACAACAATGGGAATATTACAAGTAAGTTATTCAGGAAATACTGTATAAGTATTAAAGAAGGTCAAGTACTGTTAAGGCCATAGGCTTAACATGATGGCCATTATGGTTCTGCCTGAACTTGTGCTACAGTGACACCTTGTGGCGGTGCATACTATGGTGAATGGCTTGCATACATACAAGCCATTCACCCTAAATTCACCCGATCGATATATATATATATATATATATATATATATATATATATATATATATATATATATATATATACACTGTATACATGCGGACACAAAAAGGTCAACCTATGTTGAAGATTTCCTCATATCCTGCAAAAACAATTCCAGCCATGTTGATAATTCCAGTATTCCAGTAGTGAGTTAGTTTGTGAATGTTAGTCATCTTGTGCTATGTTTGGTTCTCTGTACATTTCAGAAAATACACAGTAACATAACGTTCAAAGATTTTTATTTTCAACAATATGTATGAATATGAAAAACATAATGAATTTAAAGTAGTTCATGAACAGGTCAAATTATTAGGAAATACTATGAACTAGTGTCAGAGCATGGCTTGGTGAACACTCTTCCCAGATCCTGTACCAAACTCTACACTAACTGTTAAATAAAGTTAAGAGCTTAACCACCTGCAAGCTCCTGGATCACACTCCTGAACAAAATACATAGAACACAGATGATCTGATGGCTAAATATTCACTACCAATCATTTCAGGTAACATATCACCTGCTATATCATCCTACACACATCAAACTATTCTAATGAACACAAGGTTAAAGCCATCTCACATTTTGGATGCCAGTCACTTTCTTCCTGATAGAACATCCTCCAAATCACCTGCTCTCTGTAAGAGTCAAGTTTAGGAGCAATCATTTCAGATTTTGCACACTTTTACAGTAATTAATATGCACACATGCATTTAGTTTGAGAATTTCATGAATGGAAAACAAACTATGTATGATGAACAATAATAATGTTATAATTACAGTTTTCTCTTCCATGAGTAATTCAATAAACAACAGCATAACAAAATAATAGCTGAATAATTCAAATACGTTTCTCTGACACAGTGGAAGATTTTGATTACGCACAGGTCTGTAAAATATCTATTCTGCTTTCAGAGGAAGCACGGCAGTTTCCCAGCTTTGTGGATGAAGAGCAAAGGATGAGCAAACCCTGACATCCTGACTAATATAAATGTAATTAAAGTTGCATCTGGGTTGGACTGTTTCAGTAGTTTAGACACAATAAAGGGAAGATAGCTGATTATAGTCATTACCATTACTATCAAGCTGATCAGAATAATCCTAAAAGCCCTTCTCTTCATGTTGTTTCCCTCCCCATTGTCCCTCTGTCCTTCTCCTGGTCCAGGCTGTTTCAGAGCTCTGAGGACCGAGAGGCAGCAGAAAGACAGCACAGAGATGCACACATTGCAAAAGCCCAGAAATATGTAATTCGTAACTGTCTTTGACCAAAGGTAAAGCGAGTTGGCTGTAAGGACCATCAGCCAGACAACGCAGCTACAGGCCACCCTGTACCTAAGAGCTTTGTACCTGAGAAATACCACAGGGTGAACCACAGCTATGTAACGCTCCACACAGATACAACACTGGAACGATGGAACAGAGAACCAGAAACTCAAAAGAAATTGTGCAACCTTAATAAAAAAAAAGTCTGTAAAGAGCCATGCAACCTTAAAGACAGGGGCCAGGGTAGAGATGATCATAGATACAGTCAGGTTGAGATAAAAGAACTCAGAGGCTATCGTCCCACCAGCTCCACTCAGTATCAGCCACAGAACGTAGCTGTTGCTGGGGAGAACCAGGATGAGGTTGATAGACAGATCGGCGATGAGTCCTGGGGACATGAAGGAGATGGAGGAGTTGGTGCCACTTTCCAGGGTGTTATTCATCGTGAGGCTCTGTGTGTGCCCTGCAGCCGCTTCAGAAGAACAAGACATAATGGATGGATTTTAGTGCAGTTGACTGAATATAACAATGACACGACTAAACATTTCAAACAACTTTTCTCAATTTTCTTTTGAAAACAACAACCATTCTAATGAACAATGAACACAAGTGTAAAATATCTCACGTTTTAGATGCCAGCCGAGTGTCACAGATCTCTGAGTCGGGTGTTTTGGTGAAGTCTCTTCTTCAGACAGTCACTGTCTTCCTGATAGAACCTCCTTCAAATGATGCACTCTGCACTTTGCCTCCTCTAACCATTCCCTTCCCTGCTTCTCCTTCCACTGTAATGCTTGTTGTACAACTGCGAATATAAGTATTCCTTTTGATGGTTATTCCATGGAAATTCATATTCAATCACCCGGACAGTCATTACGCAAACTTTGCCCTTGGTTGGACAACCTTTGGCAACAACGACGTGGCGATAATTTGTGTATGACATACCCATGTAGCCTTTATTTGCCCTGGGTTAACTACTTGAACCCCAGCATCCCTATTTAGGGGCAATGTTTGCCAGTAGATCTACAAGGTCACAACGTGACGCGTTGTGTGCTTGTTTTGACAGACTTGGTGCAGAGTGAAAAGAGCTGAAAAAAAAGAGTTGCAACTCTGGTTCGATTTACTAAGTACCAGGGGTCTTCAATTTTATTCAGGCCAAGGACCCCTTTGCTGATAGAGAGATGAGGCAGGGACCCCCACTGCATATTGTATAAAATTGTGTTGCGGATTAAACTTGATCTCATAGATATTGTTATACATGTTAAACATGTTATTGTGTATTTTCAGACAATTCATGTAAAAGTTCCTTTCACACAAAGCTTTGGCGGCTCAGAGGACCCTTAGAGCAGTGGCCCTCATACGTTTTTTCACTAAATCACCCCTTTAATTCTTTTTCATCCACGGCACCCCTGCATTACATTGTTACTTTATAGCAATAAAGCAATTTTCACTGAGGAAATTTGGTGTAGATTGAAAAAGAACGCACTGCAGGGTTGCAAAAGTACAGTGCAACTCTGGTCAGTTTGACCATAGCGTCTAAGTGGTTCAACTGAAATGTTATTGGTAAATAAATTCCAAATATTATCAAAGTAATACTTGCGGCACACCTGGACTTGCGTCACGGCACCCTAGGGTGCCACAGCACCTACTTTGAGAAATGCTGCCTTAGAAGTCCCGGACCCCCTGTTGAAGACCCATGGTATATAGAGGGTTTAAGTGGTTGTGGGCCGATGAATGAAAGAACAGAGAAGGGAGACTAACCAGCTTGCACTGGTTAGTCATTTGCCACCGACTAGAAATTACAACCAATACAACAGACCGTTGAATGTCTCACAGACTAAAAACAAACTAGATAGAAAGTGTTTTTTGTTCTTTTATAATGTTTTATATTTTTTATTTTTCTCTGTCTTGACCTGTTAATGCTTAATGTTTTATGTAAAGCACTTTGAATGGCCTTGTTGTTGCAATGTGCTATACAAATAAACGTGCCTCGCCTTGCTTTTCTGCCATCCTCCAGTTAAATGAGGCCTCTGTGTGACATTCAAATGAATGACTGGCGTGGTGCTCGATGATGCACAAACCACCATCATTCACCAACATGGCTTTTCAATGCAAAACTGTCAACATGATCGAACTGAAGCAAGACTTCATGTTGTTGTTATTGTTGTCACCACAACCTCTAACGTTAAAGGTAGAACCCACACACCAAGACATGGTAAAAAAAACTCTTTATTTTAATAAAACAGACATTTAGATCCAATGTAAATCTTCAGGTCAAATCACCACAACATCTCTCACAACAGCTCCAGACTGGCTATATCCTGGATGCTGGATCCTCTGACATTATACATTCAAATAGAAAAGGTTGTTTGACTTTTGCATGCTGCCTGCTGGCAGCATGCAAAAGACATTTGACAATGATTGATTTAGTGATTTGATTTCCACAGACAGACACAAACATTGGGGAGACACACATACAGCTAGGGGACATATACAGTAGACCATGATTCTCAATCTTTTTAGGCTTCAGTATCTTTCCCTCATTTCCAGGTACTCCTTTGACTACTATAGTTTTTTACATCAAAAGTCGAGTTTATGTTCAAAAGAAAACCTTTCTACCTGCTTTCTGAAACGTTCAGAGAACCACACATAGGACGAGACAAGACATATCCTCAGCTTAGATTCAGAGATGCAGATTCAGTCGGGATCATCTTCCTAACTGAAATAGTAAAATCACCACAAAGTTGACATCTATCTTTAAAACATATCGTTTTGTAATGTTATACATCATATAAAACAACTGTGTAGCTTTGTATGTATCACAGAAAAGGGACCCATGCAATGCTATACATGACAAAGCTTTATGTGCTAAAAGAGTGACTTCGAGACCTGTCTGACTACAATGTAAGTGGTGGAAAGTAACTAAGTACATGTACTCAAGTACTGCACTTAAGTACAATTTAGAGTAATGTTTACTTTACTGGAGTATTAAAAAAAAAAAACTTTTACTTCTACTCCACTACAATTATTTAAAAACTTTAGTTACTAGTTACTTTGCAAAATTTTATTATACAAAACATACATACCAGTTCAGCCATATACTTCAGCTATTTGAAAATTTCCGATTTACAAGCTCACAACGCATCACATCGCAGTGTGTTGTGAGCTTGTAGATCTGCTATTATACATTTTTGAAAACGTGTGAAATGGGACATTCTGCATAATGATTACTTTTACTTTTGGTGCTTCAAGTATATTTTGATGCCAATACTTTTACTCAAGCTTGTATATCTGCTATTTTTGAATAGCCAAATAAATCTAAAGTGACACGGATGCGTTCCAGGTCTTAAAGGGTAGTACAGGTTATCTCACCTGTATAAAGTCAGGACTCTGACGAGTAAGGGAACTTTCACATACATTGGTGCCACCCAGTGGAACATACTGGACACTGCAACCTGCGACTGACTTAAAACTTGAGCACTTTTAAACAGTCAATAAAATCATGGGCTGATGGAAAAGGTTCCAGTCTGATGTAGGGAGTTTTTAAACTTTTAGTAAGGTTTTTTTTTCTTATATGTGATTGTATGGTCAATACATTCTAATAAATCAAACATAATGGCCTGACTCAAGTAGACATAGGTAATACATTTAACTAGGGGTCCTTGCATTTTACTAAGGGTCCAGTGATGACACGCTTTAAGTTGGGATAACTTAAACGATTCATCTTTGCATACAATGGGGGTGTTGTGCCTTATTGCAGTTAACCTGTAGCAGTTAGGGTTTAGGTGTCAGAGACAACCTCGGCACATTGCCGGGGCCAGGAATCAAACCTTAGACCTTCTGCTACCCACTCAGCTATGACCACCACAGCTGATGCCATTTACTGTCTTGTCCTACTTTTAGTACTCTGAAGGTTTCAGACAATACCCTTACCAATATCCTTACTATAGTTTTATTTTCCACTGATGCTTCATGTTCCATCAGTCATATACAAATTAATGCATTAATGTAGTTCATGAACAGGTCAAATTATTTGACAGTGGATACATATATTAATCCGTCACACAGCATTGGTAAAGGAAATGGTAATTAAATGCTTAAATACAATTATGTAGAATTAAACCACACATCACACCCATGTCTAAACATAACCTTCTGCAAACTATAACATTTGATCCCACTCCTGATTCAAAGACATCAAAGATGATGTGTTAAGTATTCGCTAGTATTATTTCAGATAAAGTGGTGTCAAATCACCTGCTAAGAGTCAGCTTGAGGAGTAATCATTTCAGCTTTTGCATACTTTTACAGTAATGAATATGCATACGCGCATTTAACTTGAGAAACACACTTTTTCATAAATGAAAACAAACTATAATGTTAATGCCCCTACCATGAGTAATTCATTATAACATAACAAATAGCTGAATAACTTAGATAAGTTTCTCTGACACAGTGGAAGATTTAGATTAGATGTTTTGATTTAAACCATAATAGTAATTCTAATAATAATTATAATAATTGTTATTATTCTAATAATTATAATAATACATTTTATTCATAACACACTTGATTATTTTTTTTTTACAAATCACAAAGTGCTACAGGGTTTAAAAACAATGGCATACAAATAGCAAAGGCAAGACAAAAAAACATTGGCAACAACATAATACCCTTTTTGGGGTAAAAAGTAGATTAAAAACGAATTAAGGCATAGAGTAAAAGACTTAAGGAAAAAAAAGACTAAGCAAAACCTTTGTTAAAAAGGTATGTTTTTAGTCCTTTTTTTAAAGCATCGGTATAGACTGTGGGGCTCTCAAATGGTCGGGGAGGGCATTCCACAGGCGTGGAGCAGTGGAGCAGAATAGCCCATGGTGCGGAGCTTGGTCATGGGTGTAATATTACACACAAGCAGTGGTGTAAAGTAACTAAGTACATGTACTCAAGTACTGTACTTAAGTACAATTTTCAGTTATATTTTACTTTATTCAGTATTTACAATTTTCAATATTTTTTACTTCTACTCCACTACAACTTAGAGTCAAATATTGTACTTTTACTCCACTATGATTACATGACAACTTTTGAAGGAAAGGGACAGGTGCTGGTGATTATAAAAGTTTGTACTCGCTCTGGAGTGTCGGTCAGAACACAAGGAAGAGGCAATTGGGAGTTTAACCATTTACTTATAGGCTTGGTCTTAGGCTTCAAAAGATATCGATACATTTTGAAAACTTGAAATTGGACTTTCTGCATAATGAGTACTTTTGGTACTTTACATTTTGAATTCCAGACTTTTACTTGTAACAGAGTATTTCTACATTGTAGTATTGATGCTTTTACTTTAAGTAAGAAAAGTGAGTACTTTTTCCACCATTACACACAGGTCTGGTAAGAGATCTTTCTTGCTTTCAGAGCCCCTTGAAGCATGGCAGTTTCCCAGCTTTGTGGATGTACAGCAAGGGAAGAGCCAACTTGATTGACATCAAGACTATTATGTATACGACGTTGAACAAAACAACTGAGCTGGAATATTTCTGTAATAGAAAATAGAGAATATAGCTCATTAAAGTCATAACCATTACTACCAAGCTGATCAGAATAATCCTAAAAGCCCTTCTCTTCATGTTGTTTCCCTCCCCATTGTCCCTCTGTCCTTCTCCTGGTCCAGGCTGTTTCAGAGCTCTGAGGACCGAGAGGCAGCAGAAAGACATCACAGAGATGCACACAATGTAAAAACCCAGAAAGATGTAACTCATTATTGTCTCTAACCAAATATAAAACACGCTGAATGCAAGCACCATCAGCCAGACAGCGCAGCTACAGGCCACCCTGTACCGAAGAGCTTTGTACCTGAGAAATACCACAGGGTGAACCACCGCTATGTAACGCTCCACACAGATACAACACTGGAACAATGGGACAGAGAACCAGAAAAACGAAAGAAAAATAAAGCGTCTAACGGTCAATAAAACAACGTTCTGTGTGAAGAGCAATGCAAAGGCAAAGACAGGGGCCAGGGTAGAGATGATCATAGATGCAATCAGGTTGAGATAAAAGAACTCGGAGGCTATCGTCCCACTAGCTCCACTCAGTATCAGCCACAGAACGTAGCTGTTGCTGGGGAGAACCAGGATGAGGTTGATAGCCAGATTGGTGATGAGTACTGGGGACATGAAGGAGATGGAGGAGTTGGTGCCATTTTCCAGGGTGTTATTCATCGTGAGGCTCTGTGTGTGCCCTGCAGCCGGTTCAGAAGAACAAGACATAATGGATGGATTTTAGTGCAGTTGACTGAATATAACAATGACACAACTAAACATTTTAAACAACTTTTATCAATTTCTTTTTGAAAACAACAACCATTCTAATGAACAATGAACACAAGTGTAAAGTAGCTCACGTTTTAGATGCCAGCCGAGTGTCACAGATCTCTGAGTCGGGTGTCTTGGTGAAGTCTCTTCTTCAGACAGTCACTGTCTTCCTGATAGAACGTCCTTCAAATGATGTACTCTGCACTTTGCCTCCTCTAACCAGTCCCTTCCCTGCTTCTCCTTCCACTGTAATGCTTGTTGTACAACTGCACATATAAGTATTTCTTTTGATGGTTATTCCATGGAAATTCATATTTAATCACCCGGACAGTCACTACGCAAACTTTGCCCTTGGTTGGACAACCTTTGGCAACAACGACGTGGCAATAATTTGTGTATGACATACCCATGTAGCCTTTATTTGCCCTACAAGGTCACAACGTGACGTGTTGTGCGCTTGTTTTGACAGAGAGACTTGGTGTCGAGAGTGAAAAGAGAGTGTACCAAGTACAGTTGCAACTCTGGTTCGATTTAGCCTACTAAGTATCAGGGGTCTTCAATGTTTTTCAGGCCAAGGACCCCTTTGCTGAGAGATAGATGAAGCAGGGACCCCCACTACATATTGTATAAAATTGTGTTGCGGATTAAACATGATTTCATAGATAGCTTCATAGACGTGTTTGACAGCACTATCATGTTATTGTGTATTTTCAGACAGTTAATGTAAAAGTTCCTATCACACAAAGATTTGGCGGCTCAGAGGACCCTCTAGAGCAGCGTTTCACAACCGCCGTTCTGTGGCCCTTTGCTGTGCCGCCTGAGAGGGTGTGCCATGTAAACGTATGAACCAAAAGAAATGAATGATGACACTTGAGTGAATTAACCTTGTGATACTGGCTGTCTGTCTGTCTGCTGCTTGGAACAGGTAGAGCTGCAGTGGGGGGACGGGGGAGGGGCGGCTATTAAACTGACGACACTAGCAGCTCACCTCTGCTCTCCCTTATTGTTGGACAGTTAATTTAAGTAAAACCAGTCAGTCACACACTACAAAATGCTACCAAATAAACCATCATTAATGCTGCAGTTTAGAAATGCAGTTGAGAAATGCGTGCTGTCTGTTATATGTAGCTGTTGATATTTTATGATGGCAAAAAAACGAGGACAAGCATTTCGGGGAAATTCCGAGAAAGCTTGCCTTGGGTTGGCAATTGGGTCAGAACTGGCCCTGGGTACTGTATAAAAACGGCACAGGGAGTAGCTTCACTCATATTGTACTACAATGAAAGCACCACCAGGAAAGAGGAGCTGAACCCAGAAGAGCTACATTTCTGTTGGCATGTCTGCTTATTATAAGCAAACTTGATACTCTGTAAAGTTGCTTGTAAATATTGGTAGTTGCGGGACCTTTTTTTTTCTTTTTAAAGTTCTTTGGTGAGTGCTGTCATAAAGGTGATAGCACTCAAATGTGTGTGTGTGTGTGTGTGTGTGTGTGTGTGTGTGTGTGTGTGTGTGTGTGTGTGTGTGTGTGTGTGTGTGTGTGTGTGTGTGTGTGTGTGTGTGTGTGCGTATTGGCTATGCCAGGTGTGTCTTGGCACCAAAAAGGTTGGAAAACACTGCTCTAGAGCATTGGTTCTCAAAGTGGGGTCTGGGGACCCCAGGGGTCCTTGGGGGTTACCAGGTGGTCCCCATCAAAATGAGTTAATATAGCGTCACAATCATTTTAACCACTTAATCCATATTATTTTATACTTTGGCTATTGAAACTACAAGCTCATAGCGTGGCATCGAGTGCTGCGCTATGAGCGTGTAGATCTGCTATTTTTGAAAAATCTTGAAAATGTGTGCAAATCTTTTTTTTAAGCAAACATTTTGAACTCACATCCTTGCTTCTGGGGGTCCCTGGAATGGGGGTTCCGTGGCCAAATAAATATCAATTTGGGGTCCTTGGCATGAAACAGTTTGACTGCTCTAGAGGTCCCGGACACATGGTACTGTACATAGAGGGTTTAAGTGGTTATGGGTGAATGAATGAAAGAACAGAGAAGGGAGACTAGCCAGCTTGCACTGGTTAGTCATTTGCCACTGACTAGAAATACAACCAATACAACAGACCGTTGATTGAATGTCTCACAGACTAAAAACAAACTATATAGAAAATGTTTTTTTGTTCTTTTATAATGTTTTTATTTTTTATTTTGCTCTGTCTTGACGTGTTAATGCTTAATGTTTTATGTAAAGCAGTTTGAATCGCCTTGTTGTTGCAATGTGCTATACAAATAAACGTGCCTCGCCTTGCTTTTCTGCCATCCTCCAGTTAAATGAGGCCTCTGTGTGACATTCAAATGAATGACTGGCGTGGTGCTCGATGATGCACAACCCACCATCATTCACCAACATGGCTTTTCAATGCAAAACTGTGTCCCTGACATCAACATGATTGAACTGAAGCAAGACTTCATGTTGTTATTGTTATCACCACAACCTCTAACGTTAAAGAGGTAGAACCCACACACCAAACCATGGTAAAAACCTCTTTATTTGAAGAAAACAGACATTTCAATCCGCATCACCACAACATCTCTCACAACAGTTCCAGACTGGTCATATCCTGGATGGACGCTGGATCCTCTGACATTATACATTTAAATAAAATAAGTTGTTGACGGATTTGACTTTTGCATGCTGCTTGCTGGCAGCATGCAAAAGACATTTGACAATGATTGATTTAGTGATTTACGAGATTTCCACAGACAGACACAAACATTGGGGAGACACATAATTCTCAATCTTTTTAGGCTTCAGTACACACTTTCCCTGATTTATGAATCCAGGTACTACTTTACCTTACTACTATATTTTTTTTACATCAAAAGCCGAGTTTCGATGTCCATAATGTTCAAAAGAAAACCTTTCTACCTGCTTTCTGAAACGTTAAGAAAACCACAAATAGGACAAGACAAGACATATCCTCAGCTAAGATTCAGAGATGCAGATTCGGGATCATCTTCTTAACTCCAGTAAAGTAACTTTACTGGAGTAAAGTAACTTTACTGGAGTATTAAAAAAAAAAAAACTTTTACTTCTACTCCACTACAATTATTTAAAAACTTTAGTTACTACTTACTTTGCACATTTTTATTATACAAAACATACATACCAGTTCAGCCCTATACTTCAGCTATTTGAACATTTCCGATTTACAAGCTCACAGCGCGTCACATCGCAGCGTGTTGTGACCTTGTAGATCTGCTATTTTCAAAAGGTTTGTATACATTTTGAAAACTTGTGAAATGGGACATTCTGCATAATGATTATTTTACTTTTGGGACTTCAAGTATATTTTGATGCCAATACTTTTTTACTTTACCAGACTTTTACTTATAACAGAATATTTCAACATTGTGGTATTGGTACTTTTACCAAAGTAAAACATTTGAGTACTTCTTCCATCACTGAATGAATGTGTGTCAAAGAGGAATCTGGATCACTTTTGAATCTCACTGGAGCAACTATTGAAGATATCTCACCAATATTTGGAGTTACATAATGGGAAGGTAACTACAAAGTGTCATTTTGTTTTAAGCCAATCATGAATCTTAAGGGGCGTTGTTTCTTCCCGAGCCCATGTATATATATGTTGTTATCTGTAATTAAAGCAGTACACGTTAATTAATACCTTGAATTTGATTCAAGGCAGACCTAAGATTCATACTGCAGGATCTGGGGCAATAATGATGAGTCTGATCATTTCTATGCTTTTTTTTTATTACCGTTGTTATCTCCTGCATAAATTCAGGACTCTGTCAAGTAAGGGAACTTTCAAATACATTGGTGCCACCCAGTGGAACATACTGGACACTGCAACCTGCGACTGACTTAAAACTTGAGCACTTTTAAAAAGTCAATAAAATCATGGGCTGATGGAAAAGGTTCCAGTCTGATGTAGGGAGTTTTTAAACTTTTAGTAAGTTTTTTTTTTCTTATATGTGATTGTATGGTCAATACATTCTAATAAATCAAACATAATGGCCTGACTCAAGTAGACATAGGTAATACATTTAACTAGGGGTCCTTGCATTTTACTAAGGGTCCAGTGATGACACGCTTTAAGTTGGGATAACTTAAACGATACATCTTTGCATACAATGGGGGTGTTGTGCCTTATTGCAGTTAACCTGTAGCAGTTAGGGTTTGGGTGTCAGAGACAACCTCGGCACATTGCCGGGGCCAGGAATCAAACCTTAGACCTTCTGCTACCCACTCAGCTATGACCACCACAGCTAATGCCATTTACTGTCTTGTCCTACTTTTAGTACTCTGAAGGTTTCAGACAATACCCTTACCAATATCCTATAGTTTTATTTTCCACCGATGCTTCATGTTCCATCAGTCATATACAAATTAATGCATTAATGTAGTTCATGAACAGGTCAAATTATTTGACAGTGGATACATATATTAATCCGTCACACAGCATTGGTAAAGGAAATGGTAATTAAATGCTTAAATACAATTATGTAGAATTAAACCACACATCACACCCATGTCTAAACATAACCTTCTGCAAACTATAACATTTGATCCCACTCCTGATTCAAAGACATCAAAGATGATGTGTTAAGTATTCGCTAGTATTATTTCAGATAAAGTGGTGTCAAATCACCTGCTAAGAGTCAGCTTGAGGAGTAATCATTTCAGCTTTTGCATACTTTTACAGTAATTAATATGCATACGCGCATTTAACTTGAGAAACACACTTTTTCATAAATGAAAACAAACTATAATGTTAATGCCCCTACCATGAGTAATTCATTACAACATAACAAATAGCTGAATAACTTAGATAAGTTTCTCTGACACATTGGAAGATTTAGATTAGATGTTTTGATTTAAACCATAATAGTAATTCTAATAATAATTATAATAATTGTTATTATTCTAATAATTATAATAATACATTTTATTCATAACACACTTGATTATTTTTTTTTTACAAATCACAAAGTGCTACAGGGTTTAAAAACAATGGCATACAAATAGCAAAGGCAAGACAAAAAAACATTGGCAACAACATAATACCCTTTTTGGGGTAAAAAGTAGATTAAAAACGAATTAAGGCATAGAGTAAAAGACCTAAGGAAAAAAAAGACTAAGCAAAACCTTTGTTAAAAAGGTATGTTTTTAGTCCTTTTTTTAAAGCATCGGTATAGACTGTGGGGCTCTCAAATGGTCGGGGAGGGCATTCCACAGGCGTGGAGCAGTGGAGCAGAATAGCCCATGGTGCGGAGCTTGGTCATGGGTGTAATATTACACACAAGCAGTGGTGTAAAGTAACTAAGTACATGTACTCAAGTACTGTACTTAAGTACAATTTTGAGTTATATTTTACTTTCTTCAGTATTTACAATTTTCAATATTTTTTACTTCTACTCCACTACAACTTAGAGTCAAATATTGTACTTTTACTCCACTATGATTACATGAAAACTTTTGAAGGAAAGGGACAGGTGCTGGTGATTATAAAAGTTTGTACTCGCTCTGGAGTGTCGGTCAGAACACAAGGAAGAGGCAATTGGGAGTTTAACCATTTACTTATAGGCTTGGGCTTAGGCTTCAAAAGATATCGATACATTTTGAAAACTTGAAATTGGACTTTCTGCATAATGAGTACTTTTGGTACTTTAAGTACATTTGATACCAATACTTTTGTACTTTTACCCAAGTACATTTTGAATTCCAGACTTTTACTTGTAACAGAGTATTTCTACATTGTAGTATTGATGCTTTTACTTTAAGTAAGAAAAGTGAGTACTTTTTCCACCATTACACACAGGTCTGGTAAGAGATCTTTCTTGCTTTCAGAGCCCCTTGAAGCATGGCAGTTTCCCAGCTTTGTGGATGTACAGCAAGGGAAGAGCCAACTTGATTGACATCAAGACTATTATGTATACGACGTTGAACAAAACAACTGAGCTGGAATATTTCTGTAATAGAAAATAGAGAATATAGCTCATTAAAGTCATTACCATTACTACCAAGCTGATCAGAATAATCCTAAAAGCCCTTCTCTTCATGTTGTTTCCCTCCCCATTGTCCCTCTGTCCTTCTCCTGGTCCAGGCTGTTTCAGAGCTCTGAGGACCGAGAGGCAGCAGAAAGACATCACAGAGATGCACACAATGTAAAAACCCAGAAAGATGTAACTCATTATTGTCTCTAACCAAATATAAAACACGCTGAATGCAAGCACCATCAGCCAGACAGCGCAGCTACAGGCCACCCTGTACCGAAGAGCTTTGTACCTGAGAAATACCACAGGGTGAACCACCGCTATGTAACGCTCCACACAGATACAACACTGGAACAATGGGACAGAGAACCAGAAAAACGAAAGAAAAATAAAGCGTCTAACGGTCAATAAAACAACGTTCTGTGTGAAGAGCAATGCAAAGGCAAAGACAGGGGCCAGGGTAGAGATGATCATAGATGCAATCAGGTTGAGATAAAAGAACTCGGAGGCTATCGTCCCACTAGCTCCACTCAGTATCAGCCACAGAACGTAGCTGTTGCTGGGGAGAACCAGGATGAGGTTGATAGCCAGATTGGTGATGAGTACTGGGGACATGAAGGAGATGGAGGAGTTGGTGCCATTTTCCAGGGTGTTATTCATCGTGAGGCTCTGTGTGTGCCCTGCAGCCGGTTCAGAAGAACAAGACATAATGGATGGATTTTAGTGCAGTTGACTGAATATAACAATGACACAACTAAACATTTTAAACAACTTTTATCAATTTCTTTTTGAAAACAACAACCATTCTAATGAACAATGAACACAAGTGTAAAGTAGCTCACGTTTTAGATGCCAGCCGAGTGTCACAGATCTCTGAGTCGGGTGTTTTGGTGAAGTCTCTTCTTCAGACAGTCACTGTCTTCCTGATAGAACGTCCTTCAAATGATGCACTCTGCACTTTGCCTCCTCTAACCAGTCCCTTCCCTGCTTCTCCTTCCACTGTAATGCTTGTTGTACAACTGCACATATAAGTATTTCTTTTGATGGTTATTCCATGGAAATTCATATTTAATCACCCGGACAGTCACTACGCAAACTTTGCCCTTGGTTGGACAACCTTTGGCAACAACGACGTGGCAATAATTTGTGTATGACATACCCATGTAGCCTTTATTTGCCCTACAAGGTCACAACGTGACGTGTTGTGCGCTTGTTTTGACAGAGAGACTTGGTGTCGAGAGTGAAAAGAGAGTGTACCAAGTACAGTTGCAACTCTGGTTTGATTTAGCCTACTAAGTATCAGGGGTCTTCAATGTTTTTCAGGCCAAGGACCCCTTTGCTGAGAGATAGATGAAGCAGGGACCCCCACTACATATTGTATAAAATTGTGTTGCGGATTAAACATGATTTCATAGATAGCTTCATAGACGTGTTTGACAGCACTATCATGTTATTGTGTATTTTCAGACAGTTAATGTAAAAGTTCCTATCACACAAAGATTTGGCGGCTCAGAGGACCCTCTAGAGCAGCGTTTCACAACCGCCGTTCTGTGGCCCTTTGCTGTGCCGCCTGAGAGGGTGTGCCATGTAAACGTATGAACCAAAAGAAATGAATGATGACACTTGAGTGAATTAACCTTGTGATACTGGCTGTCTGTCTGTCTGCTGCTTGGAACAGGTAGAGCTGCAGTGGGGGGACGGGGGAGGGGCGGCTATTAAACTGACGACACTAGCAGCTCACCTCTGCTCTCCCTTATTGTTGGACAGTTAATTTAAGTAAAACCAGTCAGTCACACACTACAAAATGCTACCAAATAAACCATCATTAATGCTGCAGTTTAGAAATGCAGTTGAGAAATGCGTGCTGTCTGTTATATGTAGCTGTTGATATTTTATGATGGCAAAAAAACGAGGACAAGCATTTCGGGGAAATTCCGAGAAAGCTTGCCTTGGGTTGGCAATTGGGTCAGAACTGGCCCTGGGTACTGTATAAAAACGGCACAGGGAGTAGCTTCACTCATATTGTACTACAATGAAAGCACCACCAGGAAAGAGGAGCTGAACCCAGAAGAGCTACATTTCTGTTGGCATGTCTGCTTATTATAAGCAAACTTGATACTCTGTAAAGTTGCTTGTAAATATTGGTAGTTGCGGGACCTTTTTTTTTCTTTTTAAAGTTCTTTGGTGAGTGCTGTCATAAAGGTGATAGCACTCAAATGTGTGTGTGTGTGTGTGTGTGTGTGTGTGTGTGTGTGTGTGTGTGTGTGTGTGTGTGTGTGTGTGTGTGTGTGTGTGTGTGTGTGTGTGTGTGTGTGTGTGTGTGTGTGTGTGTGCGTATTGGCTATGCCAGGTGTGTCTTGGCACCAAAAAGGTTGGAAAACACTGCTCTAGAGCATTGGTTCTCAAAGTGGGGTCTGGGGACCCCAGGGGTCCTTGGGGGTTACCAGGTGGTCCCCATCAAAATGAGTTAATATAGCGTCACAATCATTTTAACCACTTAATCCATATTATTTTATACTTTGGCTATTGAAACTACAAGCTCATAGCGTGGCATCGAGTGCTGCGCTATGAGCGTGTAGATCTGCTATTTTTGTAAAATCTTGAAAATGTGTGCAAATCTTTTTTTTAAGCGAACATTTTGAACTCACATCCTTGCTTCTGGGGGTCCCTGGAATGGGGGTTCCGTGGCCAAATAAATATCAATTTGGGGGTCCTTGGCATGAAAAAGTTTGACTGCTCTAGAGGTCCCGGACACATGGTACATAGAGGGTTTAAGTGGTTATGGGTGAATGAATGAAAGAACAGAGAAGGGAGACTAGCCAGCTTGCACTGGTTAGTCATTTGCCACTGACTAGAAATACAACCAATACAACAGAGCGTTGATTGAATGTCTCACAGACTAAAAACAAACTAGATAGAAAATGTTTTTTTGTTCTTTTATAATGTTTTGTATTTTTTATTTTGCTCTGTCTTAATGTTTTATGTAAAGCAGTTTGAATCGCCTTGTTGTTGCAATGTGCTATACAAATAAACGTGCCTCGCCTTGCTTTTCTGCCATCCTCCATGAGGCCTCTGTGTGACATTCAAATGAATGACTGGCGTGGTGCTCGATGATGCACAACCCACCATCATTCACCAACATGGCTTTTCAATGCAAAACTGTGTCCCTGCCATCAACATGATTGAACTGAAGCAAGACTTCATGTTGTTATTGTTATCACCACAACCTCTAACGTTAAAGAGGTAGAACCCACACACCAAACCATGGTAAAAACCTCTTTATTTGAAGAAAACAGACATTTCAATCCGCATCACCACAACATCTCTCACAACAGTTCCAGACTGGTCATATCCTGGATGGACGCTGGATCCTCTGACATTATACATTTAAATAAAATAAGTTGTTGACGGATTTGACTTTTGCATGCTGCTTGCTGGCAGCATGCAAAAGACATTTGACAATGATTGTATGTGATTTACGAGATTTCCACAGACAGACACAAACATTGGGGAGACACATAATTCTCAATCTTTTTAGGCTTCAGTACACACTTTCCCTGATTTATGAATCCAGGTACTACTTTACCTTACTACTATATTTTTTTACATCAAAAGCCGAGTTTCGATGTCCATAATGTTCAAAAGAAAACCTTTCTACCTGCTTTCTGAAACGTTAAGAAAACCACAAATAGGACAAGACAAGACATATCCTCAGCTAAGATTCAGAGATGCAGATTCAGTCGGGATCAACTTCCTAACTCCAGTAAAGTAAAGTAACTTTACTGGAGTATTAAAAAAAAAAAACTTTTACTTCTACTCCACTACAATTATTTAAAAACTTAGTTACTACTTACTTTGCACATTTTTTTTATTTTTATCATACAAAACATACATACCAGTTCAGCCCTATACTTCAGCTATTTGAACATTTCCGATTTACAAGCTCACAGCGCGTCACATCGCAGCGTGTTGTGACCTTGTAGATCTGCTATTTTCAAAAGGTTTGTATACATTTTGAAAACTTGTGAAATGGGACATTCTGCATAATGATTACTTTTACTTTTGGGACTTCAAGTATATTTTGATGCCAATACTTTTTTACTTTTACTCAAGTAATTTATTTTATACCAGACTTTTACTTATAACAGAATATTTCAACATTGTGGTATTGGTACTTTTACCAAAGTAAAACATTTGAGTACTTCTTCCATCACTGAATGAATGTGTGTCAAAGAGGAATCTGGATCACTTTTGAATCTCACTGGAGCAACTATTGAAGATATCTCACCAATATTTGGAGTTACATAATGGGAAGGTAACTACAAACGCCTACCAAAGTGTCATTTTGTTTTAAGCCAATCATGAATCTTAAGGGGCATTGTTTCTTCCCGAGCCCATGTATATATATATGTTGTTATCTGTAATTAAAGCAGTACACGTTAATTAATACCTTGAATTTGATTCAAGGCAGACCTAAGATTCATACTGCAGGATCTGGGGCAATAATGATGAGTCTGATAACTTCTATGCTGTTTTTTTATTACCGTTGTCCAATATGTTTGAGCCATTGATAGTAGTACAGGTTATCTCCTGTATAAATTCAGGACTCTGACAAGTAAGGGAACTTTCACATACATTGGTGCCACCCAGTGGAACATACTGGACACTGCAACCTGCAACTGACTTAAAACTTGAGAACTTTTAAACAATCAATAAAATCATGGGCTGATGGAAAAGGTTCCAGTCTGATGTAGGGAGTTTTTAAACTTTTAGTAAGTTTTTTTTTTTCTTATATGTGATTGTATGGTCAATACATTCTAATAAATCAAACATAATGGCCTGACTCAAGTAGACATAGGTAATACATTTAACTAGGGGTCCTTGCATTTTACTAAGGGTCCAGTGATGACACGCTTTTAGTTGGGATAACTTAAACGATACATCTTTGCATACAGTGGGGGTGTTGTGCCTTATTGCAGTTAACTTGTAGCAGGTAGGGTTTGGGTGTCAGACACAACAACCTCGGCACATTGCTGGGGCCAGGAATCAAACCTTAGACCTTCTGCTACCCTCTCAGCTATGACCACCACAGCTGATGACATTTACTGTCTTGTCCTACTTTTAGTTCTCTGAAGGTTTCAGACAATACCCATACCAATATCCTTACTATAGTTTTATTTTCCACCGATGCTACATGTTCCATCAGTCATATACAAATTAATGCATTAATGTAGTTCATGAACAGGTCAAATTATTTGACAGTGGATAGATATATTAATTAGATAATAGATATATTAATCTATTATATTAATTTTACGGGAAATGCACTTGAGACTTCTGGTGATTAGTAGTTTCGTTCCCTACCTATGTTGAATGCACTTATTGTAAGTCGCTTTGGATAAAAGCGTCTGCTAAATGACTGTAATGTAATGTAATATAATCCGTCACACAGCATTGGTAAAGGAAATGGTAATTAAATGCTTAAATACAATTATGTAGACTTAAACCACACATCAAACCCATGTCTAAACATAACCTTCTGCAAACTATAACATTTGATTCCACTCCTGATTAAAAGACATCAAAGATGATCTGTTAAATATTCACTAGTATTATTTCAGATAAAGTGGTGTCACCTGCTATAAGAGTCAGCTTGAGGAGTAATCATTTCAGCTTTTGCAAACTTTTACAGTAATTAATATGCACACACGCATTTAACTTGAGAAATAAACTTTTTCATAAATAAAAACAAACTATAATGTTACTGCCTCTACCATGAGTAATTCAATATAACATAAAAAATAGCTGAATAACTTAAATAAGTTTCTCTGACACAGTGGAAGATTTAGATAATAAAATATTTGATTTAAACCATAATAGTAATTATAATAATTCTAATAATAATAATTATTATTATTATAATAATACATTTTATGCATAACACACTTGATTTTTTTTTTTTACAAATCACAAAGTGCTACAGGGTTTAAAAACAATGGCATAAAAAATAGCAAAGGCAAGACAAAAAAACATTGGCAACAACATAATATTTTTTTGGGGGTAAAAAGT
Source organism: Gymnoscopelus microlampas (assembly GCF_963454915.1). Taxonomy (NCBI): domain Eukaryota; kingdom Metazoa; phylum Chordata; class Actinopteri; order Myctophiformes; family Myctophidae; genus Gymnoscopelus; species Gymnoscopelus microlampas. The sequence goes on along the minus strand of NC_139953.1, from coordinate 5,606,372 downwards.
AGATTAAAAACAAATTAAGGCATAGAGTAAAAGATCTAAGGAAAGAAAAGACAAGCAAAAGCTTTGTTAAAAAGGTATGTTTTTAGTCCTTTTTTAAAAGCATCGTTATAGACTGTGGGGCTCTCAAATGGTCAGGGAGGGCATTCCACAGGCGTGGAGCAGTGGAGCAGAATAGCCCATGGTGCGGAGCTTGGTCATGGGTGTAATATTACACACAAGCAGTGGTGCAAAGTAACTAAGTACATGTACTCAAGTACTGTACTTAAGTACAATTTTGAGTTACTCCACTACAACTTAGAGGCAAATATTGTACTTTTACGCCACTATTATTATATGAAAACAGGTGCTGGTGATTATAAAAGTTTGTACTCGCTCTGGAGTGTCGGTCAGAACAGTTGAAATTGGACATTCTGCATAATGAGTATTTTTACTTTTTGGTAAGTACATTTTTATTTTATTTTTTTATTTAACCTTTATTTAACCAGTAAAACACATTGAGACAGAGTCTCTTTTACAAGTGGGAACTGGCCAAGGGGCAGATTAAAAAGCAAGGCATTTTTGCCCACCTCAGATGAAAAATCCGGTATTACACAACGTATCCATGCATTAGATCTGAGATTGAGGCCATTTTTTACCACCTCGAATTTTGAGGAGATATAAGTCGGGAGAATTCCACCCAAGATTGCCTTGTAGATGAAAGTGTACCAATGCTGCTGCCTACGGGCACCTAGGGAGAACCAGCCGACTGCTGCATACAGAGTACAATGATGAGTCCTAAAGGGTAAATTAGTTACAAATCTCAGTGCCGAATGGTACAATGGATCCAAACTGGCCAATGTAGTGGGACAAGCAAACCTATAGATGGCATCACCATAGTCTAGCTGGGACAAGAACAGACCAGCAACCAATTTTTGGCGAGCTGCTCGGGCAAAGCATGCCTTCAATCTATAGAAGAAACCTATAGTAAATTTCAATTTCTTGCTCAGAGCATTTACATGCAGTTTGAAGTTTAAATGCTTATCAAGCCAGAACCCAAGATATTTTTAATTATCCACCCACTCAATGGATGTTCCGTCCAGAGTGGTGATACTTAAAGGGGCAGGAGAAGCATGTGGCGTAAACAGGATGGCCTTAGTTTTCTTTCCATTTAGTAGCAGTTTACTTTTTGTGTAATTTGATACCAATACTTTTGTACTTTTACTCAAGTACATTTTGAATTCCAGACTTTTACTTGTAACAGAGCATTTCTACATTGCAGTATTGATGCTTTTACTTAAGTAAGAAATGTGAGTACCTTTTCCACCACTGGTAATATTACACAATATTACAATATTACACGGTCTGGTAAGAGATCTTTCTTGCTTTCAGAGCCCCGTGAAGCATGGCAGTTTCCCAGCTTTGTGGATGTACAGCAAAGGAAGAACCAACATTGACATCAAGACTATTATGTACATGATGAACAAAACAACTGGGCTGGAATATTTCTGTAATAGAACATAGGGAATATAGCTCATTAAAGTCACTACCATTACTACCAAGCTGATCAGAATAATCCTAAAAGCCCTTCTCTTCATGTTGTTTCCCTCCCCATTGTCCCTCTGTCCTTCTCCTGGTCCAGGCTGTTTCAGAGCTCTGAGGACCGAGAGGCAGCAGAAAGACATCACAGAGATGCACACAATGTAAAAGCCCAGAAAGACGTAACCCTGTCGTGTTATATCTAGTAACAAATCATTAAACAAAAATCCAAAGCTGAATGCAAGCGCCATCAGCCAGACAGCGCAGCTACAGGCCACCCGGTACCTAAGAGCTTTGTACCTGAGAAATACCACAGGGTGAACCACCGCTATGTAACGCTCCACACAGATACAACACTGGAATGATGGGACAGAGACGAAGAAAAACACAGCAAAAGCAAAAGATTTAACCGTGGCAAAAATGAAGTTGTGTGTGAAGAGCCATGCAAAGTGAAAGAGAGAGGCCAGGGAAGAGATGATCATAGACGCAGTCAGGTTGAGATAAAAGAACTCGGAGGCTATCGTCCCACCAGCTCCACTCAGTATCAGCCACAGAACGTAGCTGTTGCTGGGGAGAACCAGGATGAGGTTGATGTAGTTGACAGCAGTTCGTAGAGCCAGTTCGGTGTCGTTTTCTGAGGACATGAAGAAGATGGAGGAGTTGGTGCCATTTTCCATTGTGTCATTCATCGTGAGGCTCTGTGTGTGCCCTGCAGCCGGTTCAGAAAGAACAAGACATAATGGATGGATTTTAGTGCAGTTCACTGAATATAACAATGACACAACTAAACACCTTTAACAACTCTTCTCAATGTTCTTCTGAAAACAACAACTACTGTATTCTACTGAACAATGAACACATGGGTAAAGTATCTCACGTTTTGGATGCCAGCCGAGTGTCACAGATCTCTGAGTCGGGTGTTTTGGTGAAGTCTCTTCTTCAGACAGTCACTGTCTTCACGATAGAACATCCTTCAAATGATGCACTTTGCCTCCTCTAACCATTCCCTTCCCTGCTTCTCCTTCCACTGTAATGCTTGTTGTACAACTGCACATACAAGCATTTCTTCTGATGGTTATTCCATGGAAATTTATGCCGTCATTACGCAAACTTTGCCCTCAGTTGGATAACCTTGGGCAACAACGACGTGGCGATAATTTGTGTATCACACCCATGCACACACCCACTTGCCACTGACTGGAAATGACAACAAATACAACAGACACTTAATGTCACACTAAACCTGCACTACAGTCCAATGTGTAGTCGGGCCACTGATGTGGTCCCAGGACATAATTATTTCTTACCTTGGCTTTGATTATATCTTCCCAAAAGGTTTCCCAAACTTTTCAGGCCGTGACCCTGCAAAATAATCATATTTGAACTGGGGACCCCCCCCACACTGACAAGCACTTGGAATTGTAGGCATTACATTTAGTTTGACTCGGTTCCTGTGAGCTTGTAGATCGGCTATTTTCACAACGTTTGCCTCTTTATTACGTAATATTTGACAATTTGGCCAATTTGGTGTTAAAAAGGTCTTCAAGTAACCTGACTCTGTCAAATGGAAGAAGCTTGCGATTTCCGGAGGGAGGGGGGTTTACCAGGCTAGTCTTCAAGGTCATTCAATTGAATCTTTAGAAATGTGTAGATACCCTGTATACACTTATACTGTATGTTGGTTTGTTTACTGTTGAGTGAGAAATCATGTTGCACATTAACCCATTAAGACCGGGAACACACCTATATGTCATTTTAAGATTTCTTTGGGCTATTAAAAAATAGCAGATCTACAATGAGCTTGTAGATCTGCTATTTTTATTATTTTTATAATCTTGAACGTTTGTGCAAATCTTTGCTTCTGGGGATTCTACAAATGTTTTCCAAATCCTAACAGTTCTTTAAAAAAAACGTTCTCAAACTTTTTTAATGTCAAGGACCCGCAAAATTATATATATTTGGCCGCAGACCCCCATCTCAAAATATGCTCTTCCAGGGACGAGCAAGCAAGCAAGTTAAACATGTTTTAAAAAATATATAATTTATATTAAAAGTTTTGCAAAAAAAAAAACACGATTTTCGAAAATAGCAGACTTACAAGCTTGTAGCACGGCACTCGGTGCCGTGCTATGAGCTGGTAGATCTGCTATTTTTGAATAGCCAAAGAAATCTAAAAATGACACACAGATGCGTTCCCGGTCGTAAAGGCTTAAGCTATAATCATCTGGGGATGTTAGCTCAAGACCCAAAAGAGACATTAGATGTTCTCCCGGGAGCCAAACTAACGAAAATTTCAGATCTACAAGCTCACAACGCGCCATGTCACGCCGCGTTGTGAGCTTTTAGATCTGCTATTTTCGCTAGGCTTACTTCTTAAATGTTGTTTTTATTTATTTATGGACATTATTTGATTTGTTTTATTTCATTCATGAAATGCATTTGAAATGTTGGAATTCATTTAATTGATGAAAAGTAGTGATTTTTAAATTAAATCATGAATGATAAAATCATGAATGAAATGAAATTAAAGCATGAATGACCTTTTCATGGTTTGCAAATGATGTAAAGGACTTGATTTTAGCAATGTTTCTCACCTGGAAGAAGCACTATTGAACATTTGTACTGTTGTCAACTGTTGTCATGTGCTCATCGAAGGACAAATCCTATTTGTCTCCGCCAGGCCGAAGGCATGGTCGAGACTATGTTTTGCACCCTGTCCGTCCGTCCGCCCGTCTGTCCGTCCGTCCGAGTGCCACCGATTGTGGTGAAACTTTGCACGCACATTCGCACTACGCTGATGAACAAATGCCACCCTTCAAATATTATAGCGCCACCAGGAGGCCCATTTTATATTACTCCTACAAAACTCCTACAAATTGTGTCCAAACATATCACGCAAATCGGTACACATTATCTCTATACTCAAGCGATGCCTGTTAAATATTTACCTAAAGATAACACTGTTTTGAAGCATTGATAGATTTGTACCTTTGCGTGTATCCATTTATTCTACTGTTGTATTGGTTCTACTCCCACCGCGATTTGCGCACAACTGCAGTGACGTAACCGTGACGTCAAGTCCCACACTGGTCGGTTTCTTGAAAAACCGAAACAAGACCTCACGCTCAATCACACTGAGAGAAACACCAAGTAGATTATCTATTAGTAGCTACAGGAGTGAGACTTGAAACTGCTGCTGACTCTGTCAGCTGAATTGAACTTTAACAAGAACCAGACAAAATGGCTTCTAAGTCATCTCTTTCAGAAGAGGATTTTTCCTGTCCTGTGTGTCATGATGTCTTTAAAGATCCTGTTGTGCTGTCATGTAGCCACAGCTTCTGTAAAGCCTGTCTGCAGACATGGTGGAGAGAGAAGAAAATAAACCAATGTCCAGTTTGTAAGGAGATAAATTCAATGGATCATCCACCCTGTAACCTGGTTCTGAAGAACCTGTGTGAGGCCTTCATAAAGGAGAGACATCAGATAACTTCATCAGGGTCTGAGGTTCTCTGCAGTCTGCATGCTGAGAAACTCAAACTCTTCTGTCTGGAAGATCAACATCTTGTGTGTGTTGTGTGTCGAGATTCTAAAAAACACATCAACCACAGATTCAGACCCATCGATGAAGCTGCTCTGGATCACAAGGAGGATGTCCAGAATGCACTGAAGCTCTTGCAGGAGAAACTGGAGGTATTTAATGAAGTTAAAACAAACTGTGAACAAACAGCGAAACACATTAAGGTCCAGGCCCGGCACACAGAGAGGAAGATTAAGGAACAGTTTAAGAAGCTTCATCAGTTTCTACAAGAGGAAGAGGGGGTTTGCATCACTGCACTGAGGGTGGAGGAGGAGAAGAAGAGTCTGTTGATCGAGGAGAAGATTGAGGCTCTGAGCAGAGAAATAGCAATCATTTCAGACACATTCAGAGCCCTAGAGGAGGAACTGAAAGCTGAACACATGTTATTCCTTCATAACTACAAGACAACAATGGAAAGACTCCAGTGCACACAACAGGACCCACAGCTGGTCTCAGGGGCGCTGATAGACGATGCTAAACACCTGGGCAACCTGACCTTCAGAGTCTGGGACAAGATGAAGGACATTGTCTCCTACACTCCTGTCATTCTCGACCCCAACACTGCCCACCCAAAACTCATCCTGTCTGATGATCTGACTAGTGTGGGAGATGGAGAAAGACGTCCGCTTCCTGACAACCCAGAGAGGTTTGACTTCTATGGCATCTGCCTGGGTTCTGAGGGCTTTAACTCGGGGACTCACAGCTGGGATGTTGAGGTTGGGGACAATACACTTTGGGAAGTGGGTGTGTTAGCAGAGTCTGTTCAACGGAAGGGAGAAGGAGGGGGTAGATCGTGGAGAATAGGCGTGTTTGAAGGCACATACAAAGCTGGCTTCTCACCATGGTTAATGAATGATCTCTCATTGGAGAATAATCCACAGAGGATCCGAGTCCAGCTGGACTGGAATGAAGGAAAGCTGTCATTCTCTGATCTTGATACTAACACAGAAATACACACCTTCAAACATACTTTCACTGAAACACTCTTTCCGTACATTTACACCGGTCATACCTTTCCTGTGAAGATATTACCAGGGAAGATTGATTCTGCCCATAACTGTATTTAATAATGTCTAAGAGTTTGATAGTTTGCAGATGCACAGGAAGCTGAAGCAACACAGGCTGATGCCATTGTCTCAAGATCTGACAGCAATTGTATTCCATTTCATGCGCCTGCATTGTGTGCTTCATATCAGAGTTGGGAAGTGACCAGTCAGTCAGTTACCCAGCGTCTGAGGGCATCTTACATGCCCTATTTATTAAAATTAATTTAAAAGGTTCTGAAATAAATATATAATTGTATACTGGATTTGACAGTAGATTTTCCATTTTGCCCAAGGCTTTACATACTGTACTATGCAGGTTTCACAAGGTAGTGATGCATGTCATGGTTTGAAGACAGGTTCTGATGAGGGGATGGGAGACTGTGGGGAGCCCTTCTTTCCAAGACTGGTTTGTCTATAACTCAATTATAAGTTGCTTCATATGAGCAAATATACAGAAAGAATGATAGGTTAGCTAAATATATGTGTAAATTGGAAAGTTATATAATGTACTGTATATTAGCAACAGAGACGGAGATGTGGTGTTAACGTGACTTGATCGTACCTTGTTCACAAGATTTATTGCGATGTGGTAATGTTTTGGCCGAATGCCTGAGACTCCTTGGCATTGTTGTTATTGTCTAATAAAATTGTAATCATATATATAAAAGGAAGTGATGACGTCTGGGAGGTTGCAGGAAAGAATTCGGTGGAGACCAAGGCCCACATAAAGGACTCTGAGGTGGCTGGTGAGTGAGAGAGAGAGGTGGAGCGCACTTCATTTTGATCTGAGTGGCTTTATGTTGGTTTTGGTCCTGGGACCATGTGATCGTGGATGGAGGGCTGGTTGCGTTGATGCAGTTTTTGCATTGATGCAGAGTTGAGAGAGATGTTCCCTTACACTCCTGGTAGGAAGATGTCTCCGAACATCACAAGCGCTAGGTTATGTGACATCAAGGTTAGAGCTAGGCTTGTAGGAGAGTATGCGTCATCTGACGGGAGGGTAGAGGTTCTCAAACATTTTAATTTCAAGGACCACCTTGTTTGGTGTGTATTGGACCCCACATAACTCTGTGGGCCCATTTGTCCATTTGGTTCCTACAGTGACTATCAATAATTTATCCGGGGACACTCTGGAACCCCCCCATTGAGCCCTGGGGGGCAGGATGTGACCATGATGCGAGAACAGTGTTCCTTCCTTGGCATGAACGAACTCATCAAGTCGGCGTGTTGTTGTATAGAGGTGTTTATGAGAAATGTAATATTTAAATTGAATGTAGATTAAATTAGGATTTAGTGAAGAAGAATTAGCCCTGAGCGTCGCATAAAGTTAGTGTTAGTTTATAAATGGGAAAATGTGCGATAAATATACAGGTACCCAAGAAAAAAAAATAAACTGTAAAAATTAAGAAAACCTTAGAGAAAAGGAAACAAAAAGAAAATCTTTAGGAAAGGGTGCCTTATGTTTGTCTATCGTGAGTAATGAAGTAATGACTGATTGATCGCACCTGCCCGGGACGAAGGAGCATCAACTAAGCAGAATGCTGTAGCAGGGTCTAGAACCAGAGCTGAACCAGAGTGCAATGTCCAAAGAACCTTCTCAGCTACATCGAATATGCATTACACCTGTGTCTTGAGACGGCACGTTAATTCAAGTCAAGTGAGTATGTTTGTGTACAACCGGATGCCAGTGTAGGAATGATACTAGTTAGCTGTTAGTCACCGTTTTCGCTATCAGACACACTTGTGGTATAAACATGTGATAGTCCATTCAGAATGCTCAGAAGCCCCAGTGGTTCCGGAACGGTGTGCTGAGAGATAAGTCCAGGTGTACCTTTGTATTTTGTGACGCTTACTTTAGTGTATAGTGCTCCTAGTGGAGCATAGGCCATCTACGACTCTTCTCCATCCAACACGGCTTTGCGCTGTCCTTTCTGCCCCCACCCAGCTGCTTCCCTGTCTCTTGAGCTCTGCCTCAGTTTGGCCACCTGATCCTAAAGATGTGTTTCAGACAGGTGTTGATAAAAGTCTGGATCTTCTGCGATGTCCTTTTCATCGTTCTCCACGTCTCTGAACCGTAGAGCAGGATGGATTTTACATTGGAATTGAAGAACCAAACTTTAGTTGTCATGGCGATGTCCTTGGAGGACCAGATGTTCTTTAGAATGATGAAGGCTACTCTGGCTTTGCTTACTCTGGCTGTGACGTCGCTGTCTGTGCCGCGAACGGCGTTTTCCCAGTGACTTGCAGGCGAGGGGGCGGGGGGGCGGGTGTCACCGAGTGCACAGAAGTCAAGGCACAGACGGCTGTGTTGTTGATGGACAACCGATGCACGCTTATGAGAAACAACACAAATAAAACCTGGCGAAACAGTTGCGTGCATTAGCGCAAGATGAGGATAAAGGAAACATTCAGTCTAAATGTCCAGTTTGTTAATTCACAACTACTACTACTACTTTTGTATTTGAAACTTTATATTTCTCTAAATATTATAAACTTTCACGACAGCCTAAGTACAAACATCCTTTATGAAAAGGTTACAGTGAAGTCGGACTGAATGACTGAAACGTTTTTTTTTTACTCTCTTGGTGTTTTGTTGGGGTGCAATACGTTAGTCCGACAGCGCATTCCTCCGACAGCGCAGTGCTCCGACATTAAACAGTAAACCCGAACCAAACCCGCACCCTAACCCTAACCGCACGCGGATGCCACATAGTCGGAGAAAAGGTTCGTCGGATTAACGCATGCCTCCCGTTTTGTTGTAGGGGATTAACTGGCACATGTATCTGTTATGAAAGAGAAATTGTATCATGAGTGAAACGGGAAACCATACACCTAAGTAGGCCTACATCTAAATGAGTTGCCATATTTATATTTCCTTACAAATGTCAAATTCCTTACATTACAAATCTTTTCGCCTCCCCACGCGAACCGGCCCGCCGCCCCCCTCGCCTGCAAGTTGCTGGGAAAACGCTGTTCGAGTCTGTGCCACCCTGCTTATTTATGATGCTGCCTACATGTAGGTAAGTGAAGGAGTTGACTTCCTGTATGGATTCGACGCCTACTGTGACTGTGTTGTTGGTGGAGGTGTTGATAGTTATTAGGTTGGTCTTCTTCCTGTTTATTCAGATTTTATCCTGTTAACCAGATCCCAAGGGATGTAGTTGCCAGCCTGGTTGTCTTGTCCTGCATCTGGTTGTGGTTGCGTGACAGGAGAGCTAAGTCACGTTATCCAGTTGTGTCCATAGGGTCCACTGTATGCCGTTTTTTTTTCTTTCCTTTTGTGGTGGTCTTCATAATCCAGTCTATGACTATAGGAAAACTGAAAGGGCGATACTAGGCATCCCTGACGAACACCAGTCTTGACCTCAAAACTCTTTGACAGTTGGCCTGCATGTAAAACCTTGCATGACGCACATTGATAGGTGTTTTGAATTGGGATGATGATCTTCTCTGGGATACCTTAACAACCTGAAATATATATTTGCCAGACCCACGGGGTCGGCCTACATGGGGCTTTGTCTGTCGGTCGGTCGGTCGGTCGGTCTGTCCCTCTTTTCCTCTGCACACACGTCATGCGAAGCCATCCAGATCTCAACCACTAGGGGTCTCCTGGTTCCCTTGTTTAACTATTTCAACCATTTCCCTATTGTGGGCCTTTTTTTTAAATAGCTTTTTTTGTTTTAAATAGATATTCAGAAAATGTGGAAATAGCAGATCTACGGGTCCGTATTACAAGGCCAAGAGGTGTGGAGAGTTGTGGAGGAGGGGGAACTTGCATGGAGCAATGGAGAAGACAGCACTCGCTCCTTCTGATGGAACGTCTTCAATATCGTCCCTGGTCCCAAATCCAGAAGTCTCACATCATGTACCGACAGTTACTGGGGTAATAGTCCGAGTTCTGATTTGGTGAAGACCTTCGTCAGGATGGTGCTCAATGGTGACGCTGATCCGTCCAGCAATAACAACAGCAATCAACAACAATGAGACGATAAAGAATAGCAGCAATAGTAAGAAAGAGTCAAGGCATCGTGGCACATGTTGAGGTGTGCATGGTACTGTATGTGTATAAATATCTAGTGTGTGTGTGTGTGTGTGTGTGTGTGTGTGTGTGTGTGTGCGTGCGTGCGTGCGTGCGTGCGTGCGTGCGTGCGTGTGCGTGCGTGCGTGTGCGTGTGTGTGTGTTTACACATTTACACAGTGTGCATAATGTTTGTGTATGCAGTATGTGGGTCATGTGCCAGTGTGCGTGGTATGCGTACTGTAGGTAGGTACTGTAAGTAGGTAAGTGTGTGTGTGTGGAGGGGGGGGGGGGGGGGGCTATGTGCAAATTTGTGTGTTGAAGGCAGTCTCTGCAAGATTGGGTGGATTTACATTTTCGAAGCTTATTATTCTAACTTATTTTGGTGTTCATAAACTTGTGGAGGGGAGTATGTATTCCGTACCAGTGGCTTTGTGGCTGCAAAGCCATTTTTTCAAGTGGTTGGGAGGGCTAGGGTCTCGACACAACATCCGTCATACATGTGAGGGAAACTCACATCCACTGATGAGCTGGGCTGTCCGCATGACCCTCTGCAATACTTTGCGGTTGAGGTCAGTACAGTTCCCATAACAGGCGTGGCCACGCAGCTATGGGTGCACAGGGAGTATAGAGGAGGAGACTCAGAACACAGCCCTGTGGGGGATCCTGTGTTGAGGGTCAAGCCGGCAGAGGTGTTTTTGGAGCCATCCTTACCACTTGGTGTCGCTCCGAGAGAAAGTCCAGGATCCATCCGCACAGGCTGGGGTTGAGTACTATAGGTACTGTACCGGAGCTTCCAGTCAAGTCTGGAGGGGCACTATGATGTTGAAAGCTGAGCTGTAATCTATAAACAACATTATCACATTGGAGTTCATCTTTTCCAGGTGGGAGACGGCAGTGTGTAGTATTGTGGCTATGCTGTCCACTGTATGGATCTGTTTTGCCAGTAATTAGTGGGACTCCAGAGTGAGTGGCAGCTCTTTGACATGCTTCTCATCAACCAGAACAGTGTGTGTTCTTGCAAGACTCCCGGCCTGTTGCTCCTCCACTGGTGCCCATAAGGGACTAGGCATGGCAGAGGTGTGTGTGTGTGTGTGTGTGTGTGTGTGTGTGTGTGTGTGTGTGTGTGCGTGCGTGCGTGCGTGCGTGCGTGCGTGTGCGTGCGTGCGTGCGTGCGTGCGTGTGCGTGCGTGTGCGTGCGTCACTGAGGTCCCATAATGACATCGCAACACATTTAATCCATTTGGGTGTTGATGAAACCAATACAAGACAAAAACACATTGATATCTTATCAGCAAAGTGTCAGATGCTTCACACAAATGTATCGTTTTCATTCCTTTCGTGGCAGGGACGTCAGCTGTTTATATCCAATAGCCTGGAGGGACTGTGCTATAGAATATAAATAAAGCGGAGTAGCAACAATATTACGGGAGGAAAGGATGTTGTGCTGTCGGATGCTGGAGTTTGCGCATCACAGACGTAGGTAATCATAGGGAAGTTGCTATAGAACAGGACTGTCCAGTTTTGGAATGTTGCAAAACACAGCTTCCAAGAGTTTCCAAGTTTCAACTCGGCTCGTCCTGAATCTTTTTTTCTGTACAGTGCTTTAGCCTGCGTCCCTTTTTTCCCCCAACCTCAAGCTTTGTGAATAAAGTATGGTTTTGGTAACGTGAATGTAGAGTCTCTGATGTTCAGAATGTGTCGCTGTCATAATATGACAGCGACATGCACCTACTTGATATATTATATCAAGTAGGTGCATGGCTACTGTGGAAATTAGGAAAAATACCCCCAAAACCCCCCACTAAAATAGCTCAAATGAGACATGGCCCGAATTGCTGACACAATGGAAGCGTAATTCTGGAACAACATAATAGTAGTTACATAATGATGATGATGTTGAACAGACTGGTAGGGACAGAAGTGCTTTATGCGCCATTGAACCTATAGGGGGAGGGCTGTCTAGAAATGGGTCAGATCTATTTACTTTGCCCTCCAACTCTGTTTTGAGATGAGGAGCCAGAGCAAAATGTCTTTGTATTTTTTTTTGTCTGTATGGTGTCAGTCAATTTACATTTTGCGTGTGTCTCTGCGCGTGTGTGCGTGTGCGTGCTTGCGTGCGTGCGTGCGTGCGTGCGTGCGTGCGTGTGTGTGTGTGTGTCCGCAGCTAATCTTTCAAACCTCTGTACCGATCTTGCAGCGCCTAATTTCTTGTGCACGCTGCCAGTAGCCCAAGGAAGCAAATATTCATACTGTACTTGCTGAATGTCTTTCACATGCTGCAATTATTTTTTCCTTTTTTTTCTCGTTGTTGTGCTTCGGTAAGGCTATAAGTGGGTGGTGACAAAGTCAAATCCAGTATATTTTTAGGTCATGGCACCTTGTGGCCGAGCCATTAATGGTTCTCTGTTCTCAACATCGGGCCCGGGGTATCACCAGCGGTCGCAAATGGACCCTTGCAGGTCTGTAACTCCAAGAATGTACAAATTCAGATTTGTATTAAAACTGAGGATTTTACAGTGTTGGATGGGGATTCCAGTTTAGTTAATTCTCAACCTTTAATTTCAAGGGCAATTGTATGAAATCTCTGGGACCCAAAGCATACTGTAGTACCGATGAACAGTAGACCAATAAAGTAAATAACTGAATATTTTTTCTCATATTGTGATTTCAAAATTGAGACTGACACCCCTCCGTATTTGGACAAGACTGACATCATCAATACGATGTCGTCAACATGAAGTCACAAATCCACAGAGAAATGTACCTGGCACAAGATTGGAAATGACTGAAGATCTACATGATATGATAATTCCACACACAGTACAGATTCTACAAAGGCAAAGGGACATGTCTGCATTGCTGACAATTACAGAAAAGCAACTTCCACCAAGAGAAATTTGAAGGCCCTTTAAAGTTCAATGTTTTTTGCATGTATGTTCTAGAAAGATCCACCAGAGGGCGTGCATGAGACATCAAGACTATCTGTACTCATGTGTAAAGAGTCTTTATACATGAGTACAGAGGGGCTTTGAAACATTCAGAGCCCTTCTACAAGAGCATTTTGCCAATGAAACAAAACTCACAGCAGCTTCTAGCTCTTAGGGTCAACCCCCCCCCCTTTTTATGTGCTATATAAATGAAGATGACTTGGTTTGACTTTACTTATATTGAAAGGGTTCTCAACTGGTCTGCTGTTAAAGCTGAAAACATTGCCTTTCTCCATGAAGATATGCTTTATTTCTACCTGTATACAACAACAACACACAATGTCTAATTTGCATATAACATATGAAAGAACTTGACATGTCTGCTTATCTCAAAGTTGTCATTTCAAAAGTTGCGTTTAATCTGAGGGAGCAATTCAGATGCATTACATGTGATTCCTGGGGAGGCAAGCGATAATCCGACAGACCTTTTCTCCGACTATGTGGCATCCGCGTGCGGTTAGGTGCTTGAGTACATGTACATGTACATAGTTACTTTCCACCACTTACATTGCACAGTGAGACAGGTCTCAAAGTCACTCTTTAAGCACACAAAGCTATACACAGTTGTTTTATATGATGCATAACATTAACTATGTGTTTTAAACATAGATGTCAACTTTGTGGTGATTTTACTATTTCAGTTAGGAAGATGATCCCGACTGAATCTGCATCTCTGAATCTTAGCTGAGGATATTTATTGTCTTGTCCTATTTGTGGTTCTCTGAACGTTTCAGAAAGCAGGTAGAAAGGTTTTCTTTTGAACATAAACTTGACTTTTGATGTAAAAAATATAGTAGTCGGGTAAAGGAGTACCTGGATTCATAAATGAGGGAAAGGTACTGAAACCTAAAAAGATTGAGAATCACGGTCTGCATATATGTCCCCTAGCTGTATGTGTGTCTCCCCAATCGTTGTGTCTGTCTGTGGAAATCAAATCACTAAATCAATCATTGTCAAATGTCTTTTGACTTTTGCATGCTTTGCATACTGGCAGCATGCAAAAGACAAATCAACAACTTTTTTTTATTTAAATGTATAATGTCAGAGGATCCTGCGTCTATCCAGGATGTGACCAGTCTGGAACTGTTGTGAGAGATGTTGTGGTGATTTGACCTGAAGATTTACATTGGATCTAAATGTCTGTTTTCTTCAAATAAAGAGGTTTTAACATGGTTTGGTGTGTGGGTTCTACCTCTTTAACGTTAGAGGTTATGGTGACAACAATAACAACATGAAGTCTTGCCTCAGTTCAATCATATTGATGATTTTGCATTGAAAAGTTTTGCATTGAAAAGCCATGTTGGTGAATGATGGTGGTTTGTGCATCATCGAGCACCACGCCAGTCATTCATTTGAATGTCACACAGAGGCCTCATTTAACTGGAGGATGGCAGAAAAGCAAGGCGAAGCACGTTTATTTGTATAGCACATTGCAACAACAAGGCCATTCAAAGTGCTTTACATAAAACATTAAGCATTAACACGTCAAGACAGAGCAAAATAAAATAAGAAAAACATTATAAAATAATATTTTGAAAACAACAAAAAACACTTTCTATCTAGTTTGTTTTTAGTCTGTGAGACATTCGATCAACGGTCTGTTGTATTGGTTGTAATTTCTAGTCAGCGGCAAGTGCTCCCTTCTCTGTTCTTTCATTCATCAGCCTACAACCACTTAAACCCTCTATGTACCATGGGTCTTCAACAGAGGGTCCGGGACCTCTAAGGCTTAGGCAGCATTTCTCAAAACATTTTTTGCTGATCTACAGGCTTAGAACGCGTCGCGTTCCCCCCAGAGTAGGGCCTCATACACACAGTTAAAACACGCGACGCATGCGTTATGCATGCTTCAAGGGGGGGTGAAGCCGTTTCAATTAATTCCCTATGGACGTCACGTGGTTTTGATGCGCTGACTTGTCGCATGGCTTCGTGGCTTCACCCCTCCTCCCCTGCGACAAGTCAGCGCATCAAAACCACGTGACCTCCATAGGGAATTAATTGAAATGGCTTCAACCCCCCCCCCCATGAAGCATGCGTAAAGCATGCGTCGAGTGTTTTCACCGTGTGTACGAGGCTTAGGGCTGCTGGGGTTCAAGTGGTTAAACGTCACGTATGAAGTTATTTTCAAATGGAAACGGATATTCTCTCAAGTCTTACTCGTGACATACTGTATCTTGGGGGGGGGGGGGGGTTAGACATTTACGTAATATGACATAAATGTAAGGTGCTATAAAGTAACAATGTAATGCAGGGGTGCCGTGGATGAGAAATAATTAAAGGAGTGGTTGCGCGCAAAAACGTATGAGAACCACTGCTCTAAGGGTCCTCTGAGCCGCCAAATCTTTGTGTGAAAGGAACTTTTACATGAATTGTCTGAAAATACACAATAACATGTATAACATGTACAACAATATCTACGAAATCAAGTTTAATCCGCAACACAATTTTATACAATTTGCAGTGGGGGTCCCTGCTTCATCTCTCTATCAGCAAAGGGCTCGTTGGCCTGAATAACATTGAAGACCCCTGATACTTAGTAAAACGAACCAGAGTTGCAACTCTTTTTTTCAGCTCTTTTCACTCTACACCAAGTCTCTCCATCAAAACAAGCACACAACGCGTCACGTTGTGACCTTGTAGATCTACTGGCAAACGTTCCCCCCTAAACAGGGATGCTGGGGTTCAATTAGTTAACCCAGGGCAAATAAAAGCTACATGGGTATGTCATACACAAATTATTGCCACATCGTTGTTGCCCAAGGTTGTCCAACCAAGGGCAAAGTTTGCCTAATGACTGACTGTCCGGGTGATTGAATATGAATTTCCATGGAACAACCATCAAAAGAAATACTTATATGTGCAGTTGTACAACAAGCATTACAGTGGAAGGAGAAGCAGGGAAGGGAATGGTTAGAGGAGGCAAAGTGCAGAGTGCATCATTTGAAGGAGGTTCTATCTGGAAGACAGTGACTGTCTGAAGAAGAGACTTCACCAAAACACCCGACTCAGAGATCTGTGACACTCGGCTGGCATCTAAAATGTGAGATATTTTACACTTGTGTTCATTATTCATTAGAATAGTTGTTGTTTTCAAAAGAAAATTGAGAAAAGTTGTTTAAAGTGTTTAGTCGTGTCATTGTTATATTCAGTCAACTGCACTAAAATCCATCCATTATGTCTTATTCTTCTGAACCGGCTGCAGGGCACACACAGAGCCTCACGATGAATGACACCCTGGAAATTGCCACCAACTTCTCCATCTCCTCCATCTCCTTCATGGACCCAGTACACATCGCCAATCTGGCTATCAACCTCATCCTGGTTCTCCCCAGCAACAGCTACGTTCTGTGGCTGATACTGAGTGGAGCTGGTGGGACGATAGCCTCTGAGTTATTTTATCTCAACCTGACTGTGTCTATGATCATCTCTACCCTGGACCCTGTCTTTTACGCTGCATGGCTCTTCACACACAACAAAGTTTTTTTTATCGTTACAATCCTTACTTTTGTTTTGTTTTTCTGGTTCTCTGTTCCATCGTTCCAGTGTTGTATCTGTGTGGAGCGTTACATAGCGGTGGTTCACCCTGTGGTATTTCTCAGGTACAAAGCTCTTCGGTACAGGGTGGCCTGTAGCTGCGCTGTCTGGCTGATGGTGCTTGCATTCAGCTTGTTTTACATTTGGTCAGTGACAGTGATGTTTTACATCTTTCTGGGCTTTTGCATTGTGTGCATCTCTGTGCTGTCTTTCTGCTGCCTCTCGGTCCTCAGAGCTCTGAAACAGCCTGGACCAGGAGAAGGACAGAGGGACAATGGGGAGGGAAACAACATGAAGAGAAGGGCTTTTAGGATTATTCTGATCAGCTTGATAGTAATGGTAGTGACTATAATGAGCTATCTTCCCTATATTGTGTCTAATCTACTGAAACAGTCCAACCCAGATGCAACTTTAATCACGTATATATTAGTCAGGATGTCAGGGTTTGCTCATCCTTTGCTCTTCATCCACAAAGCTGGGAAACTGCCATGCTTCCTCTGAAAGCAGAATAGATATTTTTACAGACCTGTGTGTAATAGTTTGTTTATACATCTAATCAAAATATTTCACTGTGTCAGAGAAACTTATTTAGATTATTCAGCTATTATTTTGTTATGCAGGTGTTTATTGAATTACTCATGGAAGAGAAAACTGTAATTAGAACATTATTATTGTTTATTGTTCATCATACATAGTTTGTTTTCCATTCATGAAATTCTAAAACTAAATGCATGTGTGCATATTAATTACTGTAAAAGTGTGCAAAATCTGAAATGATCGCTCACAAACTTGACTCTTACAGTGAGCAGGTTATTTGGAGGATGTTTTATCAGGAAGAAAGTGACTGGCATCCAAAATGTGAGATGGCTTTAACCTTGTGCTTTAACCTTGTGTTCATTAGAATAGATTGATGTGTGTAGGATGTTATAGCAGGTGATTTGTTACCTGAAATGATTGGTGGTGAATATTTAGCCATCAGATCATCTGTGTTCTATGTATTTTGTTCAGGAGTGTGATCCAGGAGCTTGCAGGTGGTTAAGCTCTTAACTTTATTTAACAGTTAGTGTAGAGTTTGGTACAGGACCTGGGAAGAGTGTTCACCAAGCCATGCTCTGACACTAGTTCATAGTATTTCCTAATAATTTGACCTGTTCATGAACTGCTTTAAATTTATTACGTTTTTCATATTCATACATATTGTTGAAAATAAAAATCTTTAAACGTTATGTTACTGTGTATTTTCTGAAATGTACAGAGAACCAAAAATAGCACAAGATGACTATCATTCACAAACTAACTCACTACTGGAATACTGGAATTATCAACATGGCTGGAATTGTCTTTGCAGGATATGAGGAAATCTACAACATAGGTTGACCTTTTTGTGTCCGCATGTATATTATACAGTGTGTGTATATATATATATATATATATATATATATATATATATATATATATATATATATATATATATATATATATATATATATATATATCAAAATCACACCCAGTGTGAAGTGGTCGGTGTGTGGTCATCACAACATGACTCACTTTAAAAAAAGGATAAATTACTTTTTTTAAAGTCCATACTGCTATTCATAGGGCTTCACATGTGTCATGTGTTTCGCTAGCCAATCACAGTCCTGAATTTTCAAAGTCAGCCAATCACATTACAGTTAGTGGTGATGACACTAGCTGTAATGTGATTGGCTGATATGAAAAAAGTATCGATTTGCATTAACAATGGAAGGGTTAGGGGGTACACAAATGTTTTGGTCGGTGTCCAAAACTCACTTATAGGGGTCGGCTACACCGCCCAAAAAAAAAAAAATATATATATATATATATATATATATATATATATATATATATATTAAAAAATATATATATAATATCACACATATATATATATATATATATATATATATATATATATATATATATATATATATATATATATATATATATATATATAATATCACATATTAATGGACGAGACAAGGAGACCCCTGTTACTGAACTAGTAGTGGACCCCCACTACTTCAACGTTTTTCCCTTAGCTGAGAGAGCGTTGAAGCAGGGACCCCCACTACATTAAACTTTTTCATAGATGTCATACAGTTGATACATGCACATAGTTACTTTCCACCACTTACACAGTGAGACAAGTCTCAAAGTCACTCTTTTAGCACACAAAGCTACACCGTTGTTTTATATGATGTATAACATTAACTATGTGTTTTAAACATAGATGTCAACTTTGTGGTGATTTTACTATTTCAGTTAGGAAGATGATCCCGACTGAATATGCATCTCTGAATCTTAGCTGAGGATATTTCTTGTCTTGTCCTATTTGTGGTTCTCTGAACGTTTCAGAAAGCAGGCAGAAAGGTTTTCTTTTGAACATAAACTCGACTTTTGATGTAAAAAACTATAGTAGTCAGGTAAAGGAGTACCTGGATTCATAAATGAGGGAAAGATACTGAAGCCTAAAAAGATGGACAACTATGGTCTACTGCATTGGTTCTCAAAGTGGGGTCCGGGGACCCCCAGGGGTACTTGAGGGAGTTCCAGGGGGTCCCCAGCTAAATGATTTTATGAACCAAATGGACCCTTATGGGTATGTAACTCTGAGAGTTAAATTAAAATTGACTACGATATGAATTGGGGTCCCAGAGATATAAATGCCATTAAATGGGGGTCCGTAGCCTAATGCATGTCAAACTGGGGGTTCTTTGATATTAAAATGGTAGAGAATCAAAGCTAAAGAGCCGTAAAAATCTTCTCTTATGGGGGTCCCTGGCTTATCTTTTCAAATGGGGGTCCGCGGGCTAATAAGTGTCAATTTGGGGGTCCTTGGCACGAAAAAGTTTGAGAACCACTGGTCTACTGTATACGTCCCCTAGCTGTATGTGTGTCTCCCCAATCGTTGTGTCTGTCTGTGGAAATCAAACAACTAAATCAATCATTGTCAAATGTCTTTTGCATGCTGCCTACAGGCATTATTTGCGTAATGACTGTCCGGGTGATTGAATATGAATTTACATGGAACAACCATCAAAGGAATACTTATATTTGCAGTTGTACAACAAGCATTACAGTGGAAGGAGAAGCAGGGAAGGGAATGGTTAGAGGAGGCAAAGTGGAGAGTGCATCATTTGAAGGAGGTTCTATCGGGAAGACAGTGACTGTCTGAAGAAGAGACTTCACCAAAACACCCGACTCAGAGATCTGTGACACTCAGCTGGCATCCAAAACGTGAGATACTTTACCCTTGTGTTCATTGTTCAGTAGAATAGTTGTTGTTTTCTAAATAAAATTGAGAAAAGTTGTTTAAAATGTTTAGTTGTTGTGTCATTGTTATATTCAGTCAACTGCACTAAAATCCATCCAAAATGTCTTGTTTTTCTGAACCGGCTGCAGGGCACACACAGAGCCTCACGATGAATGACACCCTGGAAAATGGCACCAACTCCTCCATCTCCTCCATCTCCATCATGTCCCCATTACTCATCGCCGATCTGGCTATCAACCTCATCCTGGTTCTCCCCAGCAACAGCTACGTTCTGTGGCTGATACTGAGTGGAGCTGGTGGGACGATAGCCTCCGAGTTCTTCTATCTCAACCTGACTGCGTCTATGATCATCTCTACCCTGGTCCCTGTCTTTAACGCTGCATGGCTCTTCACACACAACGTTATTGTTTTAAAGGTTTCAATCTTTACTTTTCTTTTGTTTTTCTGGTTCTCTGTTCCATCGTTCCAGTGTTGTATCTGTGTGGAGCGTTACATAGCGGTGGTTCACCCTGTGGTATTTCTCAGGTACAAAGCTCTTCGGTACAGGGTGGCCTGTAGCTGCGCTGTCTGGCTGATGGTGCTTGCATTCAGCTTGTTGTACATTTGGTCAGTGACAGTGATATGTTACACCTTTCTGGGCTTTTGCATTGTGTGCATCTCTGTGCTGTCTTTCTGCTGCCTCTCGGTCCTCAGAGCTCTGAAACAGCCTGGACCAGGAGAAGGACAGAGGGACAATGGGGAGGGAAACAACATGAAGAGAAGGGCTTTTAGGATTATTCTGATCAGCTTGGTAGTAATGGTAGTGACTATAATCAGCTATATTCCCTATATTGTGTCTAATGTACTGGAACAGTTCAACCAAGATGCTATGTTAATCACATATATATTGGTCAGGATGTCAGGGCTTGCTCATCCTTTGCTCTTCATCCACAAAGCTGGGAAACTGCCATGCTTCCTCTGAAAGCAGAATAGATATTTTTACAGACCTGTGTGTAATAGTTTGTTTATACATCTAATCAAAAATATTTCACTGTGTTAGAGAAACTTATTTAAATTATTCAGCTATTATTTATTTATGCAGTTGTTTATTGAATTACTCAGGGAAGAGAAAACTGTAATTATAACATTATTATTGTTCATTATACATTTGTTTTGCATTCATGAAATTCTCAAACTAAATGCATGTGTGCATAGGAATTACTGTAAAAGTGTGCAAAAGCTGAAATGTTTGCTCCTAAACTTGACTCTTACAGAGAGCAGGTGATTTGGAGGATGTTCTATCAGGAAGAAAGTGACTGGCATCCAAAATGTGAGATGGCTTTAACCTTGTGTTCATTAGAATAGTTTGATGTGTGTAGGATGTTATAGCAGGTGATATGTTACCTGAAATGATTGGTGGTGAATATTTAGCCATCAGATCATCTGTGTTCTATGTATTTTGTTAAGGAGTGTGATCCAGTAGCTTGCAGGTGGTTAAGCTCTTAACTTTATTTAACAGTTAGTGTAGAGTTTGGTACAGGATCTGGGAAGAGTGTTCACCAAGCCATGCTCTGACACTAGTTCATTGTATTTCCTAATAATTTGACCTGTTCATGAACTACTATTCATTATGTTTTTCATATTATAATGAAAATAAAAATCTTTGAACGTTATGTTACTGTGTATTTTCTGAAATGTACAGATAACCAAAAATAGCACAAGATGACTAACATTCACAAACTAACTCACTACTGGAATACTGGAATTATCAACATGGCTGGAATTGTCTTTGCAGGATATGAGGAAATCTACAACATAGGTTGACCTTTTTGTGTCCGCATGTATATTATACTCAAGGCAAGGAGACCCCTGTTACTGGGGGGTCTTCAACGTTTTTCCCCTAGCTGAGAGAGAGTTGAAGCAGGGACCCCCATTACATTAAACGTTTTCATAGATGTCATACAGTTGATAGCTTCATAGTGACAGCACTATCATCGTTTTTTGTTTTTGTTTACACATTATCTTCTCTGTTGGATTCATGTTAATGTGTATTTTCAGACATTTAACCACTTAAACCCTCAAATACTTGACCTCGATCTGGCTCTGTACCTGGTCTGCTCTTTTTTCCTTCTACACCAAATCTTTTTGCCAAAAAATTGCTGAGCTGAGCTGAGCTTGTAGATCTGCTATTTTCTGCTATCTGCTATTTTGGCTAAAGTTCACCTCAGAATAGGGATGCTTGGGTTCAAGTGGTTCATGTAAAAAAAAAGTGCCCGGCATCACACAAAGATTTGGCGGCCCCCCTGTAGTAACTCTGAGGACCCCCTGGGGGTCCCAGGCCCCCTGTTGAAGACCTCAATGCTTTATAGCAATGTTTACCATCAACATATATAGCTATATTTAACATTTGTAAAATAGTGAAAATAGCCTAAGGGATAAGGTGCCATGCAACATAGTAGGCTGGTAGGCTACAAGACATCTGTGGTGATCTGATGAGGAAAAAATATGCTATTTTTGTTATAACTCAAACGTTTCACGTTTCAAATGTATTTTCTTATAACATAAAGAAGCTGTATCACAAATTAAATGTTTCTCAGTTCTTACAAATAACACAACACATGCACACACATTTTACAGTATCTACAAGGATAACTATTTAAAAGCCGAGCACCGAAAGAAAATACAGAGGGGTGTGAATACAACCCACCGAGTCACCTAGACACACAGGATCTGACCCGAATTTCAATTCAATAGGCTCTATGCACAGCAGCCATTTTGGAGAAAAATTGGACCTCTTCTTACTTCCTTCACAGGTGTTACCAATGATACTAATGAAGGCTCTGTTCCATTCTGGTCAAACAGAGTCAGGGTGCTGATATTGTGCATGTTGGCTCACTAGAAATACTAGAGGGTCTCAAAGTGTGGTCCAGGGACCCTCATGGTTCCTTGAGAGGGTGTAACTCTGAGAGTGTACAAATGGAACCAAATGGACCCTCCCGGGTCCATTTGGTTCCATTTGTACACACTCAGAGTTATGGGGGTCCTTGAAATTAAAAAGTTTGAGAACCACTGTGCTACACTAAATGGAACAGAGCCTTCATTAGTGTCATTGGTAACACCTGTGAAGGAAGCAAGAAAGGGGCCCAAATTCTGTCCAATATGGCTGCTGTGCATAAAGCCTATTTATCCCCTGAGCAAGCAGGCAGGCTCTATCATCCAGGGTAGAAGAGGAATGTTACCCTGGCCCACTGGTTGGGAATCACTGCTGAAAAACCACGAAGTGCGCTACAGTGAAAGACAGACGAAGCACATTAAAGATGGACAAAGATCAGTATAGGGCATACATGGACAACTGGCGGCCCGGGGGCCACATGCGGCCCCCACCTTCACTTAATGCGGCCCGCAGGTTAATATCGGAATATTGATTTATTATTGATTTCAGCTGTTACAATTCCAAACATGCAAACATGACCCGCTTTAATTACTTCAGTCTATATTAGTAGCTCAATGACTCGTATTAGAAATTCTATTGTCTTTTTTATGTCCAATGTATTTGTATTTAAGTTCATAAAGTTAACATAAGTGTAACTAAATGCATTTGAAATTTAATACAAATGTTGCTTTTCAGGATTCCAATTAAAACATAACCACAAAAAACTAATTTCGATTCCAATTCAAAAATAGCAAAAATCAGCAGATCTACAAGCTCAAAACGTGCCGCACTGCAACACGTTTTGAGCTTGTAGATCGGCTATTTTAAAGTTAAAATACGGAGATAAGAGGTGCCAGTATATGCAATGTGGCCATCTGGAGTGAGTGTGGAAATGTAGTGGCCCTCTCCATCATCAAAGTTGCCCACCCCTGGTATATAGGGCCTGTCTGTGAGGTGAAACATCATTTCTTTGGTGTGGGGAAAATAAAGCTTGTGACTGTGCAATATATCCAGTGGTGGACAGTAACGGAGTACTGTACTTACATTTTACTTACACTTTACATTAAGTACAGATTTTGAGTATTTGTACTTTACTCGAGTATTCAATTTTTTGGATACTTTTTACTTTCACTCAAGTACAAATTCAAGACAACTATTTTACTTTTATTCAAGTTAATTCCTAGGAAGGCTGTGAAGTACTACATATAGTTAGATAGATAGATAGATAGATAGATAGATTTTTATTATAGTGTCCTGCACCACATGATGCCCAGCCCGCACGGGCTTATAAGACACTCACACAATGTACATATACACCAAGATACACCACAGACAGAATACATAAACATTTTGATTGTCCAAGTTACGGGTACATCGTCCTCCATCTCAACTGCCATGCTTTCTCTATGAATTTTCCTAAAACAAAAACTTCCTTATTGAACAGCCAACTTAACATATAACATTCATACATCCAAAACAAATCTGGATTCTTATCCTGCATTTTTTCAAATAAAGAATTTCGTACATCATTGTACAGTGGACAGTGAAAAACAAAATGAACCTCATCCTCCACAACTCCCAGGTCACACAGAACACACAATCGCTGCTAGTTACTTTTAGGTTGGCTTGTCTTTTTTTCATTTTTTTTGTCCCTCCCTAAAATACAATTGGCCACACGCTGTGTTCTTCAAAGAAGGAAACCTATCACAGTACACACTCTCCACTGGGATCTACATCATGGGTATTTAACAGAGGGTCCGTGAAAGACTGCCCAACTATACCCCCAACCCCCACTGTGTGGAGGACAGTAGCAATTTAGGCAACAGATAAGTTGAATAATATAGACCCAGTCTGGTAAAAGTGTACATACTTCATATATTAATTACAAATATGAATGATAATGATTCATAGATAAGTCCTAATCATTTTGACAGTTTAACCTGTTAAAAAGCCTGTCAACAGAACCTACAGTAGTAAGTTCACACTTTTGAGTGTTACTTGCATAATGTCCTATGTAAACCACACTTCACACCCACATTATGTCTGAGAAAGTGTATTTCCTTCTTCTGCTGCGTGTTTTTAAAAGTGTTGCATATAGCGAGTGCTGACAACTTAATTTGCTATTTCTGTGCCTTTTATGCACAAGAAACATGGAGACTGCCATGCTCAACTAAAACGTGTGTTCAGCAAGACAGATATTTAAACTAGAAAAAGTGCTCCTCGGAGCACAAGTCTCCGCCAGGTCAGGTAGATTATTGTGGGCTCCTGGTGGCGCTATAATGGGCCAATGTTAAAAGGGTGCCATTTCTTCTTAAGCCTTGCACGACAACCGGACACTGCATTCATGATTTGAGGCATTTTGTTCCAAAAATGTGGTTTGCTAAATTAGACCTGCTGGTGGCGCTATAACAGGCCCATGTGAATAGGGTGGCATTTCTTCCTCGGCCTAGTGGGAATTTCACGGAAATCGCACACGTTCATGATTTGATTTTTGTTCAAAAGGGACCCATCCTGCAAACTTTGTAAGCCAATTTTAGCCAAGTAGGATGGAATATGAAATATCGGACACATCCATCTTGATCACATGACTATAGAGATACTCATTCTGTGTACCGATTTGCGTGAATTTTGGACAGAATCTGAAGGAGTAAGAGCAAAAAATGTGTTTTACAAAACTCTCCTGGTGGTGCTCTAAAAGACATATGTGAAAAATGCAGGGCAAAGGTTTTTCCTTGGCCTCTACGGAGCGTGCAAAGTTTGACGCAGATCGGTGCAGTTATAGGTAAAAACATGAATTGGCCTGTTATAGCGCCACCATGAGGCTGATGTGAACGTTTTCAAGTGGCATTTCTTCCTGGGCCAAGTGGGAATTTCTGTGGAAAATTTCACGGAAATCGCATGCTGCGTTCATGATTTGAGGCATTTTGTTCCAAATGAACCAATCCTGCATACTTGTGAAGCCAATTTTAGCCAATCAGGATGGAATATGGAAAATCGGACAGATCCGTGTTGATCACATGGCTATAGAGATACTGTGTACCGATTTGCGTGTTTTTTTTTGACAAAATCTGTATGAGTAATAGCAAAAAAATGTGTTTTGCAAAAGTCGGCCTCATGGTGGCGCTATGACATGCTGATCTGAAAAATGTGGGGCAGAGGTTCTGCTGTGGCATCCAAGGAGTGTGTGTGCGCAGTTTCACAGCGACCGGGCCAACGGTGGCGGAGATTAGCTGGTCACAGACAGAAGGACGGACACACACACACACACACACGGACGGACGGACGGAGGGTAAAACATACTCTCTCGCCATGCCTTTCGGCCTGGCGGAGACAATAAGAGAAGGGCACCTATGTGTGCACCTGATGGAGGCACTGCATGCTACATAGGTCACAGGTTAAACTGCATGCAGGGACTAGGAAGCAGTGTTGGGCAAGTTACTCAAAAACAGTATATTACCTATTACTAGTTACTTGTTTAAAAAGTAATGTTATTACTTTACATATTACTCGCTGCTAAAAACTTGTTTATTATTACTTTACTTTCCTTCTTTTTTCGCACCCCCAGTAATTGCATTCTTTCTCCCCAAAAGTCTTACTTTGCATTTTCAACATTGGCAGTTGTTTCTTTTCCCTTTTTTGCAGCCTACATTGTAAAATCCTCATTGTTGATTTAACTCCCAAAAGTGTGCTGTAGACATGGCATGATGGGTCCATTTGGTTCCATTTGTACACTCATTTGAATTGAATTAACACTAAGACTTTTACTGTGTATGAATTCATAACTTACGGACTAAATGAAAACCACACCTGGGCTCAAACTGATAATGAGACACAATCTTTGAACAACGTATGTTGTTTATTAAAGCAGTTAAGCTCCAAACAAAATAACAGGCCAAAGAGGCCAACTTGTGCCAGAGCATTTCAATGCAATCCAAAAATATGAACATTAGCATAATAAGCTAAATACTCAAATATTGAAAAGTAAAATACAAATTCAATTCGATTCTAATATTGTGCTGAATCCCAATAAGTCATCTCAAGACACTACACAGGCTTCAGAACAATTGAGACCATATCTCTGCTGTCCGGCAGAAACCAGCTAACTCCAAAATGTTCATTTTTCAGGAAATGAGCAAATGACAAAAACTAAACAAAAAGTGGAGTTAGGAGGTTTTGTTCATCATTGAGGGGTGGAGCCTGGAGTCAGCTAAATCAGCTAACTCCACCCCCCTTTGGTGGAATTAGCTGGTTTAGCAGAAAGTCTGAGGATCCAATGGAGTTAGCTGGTTTTGTCAGAAGTGCTTTTTAATACTTTTCATTGGTTCAACATTGTTTTAATCAACACACAGACGTAAAGGGTGTTCAATAGCACTGATTTATGGAGAAAAATGTAAAAGCTGGTTTAGCTTTTGCTAAAAAAGCTAGCTGGTTTCTGCCTGACAGCAACGATATATAGGTTCACAAAAAATGTTGGCTTCAGTCTTTTTTGACCATGCTGCTCAGATTGTTGTCTGTGGTCTGACTGCTCTGACTTCCTTGTTGGTCTTCTCCACATACAAAATACAGTTTCCAAATCTTCAGGTAGGCCAACCTGATCTTTTTAATTTTGAATGGATACACCACTGGGTTGACAGCTGAGTTAGCATGGGACAGCAGGATGCCCGCGTAGAATGCCGCGTTGGGAATGTTCGTCGTCTCAGAAAAGTAGGTCAAACAGTTCATGATGTGCAGAGGGAGCCAACCAAGGGCGAAAAGGGCCAAGACTAGAAACAGAGATCCTGCGAGGCGTCTCTCTTTCTGTAGGTATAGGCACGGGACTGGGCACTGCTTCCTGGCCCCTCTCGAAGACGCCCCCGGATGGCACAGAAGATGTAGCAGTACAGCGCGGTCATAACCAGTAAGGGTGTCAGCGTGCAGAGGAAGAAGCTGAAGTAAACCAGATATGAGACTGGAATGACGGCCACGAACTCGCAGACAATAGCAGACGAGTTTACCGATGAGGGCTTGGAGAGAGCTTCATGATTGTTCCATCCAAACATCGGGGTGAAACTCAGCAGTACGGCCAAAAGCCAGCACACAGCGACCATCAGCCAAGACCGCCTTTGTGTTACCGTACTTTTGTACCTGTACAGAAGAGAATTGTAGGCATGATGTATGTAGTGGTGGAAAAAGTACTCTTTTTACTTAAAAGTATCAATACTGCAATGTACTGTAGAAATACTCAGTTACAAGTAAAAGTCCAGAATTCAAAATTTACTTGAGTAAAAGTACAAAAGTATTGGTATCAAAATGTACTTAAAGTGCCAAAAGTAGAAAGTACTCATTATGCAGAATGTCCCATTTCACAAGTTTTCAAATGTATAAAATGCATAAAAACATCTTTTGAAAATAGCAGATCTACAAGCTCACAATCGTGAGCTTGTAGATGGCCGAAATGTATATAGGGCTGAAGTGGTTAATGTATGTTTTGTATTAATAATCAAAATCTGCAAAGTAACTAGTAACTAAAGTTTTCTAATAATTGTAGTGGAGTAAAAGTACATTATTTGCCTCTGAGAAATAGTGGAGTAGAAGTAAAAGTATTGAAAATTGGAAATACTCCAGTAAAGTAAAACTACCTCAAAATATTACTTAAGTGCAGTACTTGAGTAAATGTGCTTAGTTAATTTACACCATATGCAGTCCAGATTGTCATGAAAACAATTAAGCAGATGCAGATGCAAAATGTTTTGTTTTTTTTACCTCTCGTAGGTGTGTGTGCATGTGTGTGCAGGGAAGTATAGGTACAGTATGTGCATGTGAAGCATTTGGTAGATATCTTTTGTTTTCATCAAAATCAACTTAGTACTATGAGCGTATAGTGTTATTGTCAGAGATCGGACAGCTCACCTGAGAGGCATGAAAACACGGAGGTAGCGATCCACAGCGATCGCCATCAGAGACAAAACGGACGCCATTATCAGCATGATCACCACGCAGTTGACGAAGAGACACGTGTGGAACGAGGTCTTTGGCCGTCCATTGACCACCACGGCGATTGGTATGGCCACGCAGCCCACCATGAAGTCGGCCACGGCCAGAGAGCCTATGAAGAAGAAGGTGGGCTCTCGTAGGTTTTTACTGGAGCCCACCGCCCAGATCACCAGCATGTTACCGAGACAGCAGCCAATGGCTATCAACACTTCCAGTACTGTGTAGAGCACTGTTCCCACATCCACCGTGTCGCCTAATGCACTGTTGGGACCAACGGTAGGGTTGTTCGTCACTGGCATAGTGGACATCCTGAGCTCTAAGTGAATAAGCTGTGCCGTGCGATGCCTTTTATCTTGTCATGTAACAACGGAAGTTAAGCCTCACTGTTTTATATGATATTTCTCTACTTGTTTGTGCTACAGTAATCGAGTTAACAGCATTTCTATGTATTTCTGCCCTGAGGCAGTCTCATACCCGGGGCCACAGCTACGCTGTAAAATATTGTGCCTGTGTGGCTGCATGCAGTCTTCCTGTCCTCACTGCATGTCTGTGCACCAACGGAAACTAAACTACTGTGACCACACAGGAGTGAGAACTGAAGCTTTCAGCTGAGCCTCTGTTGAGCTTGAAAGCTGCAAACTGCATCAACACTTAACAGATTTACCTAAATATAAAGTGTATTATAAATAGAATCCATTATTATTATGCATGATCAAAAGAAAGTATGTGCAATAACAATGATATTCTCTTTTTCTTTTCTTTTGCACACAGAACAGATCTTATGCACAATCATGTGAACACACCCTCAAATGATTAATTGACACATTAAATTATATTGTGCTTTGACCATTCTAAATAGTTAGATGGTGCGTGTGTGTGTGTGTGTGTGTATGTGTGTGTGTGTGTGTGTGGGTGTGGGTGTGGGTGTGCGTGTGCGTGTGCGTGTGCGTGTGCGTGTGCGCGTGCGCGTGTGCGTGTGTGTGTGTACACGTGTGCGTGTGTTGTGTGTTGGGTGGTTGCTGTGCAGGCCTGTCTAAGGACTTCCTCCTTTACCTCTCTTGCACCGTCTCCTTTCATCTGTCCTACTGTCTGTGTCATTGAAGACATAAAAAGACAAAGCACCTTTCTTATCAGTCACAGGCAGGTAGATGTGATCAAGAGACACCAACTCATCATTTATATAATATCAGGACATTCTTTAATCCTCTTTTCAGGACTGTTCTGCCGCTCAATCTGCAGATGTTTGTACATTATGATCAGTGTTTGAAACATATGACTTACTTAAACAGTGAGTTTCAGGATGAAATCAGACTCAGAGTACCTATGTGTGTGAACACAAATGAGAATACTGTCAATTGCCCTTATTTCAGATCTAAAATAAGTACATGTTAAATGCACTGCACTCTGTATATACACACATGCTACTGTATACCACATGATCAAAATACTGCAGGATGACAAGAGTATTGCAGTAATGAGGCACCAAATGATCACTTCTCCTTGGAAAGTCGTTTACCGTTTTCGTGATTTTTATTGTAACCCCCCCCCCCCCCCCCCCTCAGATTTTTAAGGAAATCTACAAGCTGAACACATCACTATGCAACGTGTTGTGAGCTTGTAGATTAGCTATTTTCGCAATGAATACTGGTGAACGTTGATATTTCGACTTGCCCATTAGTGTGCCTTGGGCTCAAAAAAGTTTGAAAACCACTGCTAGAAGTTGTGTGGGCCTATTTTCTGATCATGTACATGATGGTTAAGATGAGGAGAAATAAGAGCACAACTCCTGTTCTGCTGATGGAGAGAAGTACCAGGGTATTCATTTGTTTACCACAGGCATCTTCCTTAATCTCCCCAACATCCAGCCTGGTTCCATTTCCAAAGAACATCTCCCCACAGAGGGTCACACCACGTAATGTCCAGCATCGGCAACAGTGACGTTCCTCATGGTGAGTTTGTAGACACAGCTATACTGTCCAGTTCTAGGCATCTTCTTGCAGGCTGCAGGCATACTCATGTAAATGAGTCCTGGTTGATATTCTGATGAGCTTCTGGACCAGTAGACAGCGTGTTGTCCACCACAGGTCACAGTGTGGACGGTACAGTTCAGAGTCACAGAGTCTCCTGGCTGCGCTGACTCAGACACCGGCAGTTGGACAACAGAGTTCTTCTTGCCCAGCTCCACACCTTTGAAATGTCATGTACATCATCATTACTGACTGCTCTAATCTGATCAAATAACAGCAATGAATTTACCTAATAGGCTTCAAATTTCAAAACAGGGGCCTACATACCTTGTATCATTAGGAAGGTTCCTGGTCCAAACTGAATGCCATCCAGAACTATTAATCAACAAAAGTATGTTCCAGTGTCCTCTGGTCTCGTATTTATTATGTGAAGGTGACTTTTAACTCTGTCCATCTCAACAAAAACGTGGCCCTCATTTTGTTTGTCACAATGGTAAATGTTGTCAAATAATCTTTTTATCACACATTCTAAGCTCTTCAGTGCTGTCAATTTGTACCATACATATTTTGCATGGTACAGTTCGTTCTCTTCTACATAACATTCAAGTGTAACATTGTGACCCAGCTGTACATCTTGAAATAGAACCGGCTAAGAAATATTCACTAGTTGAGCCACACCTGTAACAAAAGAAACCAATGCAATGGCATCAATTAAAAACACATATTATTAACATAGCTTTTGTTCTGATGAAGATACAAAGGACCAAAATTTGATAATTAGAGCATTTAGTGATTTTTAGCAAGCATTTTGAGCTTTACATAAAAAGTGATAAAATATATTATCCTATATATAAAATCCTAAATTAGGTTTTATATTTGTGTAATGTGTATAATACAGATACAACTCTGTTGTTGGGTTACTCACATGAGTTAATTAAAAGGAAAAGGGCATAGTATTCCATCCTTGTGCAGTTCAGTGGTTCAGTATGTGTGCTTGTGTGCACTTTAATATGACTGCAGGTAGACAAAGGCATTTTCACATCTCTACCATGCATCTGATTGGCTCACCAGGCTCCTGCAGACTCCTGCAGTACATTTGATTGGCTGTTCAGAAAAGTGAGCCAGTCATAGAACAAAGTCTTACCATAATACAGTACTGACACTGTAATGGAATGGCTGTATACTTTTGCTGATTTAGGAGATGGAATACAGCATGCATATTCTGGGAGGAACATTAGCCAAAAATAGTAGACCTACAGACTGACTAATGTGCCTCCTCAGAAAATTTAGATTAAAACTGTGGTCATAAGATTTCAGTAAGTCCAGTTTTCAATGTCAATAAAACAACATAGAGTAAAATAACTGAAAGTTTAACACATTACAGATCAGCAGGTTCACACAAAAAATGCAATGTTTTATCATTACGCATGCACTACTACTCACTGTAACTTTTTACTTTTTCTCACCCCTGTAGTACCTCGGCACACCCCTAGGGGTACACATAACCCTATTCAGAAACACTGGTCTAGAGAGTGTGGGAGTGGCTGTGAGGATGGCATGTCTCATCCCATCACAGACCAGCTACAGTACTGTATCTCATTTTACTCTCAGTCTGTGATCTGTGAATGCAGCTCAAGCTATGCTACTTCTCTTATATACTTTTCATGTGTTCAGTAGCCTACTTATCAGAGCTGAGGAATGTCATTTTACAGGCCGTTTTATTTATTCTTCAGTTCCACTTTGCACAGCCACAGAGAAAAAACATAAAGGAGAAATGCTCTGTAAGTTATACACTTTCAACCTGTTGTCCCTAGTTTGGGCCTGTCATTATAGGTGACATTTTTCACAATGAGGGTCTCAGGCCCAGGGGTCCAGCAGCTACGTTGTAAGATACTGTGCCTTTGAGGCTGCAGTTTTCCTGTCCTCACTGCATGTTAGTTTGCACCAACAGAAACTAAACTAGCTGTGACCACATACGAGAACCGAAGCTTTCAGCTGAGACATATTTTTACTGCTCCTAGTATTGATGATTTCTTGTATAGTATAATTATAATATGTCTTGATGAATTGGAAACATAGGACCACAATGGAAACAAGCCCTCACGGCATTTTGTGTTATCCTTTTAGTGTGATTGTATAACTGTACTTCTGTACTTTTTGCAAACTGTTAATAAAGTATTCAACCAAACTTTTGCACACAGAACAGGCCTGATGTACATTACATTATAATTATATTGTACTTTGACCACCAATTATATTTATTGTTAGTAAGTTCAAAAACAAGGGATTGAATTCTATTCTATGAAAATCTTGTCCACAATATTAAATATCTTGATATTGGTAATTTTTCATTTATTGTGTTTCAGGACCTACATTTTTGACAAAGAGGCCTGTGAACATGCTTTGTATTTGTAAAGGACTGGCCCAATAAGCGGCTGGAAACAGCACAGAGTCAGGAGTAGATTGCAACCAAAGGTGCTTTTATTCATCCAAAGTGCACAGACAGGTTAAGGGCATCAGCAGCAAAAGGTGGCATGGTGGTCGGCAGCTCCACCATGTCCTTCTAAAACTAAAACTGAGTGAGTTTGTCTCTGGCAGCCCTTTATACTCAGCTGAGCCAATCAAGTGTGAGTCAATCAAGTATGAGTAAATCAAGTGTGAGTCAATCAAGTGTGGGTTCAACCAGAGCCATAAAGAGAGTTCTGACACTAGCTCTGTCTATCTCAATGAGATAGTTCCAATGTTTGGAACTATAGCCCATAGGAGCCCGCTTTGCGGCGAGATCAAAGCGTGTCGTTACTCTCTTTTCTACACTCTGGGTTCAACCATGTTGCAGGTTACTTCAAACATGCAACAAATCTAAACCACACATTCCATTAAACATCTGAATCAATACCCTTAGTAAAAACATATAACTATATGCACCCTATTGCAAAACGAACATTATCACATTATTAGCAGCTTCCAATATACAATACAAAACCCCCCTCTCTCTTCTACTGTGGTCCAGTCCACCCATGTTGCTCGGGCACCCTGGGGACTCTTTTGCCCGAACACCCTGGAACAGACAGACACAACCAGTATTAAAATCACAATCCAACATCCCATATATTGCCAAAATTATATTGCACTAAAACATATTGCACATTCCTCTTATGGTATTGCACTGACTATATTGCACTTGCCCATCATGATCCAATATCCTTGTGTGCAAATATACTGTGCAAAAGAGTAAAGTGCAAAATGCTGTGCAAATATAAATAAATCAATAACTACTGTTACAATATATATGTGCAAAATACGTGGTGTGCAAAATAGTGCCAATTATAAGTAAAGGAGGACCTCTTTGTTACAGTATTCTTTAATTTTAGGATGGTTTGGGAATGCATGTTTGATTACATCATCAATATAATGTGTGATTTGTCTTGTTGAACTGACTGAATGAAATGCTCCTTAATAATCACTAATACTATTCTATAGAGACATGATTCATGTTGTAAAATAGACAGTTACCACACATTCATCTGAAAACCACAAGGGGGGTGGTGGAGGGGGGAGTGGGGGAGAGAGAGAGTCTTTGATGTGAGGATATACGTATACTGTGTTGTTTAGTAAAACCCCGACATTTACTGTGTGTGTGTGTGTGTGTGTGTGTGTGTGTGTGTGTGTGTGTGTGTGTGTGTGTGTGTGTGTGTGTGTGTGTGTGTGTGTGTGTGTGTGTGTGTGTGTGTGTGTGTGTGTGTGTGTGTGTGTGCGCGCGCGCGCGCGTGTGTGTTGTGTGTTGTGTGTTGTGTGGTTGCTGTGCTGGCCTGTCTAAGGACTTCCTCCTGTACCTCTCTTGCACCGTCTCCTTTCAGCTGTCCTACTGTCTATCTCATTATTATAAGACATGAAAAGACAAAGCACTTTTCTTATCAATCACAGGCAGGTAGATGTGATCAACAGACACCAGATCATCATTTCTATAATATCAGGACATTCTTTAATCCTCTTTTCAGGACTTTGCTGCCGCGTTTTGAGCTTGTAGATCGGCTATTTTCGCCATGAATAGCCTACTGGTGCACGTTACGATTTCGACTTGCCTATTGGCGGGCTTTCGGCACAAAACCAGTGATATAAATAATGGCCTATTTTCTCATCATGTACATGACGGTTAAGATGAGGAGACATAAGAGCACAACTCCAGTTCTGCTGATTGAGAGAAGTATCAGGGTATTAATTTGTTTACCACAGTCAATCTCCTTATTCTCCCCAACATCCAGCCTGGTTCCATTTCCAAAGAACATCTCCCCACAGAGGGTCACTTCACAAACGTAATGTCCAGCATCGGCAACAGTGACGTTCCTCATGGTGAGTTTGTAGACGCAGCTATACGAGGACTGTCCAGTTCTAGGAGTCTTCTTGCAGGCTTCAGGCGTACTCCTATGGGTGTAAATGAGTCCAGGTTGAGATTCTGTGGAACTTCTGAACCAACACACGGTGTGGTGTGGACTGTACAGTTCAGAGTCACAGAGTCTCCTGGCTGCGCTGACACAGACACCGGCAGTTGGACAACAGAGTTCTTGCCCAGCTTCACACCTTTGAAAATTTATATCATATACATCATCATTACCGAATGCTCTAATATGATAAAATAACAGCAATGAATTGACCTAATAGCTTTCAAACTTCTAAATAGGGGAATACATACCTTGTATCATTAGTAATGTTCCTGGTCCAAACTGAATGCCACCCATGACTAATACTCTGGTCTAGAGAGTGTGGGAGTGGCTATGAGGATGGCATGTCTCATCCCATCACAGACCTGCTACAGTATCTCCTTTTACTCTGTGGTCTGTGAATGCAGCTCAAGCTATGCAACTTCTCTTATATACTTTTCATGTTTTCAGTAGCCTACTTATCAGAGCTGAATGTCATTTTCCAGGCCGTTTTATTTATTCTTCAGTTCCTCTTTGGCAGTAGCTATTGCAGAGAAAAACACCTCTGTAGGAGTTTACTTGGAGAGAAGCTGTAAAGCAGACATAACAACGTTTGTCATTATAGGTGACATTTTTCACAATGAGGGTCTCAGGCCCAGGGGCCAGCAGCTTCGCTGTAAGATACTGGGCCTTTGAGGTTGCAGTCTTCCTGTCCTCACTGCATATTCGTTTGCACCAACAGAAACTAAACTAGCTGTGACCACATAGGAGAACTGAAGCTTTCAGCTGAGACATATTTTTACTGCTCCTAGTATTGATGTATTGATTTCTTGTATAGTATAATTATAATATGTCTTGATGAATTGAATACATAGGACCACAATGGGAACAAGCCTTTAGGGCTTTTTGTGTTATCCTTTTAGTATGATTGTATAACTGTACTTCTGCTTGAAAGGTGTAAACTGCGTCAACATTTGGGAGGGTCGGGTTGTTGTTTTTCTTGACCAAGTTCAAGTTGTATCTGTGTGCAATAACAATGATATTCTCCTGGGACTTTTGCACAGAACAGGCCTGATGTACATTACATTAAATTATATTGTACTTTGACCACCAATTATATTTATTGTTAGTGAGGCAGAAAACAAGGGATTGAATTCTATTCTATTCTATTCTAAGAAAATCTTGTCCACAATATTAAATATTTTGATATTGGTAATGTTTCATTTATTGTGTATCAATAAATCAATTTTGGACAAAGAGGCCCGTGAACATGCTATGTATTATTTATTTTTAGGAATTACGATGGTTTGGGATTGCATGTTTGATTACATCATCAATATAATGTGTGATTCGTCCTGTTGAACTGACTGAATGAAATGTTCCTTTTCATAATCACTAATACTGTTCTATAGAGTAAAATAGACAGTTACCACATAATCATCTGAAAACCACATGGGACGGGGGAGGAGGGAGAGAGAGAGTCTTTGATGTGAGGATATCGGCCTACGTGTATTGTGTTGTTTAGTAAAACCACAACATTAACTGTGTGTGTGGGGGGGGGGGGGTTGGTTGCTGTGCAGGCCTGTCTAAGGACTTCCTCCTGTACCTCTCTTGCACCGTCTCCTTTCAGCTGTCCTACTGTCTGTCTCATTGGAGACATAAAAAGACAAAAGAGTGGACAAGCACTTTTCTTATCAATCACAGGCAGGTAGATGTGATCAAGAGACACCAGCTCATCATTTATATAATATCAGGACATTCTTTAATCATCTCTTCAAGATTTTGCTGCATCTCAATCTGCAGATGTTTGTACATTATGATCAGTGTTTGAAACATATGATTTACTTACTGTGTGTGTCTGAACAGCGAATGAGAATACTGTCAATTCCATTATTTCAGCTCTAAAATATGTACATGTTAAATGCACTGCATTCTGTATACATACAGTAGCACATTATAAAGAATACTGCAGGATGACAAAAGTATAGCAGGACAAGCGGACACTTTATTGATTAAAATGCAGACACTTACACATTTGTATTTAGTAAAAAGGAAACAAACATGAAAATAAAAAAGAAGCTTAGGGTCTCATTTCCTTTGTGGTACTTTAAGTGTTTATGGTACTTTCCACACTGTCTTAATACCAAGAATAGGCTTATTACACAGGAAAGGTGCTGGTGGTATATCACACCTCACATTTTTCTTCTCACGCATCTCTATGCACACAGTGTACCTTAAAACAAAAGAAAAACTAAAGTGACTAAACACTAAACATTTGAAAAACAATAATTCATCATGCAATGTGTCATTTAATTGCAACTTTACAATACTATAAGAAATATAATTATAGAATAAAGATAGCAAAATAAAGATAATAGAGTACAATAGTAAAATAAGTAATATTTTTGTAATGCAAATGAAATTGTAATACTGGCATTATAAAGTATTATGAAACAATGGAAATTAAGTTGGTATGATGTCAAGTGTGGGTGTATTTTCTGGTCATGTAGGCCAGTGGTTCTCAACCTGTGGGTCTGGATCCATTTTTGGGGGATCCCCATATGAAGTGACAAGACCTTTAAGACCTTTTTAAAACCTAAAAAAATATAAAAAGAAAAAATGTAATGAAATGAAAAAAGACCATTACTGCACCAAAAGTCAAACTAAATGTTATGCCTCTGCTCCTACAATTCCAAGTGCTCGTCAGGGTGGGGGGTCCCCATTTTGAATATGATTATTTTCAGGGGGCCCCCATATGATTATTTTGGGGGGTCCCCAGTTCAAATATTATTATTTTTGGGGGTCGCGGAGGCCAGTGCTTCCCAAACGGTGTGGAACACTGGTGTGCCGTGAGACAAGTCTCTGACTTGGGATTTTGTTACAACCACACATTATTTTTGCAATATTTACAACTATACACAAAGTTATGAATTATTCTTCATTTATAGTAATTTGCGCACACTCATGAAGAAGCAAATTCTATATAACCTAAAATAATATATTTGAACCACTTTGAACCTGGTGTGGCTAGTTTGGGTATAACATTATACAGTAGGTGAACATTTTATTTATTTATTTTTGTAGTTTTAGCTCAACACATCACTATGCAACGTGTTGTGAGCTTGTATATTGGCTATTTTCGCTATGAATACTGGTGTGCGTTGATATTTCGACTTGCCCATTAGTGTGCCTTGGGCACAAAAAGGTTTGAAAACCACTGCTGTAGATGATATTTAAGTTGTGTGGGCCTATTTTCTGGTCATGTACATGACAGTTAAGATGACGAGAAATAAGAGCACAACTCCCGTTCTGCTGATAGAGAGAAGAACCAGGGTATTCATTTGTTTACCACAGTCATCTTCCTTAATCTCCCCAACATCCAGCCTGGTTCCATTTCCAAAGAACATCTCCCCACAGAGGGTCACACCACAAACGTAATGTCCAGCATCGGCAACAGTGACGTTCTTCATGGTGAGTTTGTAGACACAGCTATACTGTCCAGTTCTAGGAGTCTTCTCGCAGGCTTCAGGCATACTCCTATGGGTGTAAATGAGTCCAGGTTGAGATTCTGTGGAGCTTCTGGACCAGTAGACACTGTGTTGTTGTCCACCACAGGTCTCAGTGTGGACGGTACAGTTCAGAGTCACAGAGTCTCCTGGCTGCGCTGACTCAGACACTGGCAGTTGGACAACAGAGTTCTTGCCCAGCTCCACACCTTTGAAAGTTAATATCATGAACATCATCATTAAAGACTGCTCTAATGTTATCGAATAACAGCAATGAATTTACCTAATAGCTTTCAAACTTCAAAACAGGGGAATACATACCTTGTATCATTAGGAAGGTTCCTGGTCCAACCCCTATTTTCCCCCCTTTTCTACTCTGTACATATAGTGTTTTATATTTGTGATGATATTGTATTTTGGTGATATTTTTTATGCTATGTTGATGAATTTAATATAGGACCGTCCTCAATGGAAACAAGTCCACTGGACTTTTTTCTGTGATCCTTTTAGACTTTAGTGAATGACTGTACTTGTGCTGTTTGCATTTCTGTTTAATAAAATATTCAATCAAAAACCCTCAGAGATGAAGCGGACACTTTTTAATTGATTAGAATGCACAAACATGAACATTTGGGTATTTAGTAAAAAGGAAAAAACATAGAATTAAAAAAAGGCTTAGGGCCTCATTTCCTTTGTGGTACTCTAAGTGCACGTGTTACACGTGGTACTTTCCACACTGTCTTAATACCAAGAATAAGCTTACTACACAGGAAAGGTGGTCTGCTGGTGGTATATCACACGTCACATTTTTCTTCTCACGCATCTCTATGCACACAGTGTACTTAAAACAAAAGAAACACTAAAGTAAAAGAACATTTGAAAAACAATGATTCAACATGATGCAACGTGTCAAATGTCATTTAATTACAACTTGACAATAATATAAGAAATATAATTATACAATAAAGATAGAAAAATAAAGATAATATAAAGTACAATAATAAGTATAATATTTTTTGGATGCAAATGGAATTGTTATAATACTGGCATTAAAAAACATTATGAAACAATGGAAATTAAGTTGGTATGATGTCAAGTGTGGGTGTATTTTCTGGTCATGCAGGCCAGTGGTTCTCAACCTGTGGGTCAGGACCCCCACATGATTTTTTTGGGGGTCCCCAGATGACAGTAAAGTGACAATTTAAGGACTTCTAAGTCCTCTAATACCTTTTTAATACCCCAAAAAAAGAATTAAAAGAAAAAAAGAAATAAATAAAAAAGGACCATTACTGCATCAAAAGTAATCAACCAACTACTATAAAACTGGTCAAAGATTGGCCAAATTGTCAAATAATATAAGAAAGAGACCTCGTATTGCGAAGTATTGTGAGCTTGTAGATTGGCTATTTTCACAATATTTATCTGTGGAGTCAAACTAAATGTACTGTAACGCCTCAACAACTCCTACATTCCAAGTGCTTGTCAGGGTGGGGGGTCCCCAGTTCAAATATGATTATTTTTGGGGAAATCTACAAGCTGAACACACTATGCAACGTGTAGATTGGCTATTTTCGCTATGAATACTGGTGCGCGTTGATATTTCGACTTGCCCATTAATGTGCCTTGAGCACAAAAAAGTTTGAAAACCACTGCTGTAGATGATTTTTAAGTTGTGTAGGCCTATTTTCTGATCATGTACATGACGGTTAAGATGAGGAGAAATAAGAGCACAACTCCAGTTCTGCTGATTGAGAGAAGTACCAGGGTCTTCATCTGGCTTTGGCAGTCAACCTCCTTATTCTCCCCAACATCCAGCCTGGTTCCATTTCCAAAGAACATCTCCCCACAGAGGGTCACACCACAAACGTAACGTCCAGCATCGGCAACAGTGACGTTCTTCATGGTGAGTTTGTAGACACAGCTATACAGTCCAGTTCTAGGCGTCTTTTTGCAGGCTTCAGGCATACTCCCATGGGTGTAAATAAGTCCAGGTTGAGATTCTCTGGAGATTCTGGACCAGTAGACACTGTGTTGTCCACCACAAGTTTCAGTGTGGACGTTACAGTTCAGAGTCACAGAGTCTCCTGGCTGCGCTGACACAGACACCGGCAGTTGGACAACAGAGTTCTTGCCCAGCTCCACACCTTTTGAGTTAGTTAATATCATATACATAATGATTACTGACTGCTCTAATCTGATCAAATAACAGCAACGAATTTACCTAATAGCCTTCAAACTTCAAAACAGGGGAATACATACCTTGTATCATTAGGAAGGTTCCTGGTCCAAACTCAATGGCATCCAGGCCCATTACTCCACAAAAGTATGTTCCAGTGTCCTCTGGTCTCGCATGAATTATGTAAAGGTGATTTTTAACTTTGTCCATCTCGACAAAAATGTGTCCCTCGTTTTGTTTTTCACAATGATAAATGTTGTCATACATTTTTTTTATCACACACTCTAAACTCTTCAGTGCTGTCAATTTGTACCATATATAATGTGTATAATACGATCGCTTCCCTTCTACTATATTTATGTAACATTCAAGTGTAACATTGTGACCCAGCTGTACATCTTGAAATAGAACCGGCTGAGAAATATTCCATTGTTGAGCCACACCTGTAACAAAAGAAACACATTTTATTAAAAAATATTTGATATTAACATAGCTTTTGTACTGATGAAAATACAAAGGATCAAAATGTCATAAGAGCATAGTGATTTTTAGTATGTAGCTTTACATAAAAAGTGATCCAAATCTATTATAATAATCCTAAAAAATAATATTATGTAGCTTTACATAAAAAGTGATCAAATATATTATAATACTCCTAGATTAGGTTTTATAATTGTATATATTTATATGGTGTAATGCAGATACAACTCTGGTGTTGTAAATGTGTTACTCACATGAGTTAATTAGAAGAAAAAGTGCAAAGTATTCCATCCTTGTCCAGTTCAGTGGTTCAGTGTGTTTGCTTGTGTGCACTTTAATATGACTGCAGGTGGCAAAGGCATTCTCACATCTCTACCATGCATCTGATTGGCTGCACCAGGCTCCTGTAGACTCCTGCAGTACATTTGATTGGCTGCTCAGAACAGTGGGCCTGTCATAGAACAAAGTCTTACCATGATGTTGTGTAATACAGTATGACACTGTAATGGAATGGCTGTATACTTTTGCTGATTTAGGAGATGGAATACAGCATCCATATTCTGGGAGGAACATTAGCCAAAAAATAATAGACAGACTTAATGTGCCTCCTGAGCCATTTAGTTTAAAACTGTGGTCATAAGATTTCAGTAAGTCCAGTTTTCAATGTCAATAAAACAACATCAAGTAAAAATATAGCTGCAAGCAGCAATGAGCGGTTTCGAGAATAATGGCAGACTGGCAGACTGTGACAGAGTGGCAGACTGGCAGACTGGCAGACTTTGACAGAGTGGCAGACTGGCAGACTGTGACAGAGTGGCAGACTGGCAGACTGGCAGACTGTGACAGACTGTGGCAGACTGGCAGACTGGCAGACAGACAGACTGTGGCAGACTGGCAGACTGGCAGACAGACAGACAGTGACAGAGTGGCAGACTGGCAGACTGTGACAGACTGGCAGACTGGCAGACTGTGACAGAGTGGCAGACAGACAAACAGACAGACTGTGACAGAGTGGCAGAGTGGCAGACTGGCAGACAGACAGACAGTGACAGAGTGGCAGACTGGCAGACAGACAGACTGTGGCAGACTGGCAGACTGGCAGACAGACAGACAGTGACAGAGTGGCAGACTGGCAGACAGACAGACAGTGACAGAGTGGCAGACTGGCAGACAGACAGACAGTGACAGAGTGGCAGACTGGCAGACAGACAGACTGTGACAGAGTGACAGAGTGGCAGACTGGCAGACAGACAGACAGACAGTGACAGAGTGGCAGACTGGCAGACAGACAGACAGTGACAGAGTGGCAGACTGGCAGACAGACAGACAGTGACAGAGAGAGAGAGAGAGAGAGAGAGAGAGAGAGGGAGAGGGAGAGGGAGAGGGAGAGAGAGAGAGAAGGGGAGAGAGAGAGAGAGAGAGAGAGAGAGAGAGAGAGAGAGAGAGAAAGAGAAAAGAAAGAGAGAGAGAGAGAGAGAGAGAGGGAGAGAGAGAGAGGCAGTGAGAAAGAGAGGCAGTAAGAGAGAGAGAGAGAGAGAGAGAGAGAAAGAGAAAAGAAAGAGAGAGAGAGAGAGAGAGAGAGAGAGGGAGAGAGAGAGAGAGGCAGTGAGAAAGAGAGGCAGTAAGAGAGAGAGCGAGAGAGAAGAAGTGAACATGCATTAATTAACAAAGTCATGATTTTTGTTCAGTAAATTATATTTGGACCGGTTAAATTGAGGTTTGAACCAGGGACCTATAGACTTGTGGGTAGACAGTGTAAAGGATAAGGATAATTCCAGGTCCGTTCATGAAAGTCCTTGCGGTTTTGTTTCCAATGAGGGCCTGTGAGCAATTAGGGGTTAAGAGTCTTGCTCAGGGACAAATTTCATTTCATCGACACATTTGCTGGCCTGGCCTGGAATCGTACCTGGGGCAACCAGGGCCTCTGGCTCCCTAGGTGGGCTCACTAACCACTCAGCTATGGCCACAGTACAGACTGAGCCATTGGATAGACAGAATTGGATTTCATATGTGGTAAGTTATCATACAGCATGGGTTGCTTATTATATACATACAAGCTCATAACGCGTCACATTGTAGATCGGCTGTATGTGGTTACTGTAGGTGTTGTATTAATAATTACATCTGCAAAGTAACAAGTAACTAAAGCTGTCATCTGCTGTAATTGTAGTAGAGTAGAGTAGTAAAGTAAAAGTACCTAAAAATTGTACTGTGCATGTGGGAGGTGTGATTGGTGATGAGTGAGAGGGGTGGATCCAATACATGGGAATAGGGGGAATTCCAAATGATGATCACCTCAACGCATTGTTGGGGACAGGGATCGAACCAGCGACCTATGGATTCACAGGCTGCCTCTCTTCTCATTGAGCTAGAGATATGGCCTCCCTGATGGTGTCTGTTGATATCTATAGGTTTTTCCGTCCATTATGAACCAAGCCTCTATTTCGCTAACTACTGTAGATCACTGGTTCACAAAACATTTACCAATAAAGTTTTTTTTTTTGTCTCCTCGGACTGGAAACTAGTGAAAATAGTCGACCTACAAGCTCACAACGCG
Source organism: Gymnoscopelus microlampas (assembly GCF_963454915.1). NCBI lineage: Eukaryota > Metazoa > Chordata > Actinopteri > Myctophiformes > Myctophidae > Gymnoscopelus > Gymnoscopelus microlampas. The sequence continues at coordinate 5,562,409 of NC_139953.1, read as the reverse complement.
TTGCTATCTGAAAAGTTGTGAGATTGTAGATCGGCTATTTTCACAAGAAAGTATGTCATACATAAAAAACAACTACTCTCAAAAAAACATTTCATGTTATTGTTTAAAAATTGCACATGTCTGAATTAACAGGGTCATGTTTTGTATAATGCAATATAAATGTAAACTGTAATCAGTGGGATTTGAACCAGGGACCTTCGGCACATGAGGCTCACACTCTACTGGTGGAGCTATTGAATCGACAGCATCAGATAGTGAGAAAGGAGAATCCAACAACACAAAACAAAAGGGCAAATGAATTACGTCATACATTGAAAATAACTACTTTCAAGTATGCATTTCTCGTTATCTTTAACAATTGCACATGCATTGATACAGTCATGTTGTGTGCAATGCAATTGAGTTGAGGTCTGCATGAGGTGAGATTTGAACCAGCGACCCTGTGGTATCAAGGCAGATGATTAAGCCATTGGGCCAACAGACCCGAACTGATGAAAAAGGAGTTCACACACATGACACACTTTCACGCAAATTGCTCAGAAATGCTGGATTTAAATGTTTTTCAAACTGCTCAAAATTGCAGACAATCTAAGGGCGGAGCTTACTGGTCAAAGTGATAGATATGTTCCTCATTGATACAGTCATGTTGTGTGCAATGCAATTATAATGAAGTCTACCTGAGGTGGGATTCGAACCAGCAACCCTGTGGTTTCAAGGCAGATGATTAAGCGATCAAGCTATTGAACCTACACACCTGTACTAGTGAAAAGGGAGTTCAGACACACTTTCACGCAAATTGCTCAGAAATCCTGGATTTAAATGTTTTTCAAACTGCTCAAAATTGCAGACAATCTAAGGGCAGAGCTTACTGGTCAAAGTGATACATGTGTTCCTCATGAGTCAAGGCACATGTGTAAGCAGGTTTAACGGCTGTCGGCCAAACGAGGCATGACTTTTGCCTGTTTAAAGTTTGCATTTTCAAAAAATTGCTATAGCGCCCCCCTTTGACCAATTGGAGTAAGATTGGTTTCAGTGATACTTGGAATGACCTTCTACAATATTGCAAAGTGTCAAACAAATGCGAGTCTGCATGTATGTTTTAGGGGCAGATGAATAATTGTCATAAAACTGCAATTTTCATTGGCTTATAAAAGCTTAACGTTTTCACTTATGGAAAATCTGCTTGCTCACGTCTGTCGGCATTGGTCCAAAGTTCATGTGTATACAGTTTCGTACAGATTGCTCAATCTGTACGAAGGAAGAGTCTTTTTTACTGCTTTTCATAGAATTCGAAATGGTGGGAGATCTAAAGGTCAGAGGTCAAAAGTCAGAGTGTGAAAGTTGTTAGGCATGAGGAGACGCATGTGTGCATCGAAGTTTCATGGCTGTGGGTCAAACAGGGCATGAGTTGTACCTGTTCAAAGTTGGCATATTTCAATTGAGTGCTACAGCGCCACCCTTTGGCCAATGTTTGTGAGTTTCGGGTTTTCGCCGTTTGGCATAGCCCTCTACCATATTGCCGAATTTCATAAAAAGTGACCACGCGGTTAGGCCAGAACTGTCAAAACCGGCGGAAGAATAATGAACTCTTACAGATGTAATAGGGTTCGAAGCCTGATAGGCTCTCGAAACCTAATAACTGAAACACTGGTTTAACACTTTAACATTGAACATATTTGTGTGAACCTACTGATCTGTAAACTTGCACTACTACTGTAACTTTTCACTTTCTCTCACCCCTGTAGTACCTCGGCACACCCCTAGGGGTACATATAACCCTATTCAGAAACACTGGTCTAGAGCAGTGGTTCTCAAGCTGTGGGTAGGGACCCCCAGGGGGGCTCCACATGAGAATCAGAATCAGAATCAGAATCAGGTTTATTGTCACATCACAGGTTTACAAGGTAAAAAAGTGGGTGAAATTCGTTTTTGTACATCACTCCCATCGCAACGTTAAATTCCGTAGAAAGAAGAGTGGGGAGAGAGAAAAAGAAGAGGGGTAGGGGGCAAGTGGGAAGGAGATCAACAAGAGAACAATAGAAGGCCAAAAACAAGTTATCTACATATTTACAAAGTACCTGAGATAAGAGACAAACATGATTTTTGGGGGACCAGATGACAGTGAAGTGACAATTTAAGGTTTTTAAGACCTTCATAATACCTCAAAAAAGAAAAGAAAGAAAAAAGACCATTGCTGCATCAAAAGTAATCAACAAACTATGCTTAAAAAACATGGCCAAACATTGGCCAAATTGTCAAATATAAGAAATAGGCAAGAATTGTGAAAATAGAAGATTACAACCACACAAGGCCTCGCAATGCAAGGCGTTGTGAGCTTGTAGATCTGCTATTTTCACAATATTTATCTTTGGTGGTGGTGGTGGACTGAGTCAAACTAAATGTAGCCTAATACCTCAACTCCTGCAATTCTAAAGTCCTTATCCTGGTAGCGGGGGGGGGGGGGGGGGGGGGGGGGGGTCCCAGTTCAAATATGATTATTTGGAGGGGTCGCGGCCTGAAAAGGTTGAGAACCACTGGTCTAGAGAGTGTGGGAGTGGCTATGGTGATGGCATGTCTCATCCCATCACAGAGTAGCTATTTCCTTTCACTCTGTGATCTGTGAATGCAGCTCAAGCTATGCAACTTCTCTTATATACTTTTCATGTTTTCAGTAGCCTTCTTATCAGAGCTGAGGAATGTCATGTTCCACTTTGGCAGTAGCTATTGCAGAGAAAAACACCTCTGTAGGAGTTTACTTGGAGAGAAGCTGTAAAGCAGACATAACAACGTGTGTCATTATAGGTGACATTTTTCACAATGAGGGTCTCAGGCACAGGGGCCCAGCAGCTAAGCTGTAAGATACTGTGCCTTTGAGGTTGCACTCTTCCTGTCCTCACTGCATTTTTGCACCAACAGAAAATAAACTAGCTGTGACCACATAGGAGAACTGAAGCTTTCAGTTGAGACATATTTTGACTGTTCCTAGTATTGATGATTTCTTGTATAGTATAATTTGAATATATCTTGAGGAATTGAATACATAGGACCACAATGGGAACAAGCCCTTAGGGCTTTTTGTGTTATCCTTTTAGTATGATTGTATAACTGTACATCTGTACTTTTTGCAAGCTGTTAAAAAAGTATTCAACCAATCAAAACTCAGTTGAGCTTGAAAGGTGCAAACTGTGTCAACATGTGAGAGTGTCAGGTTGTTTTTTTTCTTGACCAAGTTCAAGTTGTATCTGTGTGCAATAACAATTATATTCTCCTGGGACTTTTGCACACAGAACAGGCCTGATGTACATTTTATTGTACTTTGACCATTATGAATTGTTGGATGTATTTTGTCTTGCAAATACCTGTAGTATCACCAATTATATTTATTGTTAGTAAGGCGGGTGTTAGTAAGGTGGGTGGTGGAGGGGGGAGTGGGGGGAGAGAGAGTCTTTGATGTGAGGATATACGTGTACTGTGTTGTTTAGTAAGACCACAACATTGTGTGTGTGTGTGTGTGTGTGTGTGTGTGTGTGTGTGTGTGTGTGTGTGTGTGTGTGTGTGTGTGTGTGTGTGTGTGTGTGTGTGTGTGTGTGTGTGTGTGTGTGTGTGTGTGTGTGTGTGTGTGTGTGTGTGTGTGTGTGTGTGTGTGTGTGTGTGTGTGGTGGGGGGGGGGGGTGGTTGCTGTGCAGGCAGGCCTGTCTGAGGACTTCCTCCTGTACCTCTCTTGCACCGTCTCCTTTCAGCTGTCCTACTGTCTGTCTCATTGAAGACATACAAAGACAAAGAGGAGTGGACATGCACTTTTCTTATCAGTCACAGAAAGTTAGATGTGATCAAGAGACACCAGCTCATCATTTCTATAATATCAGGACATTATTATTTATTATCCTCTTTTCAGGACTTTGCTGCCTCTCAATCTGCAGATGTTTGTACATTATCAGTGTTTGAAACACATGACTTACTCACTGTGTGTGGCTGAACAGCGAATGACAATACTGTCAAACGCCCTTATTTAAGCTCTAAAATAAGTACATGTTAAATGCACTGCATACTGTGTACATACAGTAGCACATTATACAAAATACTTCAGGATGACAAAAGTATAGCAGTAATGAGGCACCCTCAAAGGTGAAGCGGCCACTTTTTTATTGATTAAAATGCATACACTTACACATTTGTATTTAGTAAAAAGGAAACAAACTTTTAGTGTGCATGGTAGGCTACTTTCCAAACTGCCTTAATACCAAGAATATCCTACTATAATTCTAGTAACCTCACGGCGGAGTCTTCGTTGGACGTTGGTTGGGGGGACTCTTGATCAAACTGCGCATGCGTCGTTGCCAGGTTTCGCGAGAGAAACAAGCAGTAAACAAGGCCAAACCAAACGAACCCTACAAGCAACGAGGTCTATCAAAAGAATGATTCCATTCAGACTGCAAGACCACAGAGTGCGTTCCGTTCACCGCAGCACATCAACTGCTCAACAGAAACACGGTGACATCATTTACGCACGTTTACACAGAAAACATTCTTACAGATGTCTCTCTCTCTCTGTGTGTGTGTGTGTGTGTGTGTGTGTGTGTGTGTGTGTGTGTGTGTGTGTGTGTGTGTGTGTGTGTGTGTGTGTGTGTGTGTGTGTGTGTGTGTGTGGTGGGGGGGGGGGGGGGGGTCCGCGGCCTATATGCGGATACGCATACACGGCTCGAGGGAGGGAGAGAGAGCGAGAGCGTGGGAGGGAGGGGGAGAGAGACACAGAGAGAGAGAGAGAGAGAGAGAGAGGAGAGGGGAAAGAGAGAGAGGGGGGAAAGAAAGAGAGAGGGTAGGGGGGAGAGAGGGGGAGATAGAGAGATGCGCGGGCCTGGTGTAGCCGCTATCATTGATAATCACTTGGATCTAAACAAACGCGCTGGACGATCTGTGTGTGTGTGTGTGTGTGTGTGTGTGTGTGTGTGTGTGTGTGTGTGTGTGTGTGTGTTCGCGACGGGAGCATGTACCGTGGACTTCACTATATAACTTGGGGTCCAAGACATAGAAATGCCATTAAATGGGGGTCCATAGCCCTAATGCATGTCAAACTGGGGGTCCTTGAAATTAAAATGGTTGAGATTCACTGCTAGAGCCGTAAAAAAAAACGCTCTTATGGGGGTCCCTGGCATATCTTTTCAAATGGGGGTCCGCGGGCTAACAAGTGTCAATTTGGGGGTCCTTGACATAAAAACGTTTGCGAACCACTCCACTACACAGTACAAACTCACTTTCGATCCCTGATACTGTCTGTTCTCAGCGCATAAGCCAAGCTGCACACGTTGGGTGCTCATATTCCCCTACGGGTATGGTCTAGTACTTATAACACAGGAAAGGTGGTCTGCTGGTGGTATATCACACCTCACATTTTTCTTCTCACGGATCTCTATGCACACAGTGTACCTTAAAACAAAAGAAACACTAAAAGTAAAATAACATTTGAAAAACAATGATTCAACATCATGCAATGTGTCATTTAATTGCAACTTGACAATATTATAAGAAATATAATTATAGAATAAAGATAGCAAAATAAAGATAATAGAGTACAAAAGTAAAATAAGCATAACCTTTTTTTTATGCAAATAGGATTGTTATAAGACTGGCATTATGAAACAATGGAAATTAAGTCGGTATGATATCAAGTGTGGGTGTATTTTATGGTCATGTAGGCCAGTGGTTCTCAACCTGTGGGTCTGCACCCATTTTGTGGTGGTCCCCATATGACAGTAAAGTGACAATTTAAGGACTTTGAAGACCTTTTTAAAACCTAAAAGAATATAAAAAGAAAAAATGTAATGAAATGAAAAAAGACCATTACTGCACCAAAGGTCAAACTAAATGTTATGCCTCTGCTCCTACAATTCCAAGTGCTTGTCAGGGTGGGGGGGTCCCCATTTTAAATATGATTATTTTCAGGGGGTCCCCATATGATTATTTTGGGGGGTCCCCAGTTCAAATATTATTATTTTTGTGGGTCGCGGAGGCCAGTGCTTCCCAAACGGTGTGGAACACTGGTGTGCCGTGAGACAAGTCTCTGACTTAGGATTTTGTTACAACCACACATTATTTTTGCAATATTTACAACACACAAAGTTATGAATTATTCTTCATTTACTATATCAGTCATTTGCGCACACTCATGAAGAAGCAAATTCTATATAACCTAAAATAATATATTTGAACCACTTTGAACCTGGTGTCGCTAGTTTGGGAATAACATTATACAGTAGGTGAACATTTTATTTATTTATTTTTAATTGTAATTTTAGCTCAACACATCACTATGCAACGTGTTGTGAGCTTGTAGATTGGCTATTTTCGCTATGAATACTGGTGCGCGTTGATATTTCGACTTGCCCACTAGTGTGCCTTGGGCACAAAAAAAGTTTGAAAACCACTGCTGTAGATGATGTTTAAGTTGTGTGGGCCTATTTTCTGATCATGTACATGACGGTTAAGATGAGGAGACATAAGAGCACAACTCCCGTTCTGCTGATGGAGAGAAGTACCAGGGTATTCATTTGTTTACCACAGTCATCTTCCTTAATCTCCCCAACATCCAGCCTGGTTCCATTTCCAAAGAACATCTCCCCACAGAGGCTCACACCACAAACGTAATGTCCAGCATCGGCAACAGTGACGTTCTTCATGGTGAGTTTGTAGACACAGCTATACTGTCCAGTTCTAGGCGTCTTCTCGCAGGCTTCAGGCGTACTCCCGTGGGTGTAAATGAGTCCAAGTTGAGATTCTGTGGAGCTTCTGGACCAGTAGACACTGTGTTGTCCACCGCAGGTCACAGAGTAGACGGTACAGTTCAGAGTCACAGAGTCTCCTGGCTGCGTTGACACAGACACTGGCAGTTGGACAACAGAGTTCTTGCCCAGCTCCACACCTTTCAAAGTTAATATCATAAACATCATCATTACTGACTGCTCTAATTTGATCAAATAACAGAATGAATTCAGTTAATAGCCTTCAAACTTTAATACATGGGCAGATATACCTTGAATCCTTAGGAAGGTTCCTGATCCAAACTCAATGCCATATGAATGAGAATGACCTATTCCACAAAAGTATGTTCCAGTGTCCTCTGGTCTTGTATTTTTTATGCTAAGGTGATGTCTAACTTTGTCCACCTCAACAGAAACACGGCTCTTATTGTATCTGTCACAATAGTAAATGTCATGGAAATGACGTATTACCACACAGCAGAAACCTTTCGCTGCTGTCAATTTGTACCAAAAAATCTTGTGGTCACTAATGGGTATGTAACACTCAAGTGTAACATTGTGACCCAGCTGTACTGCTTGAAATGGAACCGGCTGATTGATGTTCAGTTGAGCCACACCTGGAATATAAAGAATACAATCCAGTGGCATCAATTAAAAACATATATGCATTTTTAATTAAAACACAGTTTGATTATAAACATTGCATTTGTTCTGATGAAGATAGAAATAATCAAAATGTCATCATTACATTTCCAAACAGTATGAGCTTCATGTAAAAAAAAAAGGTAAGACAAAAATATGTGACTCATAGCATTAATTATAATAATCCTTAATATTTTTCTACTTTTATATTTATATGGTAAAATCTGGTATACATCTGTTATAAATGCGTTACTCACATGAGTTAATTAGAAGAAAAAGTGCAAAGTATTCCATCCTTGTGCAGTTCAGAGGTTCAGTATTTGTGCTTGTGTGCACTTCATTATGACTGCAGGTAGACAAAGGCAATTGTCATTCTGAATTCCTATCATCTGTAACATGCATCTGATTGGCTCAGCAGACTCCTGCAGTACATTTGATTGGCTGCTCAGAACAGTGGGGCAGTCATAGAACAAACTTACCATGTATGTAATACATACTGTAGTGGGATGGCTGGATACTTTATGGATGTTTTAGAAGATGCGCAGTGCGCTATAAAGTATGAAAAACAGAAATACACAAGTGAAAGTACCTCAAAATGATACAGTACTTGAGTAAACATTACTTAAAATGCACTTTAATTTCTGTTCTTTACACCACCGAGACTTGGCAACAGTCATCCTGTGATGCTGAGCCTGTACACTTATAGGCCCAGTGATAAGACGTATAACATTTCTATTTGTGAAGGACGTCAGTATCTTCTGATGTGAACAACCTGTGAAACTTATAATGTCACATTTAGCTATAGGAGGCAGGCAAGCAGAGACAGATATAGAGTGTTTACGTGAAGAGGAGTCTCACTGAGGTCAGGAGGTGTGAGTGTGAAAGACACAAAGAGCACAGCCAGTCAGCCACAGAGAAACATAAAGGAGACATGCTTTGCAAGTTACACACTTTCAACCTGTTGTCCCTAATTTGGGCCTGGTGGGGCCCAGCAGCTAGGTTGCAAGATACTGGGCCTTTGAGGCTGCAGTCTTCCTGTCCTCACTGCATGTTAGTTTGCACCAACAGAAACTAAACTAGCTGTGACCACATAGGAGAACTGAAGCTTTCAGCTGAGACATATTTTTATTGCTCTTAGTATTGATGATTTCTTGTATAGTATTGTATGTCTTTATATGTCTTGATGAATTGAATACATAAGACCACAATGGGAACAAGCCCTCAGGCTTTTTGTGTTATCCTTTTAGTATGATTGTATAACTGTACATCTGTACTTTTTGCAAACTGTTAATAAAGTATTCAATCAATCAAAACTCTGTTGATCTTGAAAGGTGTAAAGTGCGTCAACATGTGAGATTATATTGTACTTTGACCATTATGAATTGTTAGATGTTCTTTTGAATTCATGTATTTTGTCTTGCAAATACCTGTAGTATCACCAATTATATTTATTGTTAGTAAGGCAGAAGACAAGGGATTGAATTCTATTCTATTCTATAAAAGCCTTGTCCACAATATTAAATATTTTTCATGTATTGTGTGTCAGGACCTATACATTTTGGACAAAGAGTCCTGTGACTCTTTGTATTATTTAATCTCAGGAATTAGGATTGTTTTGTATTATGTATGATCAGATTATGAATATAATGTGTGATTTTGTGTTGAACTGACTGAATGAATTGCTCCTTTTCATAATCACTAATGCTGTTCTATAGAGACTAACATGGATGATTCATGTTGTAAAATAGACAGTTACCATACATTCATCTGAAAACCACAAGGGGGGTTGAGGGGGGAGAGAGATAGTCTTTGATGTGAGGATATAGGTGTACTGCGTTGTTTATAGACCACAACATTAACTGGGGGGGGGGGGGGGGGTTGCTGTGCAGACCTGTCTAAGGACTTCCCCCTGTACCTCTCTTGCACCGTCTCCTTTCAGCTGTCCTACTGTCTGTCTCATTGAAGACATAAAAAGACAAAGCACTGTTCTTATCAATCATAGGCAGGTATATGTGATCAAGAGACACCAGCTCATCATTTATATAATATCAGGACATTCTTTAATCATCTTTTCAGGACTTTGCTGCCTCTCAATCTGCAGATGTTTGTACATTATGATCAGCGTTTGAAACATATGACGTACTTAACAGTGAGTTTCAGGATGGAGCTCAGTGCTGTCTCAGAGTGTGTGTCTGAACAGCGAATGAGAATATACTGTCAGTTGCCCTTATTTCAGCTCTAAAATAAGTACATACAGTAGGCTATCTACCACATTGTCAACATACTGTAGGATGACAAAAGTATAGCAGTAATGAGGCACCCTCAGAGATGAAGAGGCCACTTTTTTATTGGTTAAAATGCATACACATGAACATTTGGGTGTTTAGTAAAAAGGAAAACGTTGCTGTGTTTTTAAAGCTTAGGGCCTCATTTCCTTTCTGGTACTTTAAGTGTGCGTGGCACTTTCCACTTGGTGTACCACGTGGTGTCTTAATACCAAGAATAGGCTTATTACACAGGAAAGCTGGTCTGCTGGTAGTATATCACTTCACATTTTTCTTCTCACACATCTCAATGCACACAGTGTACCTTAAAACAAAAGAAGCATCACTAAAGTAAATTAACATTTGAAGAACAGTGATTCAACATCATGCAATTTGTCATTTAATTACAACTTGACAATAATATAAGAAATAGAATATACAATAAAGATAGCAAAATAAAAGTAACAGAAATATATTAGTACAGTATAAGCATAATCTATTTTTGGTCATAAAGACTGTTGAAAAAGTCAATCTATTTTGAATGCAAATTGTATTATTATAATGGTGGCATTATAAAGCATTATGAAACCATTGATGTCGGTATGATGTCAAGTGTGGGTGTATTTTATGGTCATCTAGGCCAGTGGTTCCCAAACGGTGTGGAACGCTGGTGTGCCGTGAGACAAGACTGTCACTTGGGATATTGTTACAACCACACATTATTGCAATATTTACAACTATGCACAAAGTTACGATGTTTTTTATTTTATTTTTTTTACTGTATCAGGCATTTGTGCACACTCATTTCCCTATACAGAAGCAAATTCTTTATAACCTAAAAGAATATATTTGAACAATGCACTTTGAGATTTTGACTTGTCCATTGGTGTGGGTTAGAAAAAGTTTGAAAACCACTGCTGGTTAAGTTGTGTACAGTGCAGGCTGTAAAACACAAACATAATGTCCAGCATCGGCAACAGTGACGTTCCTCATGGTGAGTTTGTAGACGCAGCTATATGAAGACTTCCCAGTTCTAGGAGTCTTCTGGCAGGCTTCAGACTTAGGGTCCTATTCAGGACCACTTGGAGCAAACCGCTAGTTTCGGAGTGCGGACTAGACAAGAGGCGTTGCCCCGCAAAATTTGGTATTCTGTGGTACTCCCCCGCCCCGCAAAACACCTGCGCTCCCCGTTACATTATGCATAGGTGTGGTTTGGGCGTTACACAAATCAAACCAATCAGTGTGCCAGGTGCCATTGCCTTTAAGAGCAGGCTGCGTAACCCACAACACGCTATCCCACAATGGAGGAAGACGACGTAGCGGAGGTACCAGCTCTTGGTCGGGCCAAGAAGTTTTCCGATGACGAAGTGAAGGCGCTCGTGCATGAGGTCAAGGCAAGGCAGGTGAGGATCTACGGGTCCTCACAACAATTAAGCGCCGACGAGGGATAATGCAAGGCAGGCGTGGGTCGAGGTAGCGGCGGCGGTGTCGGCCTTTTCTGGCATCCACAGAACTGTGGATCAATGCAAGAAAAGGTTCGACACCACCAAAAGAACGGGGAAAAAAAAGGTTTGTTGCATATATGTGTAATTTCGAAAATAATGGAAATGGGCTCAAGCCTTTGTCCTCGCAATTAATCCATTGGGATTTCCCTTGATTTTATCATACTGCTGTACCTTGAAATTGTCAATAAAATATTCCCTCAATCACTCCAAGGCCGCCGCTAACAGACGGGAACTGCTGGCCACAGGGGGAGGACTAAGCACGGTGGAGGCCCTCACTCCAGCTGAAGACCTCGCCGCCTCCACTCTCTTCCCCGAGAGCATATATGGCATCGGCGGACCAGTGGAGGTTGGCGGGGCAGAGGGAGGTAATTCAATAATTTTGCCAATTGCACCTGGTTTTGTTAAGGTCTATTTCTTAGGAGTAAGACCATGCTTAAGACATTGATGGTCAGAAACGACACACTTGCGTATGCGCAATCAGATATTATTATGACCGCCATGTGTGTAGGTAGGCCTGAAACATGACTGTCATTATACAAGCGTCATGTGAACCATAGCTAGGCCTATTCCAAACATTAACACCTTCCGTGCATGAGGAGCATGTGTTTCTTAATTACTTACTTAATTCCTTACTTAATTCCAACGAAAAGTAAAAGAAGTGGGAAGCACCATGTCTAACTCAAACGAAAAAATATCAAACAATTGTTCTAGATAATAATCACAGGATAAAAATCCACAAATGATTGTTTATTAATTAAATCCGGCCATAAATGGACGTCAAACCCTCAATTTATGTAGCGTCAACTTTAATAATCATCAACAGTAGGCCTACTTCCTCCACAAAGTTAACCCCAGAAATGAAACCGATCCAAGTTCTACAGTCAGCGCAAATACTCTGGGAAATCTCACCAAAAGAAAACATGGAGATCAACATGACTATATTAAACAAGGTCCTTACACACCGGGCCGATTTCTTTCATGCGAACAATACTTTTTTTTTTATAACCTTTTTAAATGCAAGCTACATGGAGCGAAAAAGCGTCTTTTAATTATTCGGAGTCCGAATTTTGCGTATATTCGCATATTCGCCGGTGTGTAACCGCCTTAAACCAATTCACTTCTTTTAATGTGGAGGCTGCTGGATAATATAACATTTTAGGCCTATTTCGAAATTACATTTCAAACATGTGACATCGACTGGCAAGTATAGGCTAGTTTAACAATTACCAAGGGGGAAAGAATGAAGCATAACAAATGTACCAACAAAATGATAATTTATTAAAAATCAAAACAAATGAGTGCAGTTGGCCTAAATGTCAATTATTCCCACAGATGCGCCACTTCAACCCTCCACCGTGGCTTCTCCTGGCGAGGAGGAGACACAGGGGGGAGAGCGAGCCGTGGATCCTGGTGAAGGATTTTCGGGGGTTGGAGCAGGCCGAGGGTCGTCGGGGGTTCCAGCAGGCCGGGCCAAGAAGAGACCCCGCCCCCGCCGCTTCAGAAATGTCGTAAGACCGGAGGACCACCCAATTCTCGAGGTCCAGCAGGCGGGGTTCCGCATGCTGGACCGGGAATTGGGTGGTCTTCGGCGGGGTCTCTTCAGCCTTAACAGGCACATGGTCAGCCAGGGGCGGCTCATGCGGGACGGAGTTGCAGCGCTCCAGCGGGGAGTTGCTGTCCTTCAGCGGAGCGCTGCAGCTCTGGAGTCGCTCTCTGGGCTGGGGCCTCCGGCGGCCCGATCCGAACCAGCTGCTGCTGCTCCTCCTCCTCCACCACCACCACCACCACCAACACCACCACCACCACCACCAGCTCGCTCTCCTCCCAACACCAGAGCGGCCCGCCATCCACCAGCTTCTCCTCCTCGTCCCTCCCGTGGTCAGCGGTCCCGTGGCTCACGCCTGCGAGTGAGGGGAGGAAGAAAGAATGCCTTGCCTTGACCATATGCACGAGCGTTTTTTTTTATTTTTTCCCCAGGATTTTTTATGGCCTTTTTTTTTTTACTTTAGTTATAGAAGGCCTGTTTTTGTTTTATCTTGTTTTGTTTTTATTATTGTTTATAAATAAAGATCTGAGAGACTGAAAACATTTACTGTACTTTACTGTACCATTTTGATGCATTTATACTTAGCTGGAGTATTTCAGATAGCCTACTTTTATTCTACTACATCTCAGAGGCAAATGTTGTGCTTTTACTCCACTACAATTATTGGAAAATGTGTCTTACTAGTTACTGTGACAACTTAGATCAGGGGTCTTCAACAGGGGGTCCTCAGAGTTACTACATGGGGTCCTCCAAATGTTTCTGTGATATGATTATTTATTTTTTACCTTTTGAATCCTGAAAAATGATTTTATTTTTACCACTTGAACCCTAACATCTCATTTATGAGGAGAACAGTGGCTAAAATATGCTTCTTTTTTTTTACACAATAACCTGGCGATTTCTTTATTATTTACAGTAGCTCTTCTAGCCCCCAATAACTCACATCTGGCCATCAAAGACCACAGGACCTTTTATTTTTGTCGATCGATCTGCTATTTTCAGCAAAGATATTTGTAGAGCCAAAACAGAAATTTTTATTGTGTAAAAAAAGCATATTTTAGCCAATGCACCCACTGTAAAAAAAAATATAGCGAAAATTGCTAAAACTAGAGAAAGCAGTAAATGAAATAAAAATAACACTCATCTTTAATTTACTTTAATTACAAGCTAAAATATAAACCTTGGTTGGAAAAAAAAAATTGTCCTGTAAGCCAAAAATAGCAGATCTACAAGGCGTTGCGAGCTTGTAGATCTGCTATTTTCAAATTATTTGAGACATGTTCTAACTTGCGAAATGGGCCATAATGACTTTTGGTACTTTAAGTTGGCCTATTTGGATGCCAATACTTTGGTAGCCTACTTTTACTCAAGAAATGTTTTAATAGTAAAAAAATGTGTAGCCTACTTTTTCCACTGCTGGTTCCAACTCCCTCACCCATCTGAAATGAAGTGTCCAAACATTTTAGAAAATATCTACAGCCAAAGAAATGCCTACATTGACTGCAACCATTTACATGTTTTGTTTAGTAAGCGACTTGGAGTATAATAAAAGCGCTATATAAATTGCATGTATTATCATTAGTAGGCTACTGATTGCACAAATTACTTACGAGGCAGGCTGCAGATGACGATGACTAGCGGAGTCGCAGCTCCGCTGCCAGCTGGTCCCTCAATTCCCGTACTCTTGGTGGCACATTTGCTTCTAAATTTGCATTGGGCATCTCCACCTCAGCTTGCCGTCTTCTAAAGTCCGCTAATCTATCCTAGTCGAAGTCCAGCACCATTCCATGTTGTTTGGCAATGTTGTGCAACACACAGCACACCACTACGAAACGTGCTACCTTCTGAGGACCATACTACAAGACCCCACCCGACCTGTCTATGCAGCGGTAGCGCCCTTTGAGCTGGCCAAAGACCCGCTCAATGACAATACGTGCGCGTGAGTGTTTTCTATTAAAAGAAAACTCACGCACACTTGTCGGCGTTATGTATGGCACCATGCACCACGTCTTTAATGGATATCCATTGTCACCCAACAGCCACCCATCTAGAGGGGGGTTCCTCGGAGTCTGGAAGACTGCTGGAATGACCGACTGTTCCATGATAAAGGCGTCGTGACTACCTCCAGGGTGATTTGCGTATACATTTAAGATGTTTTCATCTGCATCGCAAATCACCTGGACGTTAATGGAATGGGTGCCCTTACGGTTCACATAAGCGCCACTGTTCAGAATCGGAGCCCGAATTTGAACATGTGTGCAATCTACTGCGCCGACAACCCTAGGGAACCCATATTTTGCCAAAAAAGCTCGCTTTACCCTGCGCTGTCTCTCGGGTGTCACAGGGATGCCAGTAATGTACCTACCGGCATGTCGGACTATGCTATTTGTGACGGCAGTTATAAACCTGCTTATGGAGGGTTGGCTGATTCCTCCAGCCAAGACCAGTGGATTTTGGAAAGTGCCACTGGCATAGAAGCAAAGTGCAATAGTAACTTTGACAGCAACTGGCAAGTGGGGACCAGGGCGAGCGGGCTCCAGGTCATCTGCAACTAAATGACATAGTTCTGTCACTGCCCCACGGGTGAGGCGCAGGAACGTCACGCTTTGTCGTTCTGTGGAAAATAATAATCTTATTGCCAACGACTGTATCATATAAAAACGGCAAAATGTATTGATTCCCAAAAAAAAAATATATATATGGCACATTACCGGTCATGGCGAGGTAGGACACTCGCTGGCGCGGGACTCGCTGTTCTGGTTGCACCAGCATGGCATCTAGCCGATTTAGCACAATCTCTGCCATTTGCCAATATGTATTAAAATAAATAGTTGGTATATTGTCTGTCTGTCTGTCTGTCTGTCTTTCTTTTAATCTCTCTCCGTCTCTCTCCGTCTCTGTTTTGCTTTGTCTGGGGTCATGAGGGTTCACAGCTTCATATCATCGGAGTTTTATATGCGAGGAATGGGGGTGGAGCCCTTGTGCGCGTCCACATGTGTCCAAGTGGACGCGCGTTGAAGCCGCCTGGGCGCGCTCTTGTAAACGACTAAATAGACTGCGGGTGGTTTCAGAAACGGGCGGGTGCTTTTAGAATGCACTATCCCCCCCCCAAAGCCGTACCCATGTGTGTCTGCAGAATGGCAATGTGGGGGAGATAGCAACAACACGCCCACGGGCACACCTCCACGCGCAACTAACGGCGTCGGCATAATGGGGGACGGGGAGCGCAGGTGCTAGCAGGTGCTAGAATAACATATAGGGGGTGCGCAGCTCCAATTCTCCCTATTTAACGGTAGTAGGGGTGGGCATGTGGTCCTGAATAGGACCCTTACTCCCATGGGTGTAAATGAGTCCAGGTTGAGTTTCTCTGGAGCTTCTAAGCCAGTAGACACTCTGCTGCCCTGCACCACAGGTCTCAGTGTGGACGGTACAGTTCAGAGTCACAGAGTCTTCTGGCTGCGCTGACTCAGACACCGGCAGTTGGACAACAGAGTTCTTGCCCAGCTCCACACCTTTGAAAGTTAATATCATAAACATCATCATTACCGAGTCGACTGCTCTAATCTACTTATATAATCGGCAAGTCACTTCCGCGCGCCGCTGACGCTATAGCCACAGCTCTGTAATCGAGTAAACACAACGCCGACACACCACATCTCGCCAACACAGTAGCCACGGCGCACACGCTGAATTTACGGGTGGCGTAGGGCACCTCTCATTGCTCACGACAGTTTCCACGTCGCAACATAATTAATTCTACTCACAACATTTCGGACAAAACGGAAGGGGAAACAGCTTCGTACCGTTTACCGTGCGCACCACCGAGGCAAAACAACACGCCGCCGCCATTAACAAGCGCCAGAAACAAGCAACCACCTTCATGAAAAAAAAAACACCACCGAAGGGGTCCGTCATCTTCCACGGGGTTCCCCGCGCGTCCCGACACTCCACAGGGGGTCCGCGGACCAGCAGGGGCCCCAGCAACATAAAAAATATAATTTCTTCTATTTTTTTTTTTTTACTTTTGCACATTTTCATCCGACGATTTGGGTACCCCAAAATACACGCGCCCACGCTGGGCCCCGTGCGCGGCTGGCCCCCCGAGACTCTAGTATGATCAAATAACAGAAATGACCTATGAGTTTAGTTAATAGCCTTCAAACTTTAATACAGGGACATTAAGCATGCATACCTTGCATCTTTAGGAAGGTTCCTGACCCAAACTCAATTTGTCCTGAATTACTTATTCCACAAAAGTATGTTCCAGTGTCCTTTGGTCTTGTATTTCTTATGTTAAGGTGAGGTTTACTTATGTCCACCTCAACAGAAACATGCCTCTCATGGAATCTCTCACAAAAGTAAATCTTTCCTAAATGTATCTTTATCACACAGTGTAAACTTGGCTGCTGTCAATTTGTACCATATGATGCTTGGTTCACTGCTGGGGTTGTAACACTCAAGTGTAACACTGTGACCCAGCTGTACTGCTTGCAATGGAACAGGCTGAGAGATTTTCAGTTGGGCCACACCTGGAACATAAAGCAAAAAAAAACATGCATGCGTGTTTAATTAAACACAGTTTGATTATAAACATAGCATCTGTTCTGATGAAGATAGAAATAATCAAAATGTCTACATTACATTTCCAAACAGTATGAGCTTCATGTAAAAATAAGACAAAAAATATGTGACTCATAACATTCATTATACTAATCCTTATAATAATGTTCTACTTTTATATTTCTTGGTATAATACAAATCTGTTATAAATGTGTTACTCACATGAGTTAATTAGAAGAAAAAGTGCAAAGTATTCCATTCTTGTCCAGTTCAGAGGTTGGGTTTGCGTGTGTGCACTTATGACTGCAGGCACTGCATGGCAAAGGCATTGTCATTCTGAATTCTGTCAGCTCTAACATGCATCTGATTGGCTCACCAGGCTCCTGCAAACGCCTGCAGTACATGCGATTGCCTGCTCAGAACAGTGGGGCAGTCATAGAGACACACGGGCGGAAACGGAAGGCCTACAAATTCACGCCCACTTTTGAGATAGCGCTGCTACTCGAGGTCCGTTAGAACGACGAACTGCAGCTCTCAATGCATTCCCTATGAGAGGATATGAGAATTAGCCTACTTTTAAAATTATCCTGCATTAACTGGAGACGATATTGATTTAAATAAAAATATGTTTCCAAATGTATGGAGTGTCTTTGTCAACATATCTTCTTGTTTTCTTAATAGTTGATGTGTTTCACATTTAATTTGCCATTTTAACGAGTTACCCATAATGTTAACACAGCAGAGGGTAGACGGCAGACAGACAAGTTGTCGCATTTCAGTGACATCACTGTCTTTACGGCGTTATTATGATTCCCACACCGCGTCGTGGCAAACCCGCTGAGCGGGCGCTGTGATTGGTCAGTAGTCGCTGTGATTGACAGTTCTCGTTTTTGCTACTATGCCTATACCTAACCTTAACCCTAACCCTAACCTCAGTAAAACTATGCCTAAACCTAACCCTAACCTCAGTAAGACTATGCCTAAACCTAACCCTAACCCTAACCTCAGTAAAACTATGCCTGCCGGGGAGCCAATCAGACACGTAAGGCGGGTCTAAATCCAGGACGCGGCGTGGGATTCATAATAACGCGTCTTTACGAGCTCCGAGCGCCGACCAGTGGTGTACCCACACTGTAGAGGCAGGACAGGCGGTCGCCTGTCCAACTAAGATCTCGCCTCCCCTAAAAAAATAAAATAACCCGAAAATGTGTCATTGCGTGCTTAATGTCCTCAAAGTCACGCACCCAACAAGCTTTGAACTGAGCAGATTGGACCTTCTGTTCCAGAGATAATGACCAAAACATATTGAAAACGTCCACTTTCGCCAGTTTTCTGGGTATTGAAAACCTCAAGGGATGCGTCTGTGACGTATATACCGTGCGACCACTTAAAGTCTAGATCTCCGATGCTAGCGGTTTTGACATACTGATGGAGTATATTATAGTATATTGTGGGTAGTATATCGAGATGACAGATATGGGACATTAAAAAGGACAAATCAAACAAATGGGACACTTTATTAGAACACCAAAAAAGTCGCTACAGCCTCAGTAGTTAACCAATGAAATGACGGTATTTTACAATGCCTCTCATAGGGAATGCATTGAGAGCTGCAGTTCGTCGTTCTAACGGACCTCGAGTAGCGGCGCTATCTCAAAAGTGGGCGTGAATTTGTAGGCCTTCCGTTTCCGCCCGTGTGTCTCTATAGAACAAACTTACCACTTACCACTGTACTATTTGCAAACTGTTAAAAAAGTATTCGATCAATCAATCAATCAACCAAAAACCAATAAATCAAAAACCATGATATTGTTTGTAATACATACTGTAGTGGAATGGCTGTACACTTTATGGATGTTTTAGAAGATGGGATACAATCTAAAATGATCATACCTGTAGTGACAAAGCAGATTAAATGAAATGATTAGATGAAAGATTCATAAAACTATATATATATATATATATATATATATATATATATATATATATATATATATATATATATATATATATATGACTTATATGAATATATGATTAGTTTAACCACTTTAACCCTATACACATCGGCTATTTTCAAAACATCTAGAAAACCCCATGGCACAAGGTTTTTTTCTCTTACATACGCTCTGTAGTACCTCTGCATACCACTAGGGGTACCCGTAACCTCATTTCAGAAACAGTGTGGGAGTGGCTGTGGTGATGGCATGTCTCATCCCATCACAGACCAGCTACAGCATTGGTTCTCAAAGTGGGGTCCGGGGACCCCCAGGGGTACTTGAGGGGGTTCCAGGGGGTCCCCAGCCAAATTAATAGTTAGGAACCAAATTGATCTGTATGTGTCTGTAACTCTGAGAGTGTACAAATGGAACCAAATGGACCCGTTAGGGTCCATTTGGTTCCATTTGTTCTCAGAGTTAAATGAACATTTAAGAATAGGCTTATTACACAGGAAAGGTGGTCTGCTGGTGGTATATCACACCTCACATTTTTCTTCTCACGCATCTCTATGCACACAGTGTACTTAAAACAAAAGAAACACTAAAGTAAAAGAACATTTGAAAAACAATGATTCAACATCATGCAATGTGTCATTTAATTACAACTTGACAGTAATATAAGAAGTATCATTATACAATAAAGATAATAGAGAGTACTATAATAAGTATAATATTTTTTGGATGCAAATGGAATTGCTATAATACTGGCATTATAAAGCATTATAAAACAATGGTATGATGTCAAGTGTGGGTGTATTTTCTGGTCATGTGTAGGCCAGTGCTTCCCAAACGGTGTGGAACACTGGTGTGCCGTGAGACGCACCAGTATGTGAGAGTATATGTGACTTAGGATTTTGTTACTTACAACCACACATTATTTTACAATATTTACAACTATACACGTTATGAATTATTTTTTCATTTACTATATCAGTCATTTGTGCACACTCATTTCCCAATGGAGAAGCAAATTCTATATAACCTAAAAGAATATATTTGAACCACTTTGAACCTGGTGTCGCTATTTTGGCTATATACCATAGGTGAACATTTTAAATGTACATTTTTATCGAATTCTCCCCCCTCCCCCTCAGATTTTTAAGGAAATCTACAAGCTGAACACATCACAATGCAATGTGTTGTGAGCTTGTAGATTGGCTATTTTCACTATGAATACTGGTGCGCGTTGATATTTCGACTTGCCCATTAGTGTGCCTTGGGCACAAAAAAGTTTGAAAACCACTGCTGTAGATGATGTTTAAGTTGTCTGGGTCTATTTTATGATCATGTACATGACGGTTAAGATGAGGAGACATAAGAGCACAACTCCAGTTCTGCTGATGGAGAGGTTTGCACACAAATGTTCAATGTTTTATGATTACACATGCATTACTACTGTAACTTTTCACTTTCTCTCACCCCTGTAGTACCTCCGCACACCCCTAGGGGTTGGACCCTAGACTGGAGTGGATGAGGCTGGCATGTCCCATCCCATCACAGACTGCTACAGTATCTCCTTTTACTCTGTGGTCTGTAAATGTAGCTCAAGCTATGCAACTTCTCTTATATACTTTTCATGTTTTCAGTAGTCTACTTATCAGAGCTGAGGAATGTAATGTTCCAGGCCGTTTTATTCACTGACTTTGTTCATATTTCTAAATTTTGAACATCTCATAGGCTTATTACTCTCCGCCAGGAGAGTATTGTTATCACTGCGTTTTCACTTTCTAAACATGACACACCGATTGGTCAAGCCTCACGTGACACGTGAAATACTGTGATCTGATTGGCTAGTGACGACATGATGCCTATATATACATGGCATCATTTTGACAGTGTCTTCGCCACTGTCAAAATGAGGTAAGACGGGAACCATGAAATGGCTGCATGGCTGATACATAATTGGCAGATAGGACAGATAGGACATTTATATAGACAAGAGGGATATGACACTTACACAGACAGGACGGACAGTGTACAGACAGGACGGATAGGACACTTATACAGACAGGACGGATAGGACACTTATACAGACAGGACAGATCGGACACTTACACAGACAGGACGGATAGGACACTTACACAGACAGGACGGATAGGACACTTACATAGACAGGACGGATAGGACACTTATACAGACCTTCGCGACCTTCGAACCAACACAAGTCTTCTGGCGGAGAGTTGTGCTCCGCAGGAGAGTATTGTTTTCACTTTCTAAATATGACACACCGATTGGTCAAGCCTCACGTGACACGTGACAATACGGTGAAATACTGTATAAATACATGGCGTCACTTTGACGGTGTCTTTGCCACCGTCAAAGTGAGGTAAGACAGGAACCATCACGAAATGGCTGCATGGCTGATACATAATTGGCAGATAGGACAGATAGGACACTTATATAGACAGGAGGGATATGACACTTACACAGACGGATAGGACACTTACAGTACACAGACAGGACGGATTCTTTGTCCACTTATACAGACAGGACGGTCTGTATAAGTTTGTCCACTTATACAGACAGGACGGATAGGACACTTATACAGACAGGACGGATAGAACACTTACACAGACAGGACGGATAGGACACTTACATAGACAGGAGGGATATGACACTTACACAGACAGGACGGATAGGACACTTACAGTATACAGACAGGACGGATAGGACACTTACAGTATACAGACAGGACGGATAGGACACTTATACAGACAGGAGGGATAGGACACTTACATAGACAGGACGGATAGGACACTTATACAGACAAGACGAATAGGACACTTATACAGACGGATAGGACACTTATACAGACAGGACGGATCGGACACTTATACAGACAGGATGGATAGCACAGTTAGAACATAAGAATTAGAACATTCCCAACATTCCCAACACAAGTCTGGTAAGAGTGAGGTAAGACAGGAACAATCACGAAATGGTTGAGAAATGGCAGATACTGTAACAATTGGATAGGACACTTACACAGACAGGACAGATAGGACACTTACACAGACAGGACGGATAGGACACTTACATAGACAGGACGGATAGGACACTTATACAGACAGGAGGGATAGGACACTTATACAGACAGGACGGATAGGACACTTATACAGATAGAACATTCCCAACATTCCCAACAGCGGAGAGTTGTGCTCCGAGGAGCACTTTTTCTAGTATTAATTTTCTACCCACCACGGAGCTCCGACAGTACATGACAAATTAAAAAGTGTGGGTTTACCGTTGTTGTATTAACTTGCCTGAATGTAAATTGGGAAAATAACCCAACTAAATGGAGGACGAGTGACATATCCCGACATTTTCAACTACGTAGTGAATACTCCAGGTTAGTATTAATATACAAATAGTCTTGCAAGATGCTGTTTGGATAATTGCCCAAAATAAATAGCATATAAAAATGATACAGAGACACAAACGTATCTGGGTATTGAAAACCTCAAGGGATGCGTCCGTGACGTATATACCATGCAAACATCTTAAACCTTAGATTTCAGATGGTAGAACTTTTGAGACACTTATGGAGAATATTATAGTATATTGTGGGTTGTGTATTGAGATGGCAGGTATGTCACATTAAAAAGGACAAATCAAATGGGACACTTTATTAGAACACCAAAAAAATCGTTACAGCCTCAGTGGTTAACCAGTGAAATTACGGTATTTTACTATGCCTCTCATAGAGATTGCATTGAGAGCTGCAGTTCATCGTTCTAAAGGACCTCGAGTAGCGGCACTGTTTCAAAAGTGGGCGTGAATTTGTAGGCGCCCCTCTTCCGGTCATGTGTGTCTATTTGAGCCACACAGTGAATTAAATGATTGTTTCGGAAGTAGCCCCTACCCTAATGTTAACTAGAAAGTACTGTTCCTGAAGAAACAGTGTGGGATCGCTAAGAATGTTGAGCTGGTATTGAGTATTGATAGTGTTAGTAGTGTTATAGTAGGGTCATAATACAATGACATCAGTATTATGACGTCACTAGAATGGCATTACCATTCACTAGAATGGCATTATGCATTATGACGTCACTAAATGGCACTTCTTCATTGAAATGACCCAAAAACGGGGGGAATAATATAATAACTAGAATGGCATTACCATTCACTAGAATGGCATTATGACGTCACTAAATGGCATTTCTCCATTGAAATGACCCAAAAAACGGGGGGAATAATAATAATAAATAGTGAAGATAACATTAGTGTGATCGCTAAAGCGATCCCACAATGAAATAGTGAAGATAACATTAGTGTGATCGCTAAATTGCACAGCTGTGGCCATTTGAATGAGGCTTGTTTTTTCCGTAAAGCAAGAGGAACAGAATCAAGTAAACAAGCCTCTTTGTTTTACTTCCGGGTGGTCATCAGGCAGTGAAAGTATCATCCATAGGGTAGATAACAGCTCCATCTGGTGCAAAACCACTGAAAACACAAAACTCGTCAAAACACGTCATTGGCAGGCTGCAGAATTCAACGTGTTATCGCGTCCATGACGGGCAAAGAGTTAATTGGGCTGCCACGCCCAAACCCAGGTGCAAGTTCAAAATGTCTCAAACATGTGACCATTGATACATGTTATGTGTGGATTTTCTATTGGCTAGGTATTAGACTATACAGTAGGCATTTAGATTTTGAGTTAGCCTTGAATTAGGTATTGTATATATATATTTTTTGTAGGCAGTTGTATGTTGTTTTTTCCGCTATTTGTCATGTTGTCACTGTGGTGTATTTGTATGTGGGACTACGGGTGGAAATGAGCTTGTAGCTAAATCCGGCATATTTACATGAAATCATATGTATTGGTTGAAATGTTCATAATAATAATATGAACTGTCCCGGTAATACATAAATAAAAGTACATAGAGCTTAAAATTTGGTTGTGCCATATTCATACGCTGCTATTAGCAGCTGCGCTTCACAAACCAAACCAATACCATCTTTGAAAATGCTATTCGGGAAACAAAGGGCCCTTGGGTCTCACATGATAGTCTCCCTCTTGCAGCGTTTGCTCTCATTTTCATGACAGATGAGTTGGTAGTAGTGTTTCTCCATTTTCCTCACTGACAGGGTTGCCCAGTTCAGGATCTTGGTTTTGCAGTTCTGCACGGGACAGATGCTCCACAATGCCTGCGCCAAGAGAGTCACCCAGCACATTGATGGCGGTACGCACACGGTCTATGAACCAATCCACTATGAGGATCAGTGTTATGCCGTCCATTGGCAGTCCCACTGATGTCAATACGATCGCCATGGTAACCAGCCCGCCCTGAGGGATGCCTGCCGCTCCAATGCTGGCAAGGGTTGCCGTGAGACTGATGATGATCATCTGGCCAAAGTTGAGGTCCATGTTGTAGACCTGAGCGATGAAAATGGCTGCCACGGCCTCATAGAGGGCATCGCCATCCATGTTGACGGTGGCACCCACGGGGAGGACAAAGCGCGTCACTCGCTTATCCACGTGGTTGTTTTCTTCCACACAACGGAAGGTGATTGGCAGGGTGGCAGAACTGGAGGAGGTGCCCAGAGCGGTCAGGAGTGCCTGAAGCAATCCTCCGATGAAGCTGTATGGGTTCCTCTTAGTCACCAGGAAGAACAGCAGTGGCAGGACAAGCAGGCCGTGGATGAGAAGGCCCACGGTGACAGTCAGAGTGTACATCCCAATCTGACTCCCCACCTCTGCGAGGTCGCTCATCTCCATAATCTTCCCCGCAATCAGGAACAGGATGCCCACGGGTGAATACCAGATGATGACGGCAACGAGACTCATGATGGCTTCGTTGAGGCAGACGAAAAAGTCCCCGAGCACTTTTCCCTGCTCCCTCATTTTGCTGATGACCAGTCCAAGGCATAGGGAGAACACCACCAGGCCCAGAATGTTCACGCCGGGAGAGGACACCGCTACAGGAACTAGCTCCTGCACAGTAAGGTTGTGGGCCACGGTCACATTCCTGGTCCTGTACACGGTTCTGTGCGACCTGAAGCAAGCCTCCACCAGGTTAGGCGGGATCATGTTCCTGACGAGGTCCAACATGGCATCGGCAGCCTGTATCGGTTCTATGGTCCCACCGGAAACCTCTGGTCTGTCGCCGCTGACCTTTCCTGGCTTGATGATCACAACCAGGGCGATGCCCAGGAAGACGGCGAGGAGGGTGGTCACCATGTAATAAGCCACCGCACACATTCCCATCTTGCCTGATGCCTTGCTGTCCAGAGAGGCGATGCCTGTGACCAGACTGGAGACTACTAGCGGTATCATCACCATCTGCAACATCCTCATCAGCAGCTCTCCGGGGTAGGTAAAGTATTTGATTTGCAGCATCGTGAGGTTAAGTGGGCGCAGAGCAAAGCCCAGGATCACTCCCAGTATAATTGCGGCGATGGTGAACAGAACGAAGAGGTTCCTCATTAGGAAGTCTTTGACATTCTCCCCGGTGATGGAGCAGATGCTCTCCTTCATACCGCTGGCTCTCCGTTCCATTGTTGTCCTTTTGGGAGATGAATAATTGATTATTGGTTGACTGGGCTCAGTAGAGGTGTTCAATCAGAACGTAACAACCATTTGCTCTTGTGATCGGTGGTGGCTTTGGTGACTACAGCAAGGGTAGTAGAGTTCTCAAGCGTCTTCAAGGAGGCCGTCTTCGAGTGTCTTGAAGGTCGTCTCTAAGCGTCTTGATTCAAACGTTTACGATTATGATACCTGTAGTCCTTACGTCAATCCCGGACAAGAAACTACGAGGAACGCACTGCTTTTATGCTGTTTGGCGGGGTTTACTCGACTCTTCATGATGAGTTTACGAGTCAGTCATGCCCAAATATGGAGTTCCATGTAGGCAGTGACCAAATATGGACGTGAAATTTTTTTTTAGCGCCCCCCAGAGACTACCTGGCTCCGGGAGGGGTGATTTGGCTGAAACATTCTCCTTGCATTCATAACCTTATAACTCGTCGTCTTGCTGTCTAGGTCTGCCGCTTGCCTACAGAGGAATGGCTACTTGACCTTGCTGTATGAGCCTGCTGCTTAATAAGTACACGGAGGCTGTACTAAACTCATAAGACATTATCAGACTAATCTACTTCCCTTGGGACATTACATTCAGACACATCAGCATACAGTCATATATAAATATAACTGAAGTAAGATGAATACTAGTTGTATAATCAATAATGGATAAATCAATAGCCTAAAAGGAATATAAATTGTATGTCCGTTACTCGTTTCAAAATTAATATTACTACTTTACTTATTACTCCCTGCCAAAACCACTGGTTTAAGGGACTCCTTTGTTCTGTTTAGAATCGAGAATAGTGTATTTGCTAGCCAAGTTGCTTTGATAGCAAGCAACTGTTTGCAAGCATGACATTTGTTGCCATGCCAAAGCTGCTATCCATAGCTTTCATATCCTACCATACCTGGAATTCAAACCCATGTCCCCCACGTGAGCACTGGAATGTTTACTGTGGAGTTAATGGAGAGCTGGCTAGTTTGTTTCCATTTGAGTTGTTTGGACCACAATTGAAACAAGCCTACGGGCTTTCTTGTGTTTTTTATCCTTTTGAATTTTAATATTCAATAAACTGATCAATCAATCAAAAAGCAATACCTCTCGTCAACCAGTAGGTGTCAGACCTGACCACAGAATCTAAATGTCTCAAGAGAAGAGTAGGGAGACCCCCTCCAACGACTGTAGATCTGTTAGTTAGCTATATTGTATTAACATATATACTACTCGAACGGCGATTGGGAAACGCTGCTCTAGAGGGTCCACACATTGGTTAAATTATTATTTATTTACACCCGCCCAAAAAGTAAAGGGTAAGTGATATGTTTTTAATAAAACAAAAAAGTTTTTGTTAAAAGGACAATATTCTCATAGTAATCATTTCTATAAGTTTCTATATTTTGTTCAGTAACAGGAGTCTCCATGTCTCTCCAGCTCTTTATTAAACAGAAAATACATGTTCAGGTAGGCAACAACATTTCTGCCAATCAGGAGAGAGTACCCATTTATCAGCTTAATTTTATAGTGTTCCAATTCCAATTTTGTCTGCTTATTTCTTTGTCTCATCACTTTTTGATGCAGTGCAATCACCAATTGCAATTGTTTAATCTGTATCCTGTCTGAGTTCTCTATCCTGATTGGATACAATTGGTATCCTGACCTGAAAATGCATTTTCTGTTTAAAGAGCAGGAGAGACATGGAGACTCCTGTTACTAAACAAACACTCTATAGCAAAGAGTACAGAATATAGAGCTATTTAACTCTTATTTTAACCAAAGAAAATCACTTACCTTACCTTTAAGCCCCTAAATCTATTAAACCATTTTCAACCAGGGCGTCCCTATATTTTGGACATGTCATAAGGTGAAAATTATCATAAACGTTCACATTTCTTTAATAGCCTACAGCATGATCGCCACACTCAGCCATTTTGTGTGTGTTCGGGTCTAGTTCCTCCAAATACTGGTCAGGGGACAATAATTGTATTTAAATGGATCAGAGATACGGAGAAAGACAGAGAGAGATAGGCTCTATTCACAGCAGCCATATTGTGAAGACATTCACAGGTATTACCAATGATACTAATGAAGGCTCTGTTCCATTCTGGTCAAACAGAGTCAGGGTGCTGATATTGTGCATTGTTGGCTCACTGGAAACACTCTGCTACACCAGTGTGTCTACAGTTGGGGTCCAGGGACCCTCAAGGGCTTCCAAAACGCCACTTTGTTTCCCACAACATAACATTTTATTACCACAAAGGCGTTTTTCAAAATGAATATCCATACAATTCAAGAAATACTTGAAAAACCCATAAAGCTGCGACATGTTTCCAGATGAACGAGCAGGGAGGGACAGGTAGGGTGATAGCGAAAGCCCTTTTTAAAATCACATGCACTCAAGTGAACAAACGTTTAAGACACGACACAGATAGGAGCCTGTGGATGGAGATGATATGGCCTGATGTATACTTCCACTGGCCTCCTTGACTTTCCTCATATCCGCTTAAACCCCATAAGTTGTTGAGTCGGGTCCCTCAGGGCTCTGTACTAATGTCTTTTCAACATGAAATATATTAGCTTTAAATAGCCTTAGATCTGAACATTTCCTGCGAATGTTTTTTTCCCCAGAATACGAAAGTGGATATTCCCCCACAAAAATTCATTTGGCCCCTCTGTTCACACAACTGTTGTTTGATTGTTTTCTGTTTAAAAGAAAAGGAATAAAAAGAAAGGAAGTCAGTGGAAGGAAAACGACGACGTATCAAGCTAAAACAAACGTCTCAAACGTCTCAACGTCTTAGCGTGTCTTATATATGTGCCTGTATGAAAGGTTTGCTCTTCAACGAGCAGCTTTTGATTTTTGTAAGGCAGTCACACACCTTGATCTTAATACAGCCACATACCCCCCCACCCCACACACACACTCACAGTAAAAACATCAGCAAATGGACTTGTAAGGGTCCATTTGGCTACATTTGTAACCTTGCAGAGTTACAAATGTATAGATTCAGAGAGAGAGAGAGTCACAACATTCCCATAAACAAAGAACTTTGGGTGTAAACGGGGCTTCCTTGTAAAATAGATCTTGTATCTCAATGGGAGAAAAAGAAGGTATACAAAAATGAATATTCATATAGCTGGTGTCGGAAAGAAACCTCTTATTTCCATATTTAACTTTGTGTTTTTTTGTAAATTAATGCCATACTTCATATCTCAATATTTAACTTTTTGCGTTTTTTTTGTAAATTAATGCCATACTAAGTAGGGTATTCATTTACGCTGATCACTTGATACAGCGTCACACAAAAGTATCAAAAGTAGCAGATCTGCTCATTTGAATCCTCCCGACAAAGACAACATAATATCCAATCATTAAAACAAAAATAAAATAAAATAATTTGTTATGGTGTGCTCAGAGATAAGAACAAGAAGAATGTGGAAGTAATGGAGGCCATGTGAGGAGACCAATAGTTCCAAACTACTGTACAGTATAGTTCAAAACAGTGCCATAACTGAGTGCCATAACTGTCTCTTTCAACGGGTCTGGATAAACAAACACTAAACAATTTACTGTGCACACGCACGCACACACACAAGCACACGCACGCATAGACGTAGCCCTCACTGTTACATCACAAAAATATATCGACATCCACAGGCATATATGCACTCAATGTATTGCCACAATTCAATGATTAAATACATGGTGGGAGGTACGGACAAAGACAACGATAAATTATAGTTTTATGTGAAACCTTGCAGACAAATCGAGAGTGATATCTGATTTGATATTAAGACGTGCAGCGAAAAGAAAAGAAACCTAGCTAGCAACGCTAGGAAAAATGTCTAGCCTAGTAATAAAACTTGTAAAACAAATCAAAAAAATAAATTTGGACGACCGTAATACTTCTAAATCTAAAAGTAAAAATACATCACATGAAATCAAATTAAAATATTTCATGACGAAAACAAAACAAAAACAAATAACAAACAAACTGAAGCACAAGTACATAACTATCGGAAATCATTTCCTCAAGTAGCAAGTTCCCTCTGTTACGCAACATTTAAAAAAGATTAGACAAATGAATAGAATTATAAAGATATTTACAGACGGGAAGGGAACGTGTAAGGTTGAATTAATAGGCTCTATGCACAGCAGCCATATTGGAAAGAAATTGGGCCTCTTCCTTACTGTTACCAATGGTACTAATGAAGGCTCTGTTCCATTCTGGTCAAACACAATCAGGGAGTTGATATTGTTACATGTTGGCTCACTGGAAACGCTCTGCTATACCAGTGGGTCTAAAAGTGTGGTCCAGACACCCTCATAGTTCTTTGAAGGGGTTCCAAATGGCCTCTTATGAGTGTGTAACTCTGAGAGTGTACAAATAGAACCAAATGGACCCGTAAGTTACCCGCCTTAATTAGTATAATTCGTAAGACCTGCGAGGGAAAGTAAGGCAGAGGCCCAATTTCTTTCCAATATGGCTGCTGTGCATAGAGCCTAATCCACAACAACAAAGTCCAACATCTTCCAAACAGAGGAGGCTATGCCCATCCACCTCCGCTGAGGTCCGTGACCAACCAGCACAGACCTTCAGAATGCAGCCAATCACATGACTGCATTTACACAAACCAACATCCACTCACACAGCCCCCCCCCCACACCTCTAACAGTACGGAATCAATATAAGTAAGCCCGATTTATGCTTTTGTTGCGCGACAGTGTTGTACGTGAAAATAGCAGATCTACGAGTTCAGAATGAGTCGTTGCTAAAAAAAAAATGACAGACATAATATACGTTGACCACACCGCACTTGGCCACTGGATTGTATATTGTATAACGCCGTAGCCATATTGGTCCTTTTTTCTGTTTTATAACCATTAGGGGCACAGTCACACGTGCACTTTCTACGCGTCAGAAGCGCCAGTTTTCCCCCGTTCACTTCTATAGCACGGGGGCAAAGGGATGGAGCCGGCCGCGGTTGATCCTACAATCCGCAAAACAACATCGGCAATTGACGCGTCTTAAGTCTCAGCGACGGTATGCCAGCGGCTTTGGCACGATATGAACAGCAGCAGCTTATACAGCATCTACGTGTATACAGTATGTCTATACGCAAACACTGTCACGCAACCAAGTATGAATCACCTTTACAGACGCCAGTAGAGAAGACTATACTATTAGTCCCTGAGGAATGAAAATACTCCCAGATTGGCCACTCGCACACACACACACACACGCTCGCACACACACACTCACACGTTCGCACAGTAATAAATGATCAAGTTCTTTCTTCTTTTTTTTTGTTTTCCGATCCCACGGAGCTCCGTATAAAACGACGCGCTCCCCGAGACTGTTTCAAGGAAGTCAGGATCATCACAATTAATTAAATCCATTACTTTCTAGACACAGCTGTACACCCTGCCCCCCTCCCCCCGTCTCAGCTAACCTTTCCTTGCCTCCTGCTTCAAACCGCCCCCTTTGACAGCGTCCCGGGGCGGTTAACAAAAGGGCAAGTGGGTCTCAATGTGGGGTACGGGGGGGTATCTCATCTCAGGGGGGTCCTTGAAGGATTTTCCAGGTGGTCCCCCAGCTAAACGATTGATTGTTTAGGAACCAAATGGACCCATAAAGTTCTGTAACTCAGAGTGTACAAGCGGAACCACACTCTCTGAGTTATGGGGGGTACGTGGCCCTAATGCATATCAAACTGGGGGTCCTTGAAAGGAAAAAGTTTGAGAACCTCTGAACAAGGGCGTTCTGATGGCCACTACCTGGACAAATAACCCCAGAGCGAGAGACAGAGAGACAGAGAGAGAGAGAGAGAGAGACAGAGACAGAGAGAAGGGGACTGAGAATGTGAAGACAAGGTCCATCTAAACTGTATTTTTTTGGGGGTTGTCACAAAAAAAAAGAAAAGAAAAAAAGGAGAAAGGACATTTTCTTCCGTCAGTGTTGAAAATGTGCGATTCACCACCGCAAACTGACGCGGCAGAACGTTTGTTTGCGGCGGACCGTGTTGACGTGTTGAAAAACGTGTCCACCGTCTCGCCATCAAAGCTGTCGGTTGTTAAACTGCGGTTGTTCTACGACTGGCTGTAGGAGTTGTTCTGGTTGCCGTTGGAGCTCTGGTCGTTCTCACTGGGAGGAGAAGACACAGACACAGAGAGGAGACCATCAGTTATGGGCTGTCACCATTACAAAATTAATTTAATTAATTCATTTAAGTTGACGATCAATTGTCACACAAGTAATTGCAATTAACGATTTAATTGTGCTTTTGCCGTTGAACATTGGAACATATGAATACAAATTCAATTTCTGTTTGGCCTTTTAGGGTTAAGAAGCAAAAACACAGTAATTTCTTCGTATTTCTTCGTTATTTGTCATATCTGCTCTGACACTTAAATTATTGTCTCTAGTGGAGAGCCAATGGCCTCGTGGTTAAGGCACCTATAGGCTCTAATGCAGCCTGAAAGCAAGCCGTGGATTCGATTCACTGTCACTCTACACTGTACTATCCAAATAGAGGCAGAAAAGCCCCAAAAATATCAAAAATAAATAAATTCTTAACTGACAAAGATGAAATACACCTTCAAGTCCATAAAGATGTTTTGTATCAAAACATAGTGGAGTTGGATCGTTGGAATTCAAGATCAGATGCAGTTACTGTATCGTTACACCCCTATTAGGTTATATACAGCAAGTCTTCATGGGTGTCTTTGTGACAACAATTTAGACTGGATGGCAAAATGACAACGCTCCTGATTGGATGGCTTTTGTAACTTGTACCTGTTGGGAGGGGGCTTGGGTTTGGGCATCTTGTTGAGGACGCCAGCCATCTCCTTCCTGTCGTCGAAGTTCTTCCACTGGTCGTACAGCTTCAGTATCACACGGATGATCTCCAGAATCTGTGAACACAACAACACCACTCAATGAATCCCCACAGCAAGTCATTAACAACGTTCAACCTGTCACAGTACGATTAGAAAACCAGTCAGGTTGAAAAAGGTGCGCTCGGTTTCACCGACGGAATGGCATGGTATTAATTAATGGCATTTTTATGTAGTCCTAGAGCAGTGGTTCCTTTTGAAACTCTTTAATTTCAAGGACCCCCATAACTCTGAGAGTGTACAAGTGGAACCAAATGGACCCGAACTCTCAGAGTTACAGACCTGTAAGGGTCCATGCGGAACCCCCTCAAGGAACCCCGAGAGTCCCTGAACCCAACTTTGAGAACCACTGTCCTATATCATTTTGAAATCACACACACTGATATCGGATCGGTACTCGGTATCGACCGATACACAAGTTTATTGGTATCGGAATCGGTATTGGGAAAGGGAAAAAATGGTACATCTCTAACAACAGCATGAATAGTATTTCATACTGCAGCCTGTTCCTGTGCTTACCTTGTCCATATCAACAGAGAGCTCTGAAAACCACTGCCTGGCATCTTTCTGCTGCACCACACAGGCTACATGCAGACACGCTGTGACACAAGAGAGAAGACACTGGTCATCATGTTGTTGTACACCCCCAAACAATCATTACATCCCTGTGTGTTGGTGGTCTGTTTGTGCAGCGGACAGCTTGTAGATCTGCAATTTTTGACAAATCTTTGAATATTATATTAAATAATACGTTTAAATTAAATAATAGTACATTTGTAACTCAAATTTTTGCTTTTGGGGGATTCTACAAATGTCTTCAAAAACAGTTTTTTTAAAACAACTTGTGTTTCTATATCAGTGGTTCAATGTAAGTTAAAAAAAAATATATATATATATCTATATATATATATATATATATTCAAAGATTTGCACACATTTTCATATTATATAGGCCTACTGGATGTGGTTGCAGTAGAAAGGCACGGAGACAGATCTTACCCAGGGCGATCATGAAGGGTGGGTAGAGCAGACACAGGTCTGTCCTGTAGGTGTCATTGACTATTCGCCTGGTGAAGACACAACATATTAAGCACACATTCTCATTACACAACATTAGCATGGGAAGATGACTTTTATTTCACGTCAGAAGATGACGACCTGCACTACAAAGTGAAGTAAAAACACGCACATGCACGCACACACACACACACACACACACACACACACACTTATTTGTGTGCGGCTCCTGACATTGTAGCAGCATTAGTAAAAGTAATAAGGACAAACAATAATAGAAAAAAAAACATCTACACTTATATATACAATAACAGCAGTACACCAATGTGGCCAGTAGAGGGCAATGTGACCACACATAAATGGTTGGCTCACTGAGAGAACACACTTTCTATCTCCTATTGACACTGTGAGCATAACAGAGGAGACAGACAGACCACTGTACAATGCTAAAAGGATTTTAATGCCTTCTAATGGGCCAAATGCGTATTAATTTGGGGGTTATTTGACATGGAAATGTAGAGATGAGCACACATACCAGGCGAGGGGCAGCAGCATGTCTTCCTGCCCCATGTCCTGTACGTACTGCAGCAGAGGTCTGTAGGGGTGGTAGACGATCAGGCAACAGTCCTGGGACAAAACAAACACGTTAGGTCACAATCCGAATCAACTTCATTATCACATGATTACAGGTGTGAGACAAAGTGGGTGATTTTTTTTATTTTATGCGTTTAGTATCTTTCTGTAGTCGTTGAAGCTACTTTCTTTACATTATAATTTGCAAAGCATTGCAAGGAGAGATCTAATGTCCAAGCCAGGTCTGTTCCTATTCAAAGTGGTTTAGAATAATACAAAAAAATAATAATAAAAAAAAAAATAATAATAATAATAATAATAATAATAATAATAATAATAAATATATATATATATATATATATATATTTTTTTTTTTTTTTTTTGCTGTTATCTCTTATCTCCATATTCAAACTTTTTGTGTTTTTTCACCCTACGTGATCATACAAGCTCGGAGCTTGTAGATCTGCTACCTTTGATGCTTTTTGAATTTGAAACCTGAAAAGTAACAGTTTTGGACATAGGTACGAGGTTTCCACCCGACAGAGACGATATGGAGCTTTGTGACAAATTGTGGAACGGAAACCTTTCCCTTCGACCAAAAACCCAACGAGCCACCCCCCAGGTTGTGTTTAAACGACCAACATCATGTTCTGCTGATGTTTCTTAACAAATAGTTCCATAGGTCAACACTAACTGACTACATACAGTATATAGAGTGGTCATCTTTAGTGCCCATGTGACAGGTCAGTGAACCAACGTTGGTCTCTGTGTATACACTGCATTTATGCAAGCTTGTATGCTGCATTGCTGCATGGTAAAGTATCTCTGCTGACCCGAGGCCCAAACCTCTTTTACCACATACTTCTAAATGGACGCATTGGGAGACACTCCTTTACATAAATGTGTGTTCATACTTCATAGCATACAGAACACACTAAATAAATACACTAAACACGAGCTCCCAACATTGCAGTTACAGGAAGAGTGAGAAGAGAGATTATAGAGGAAAGGAATACAGAAGTTCAAACAGGTCAGATAACAGGAAGGCACAGTCTAATCTAATAGGTTGTTTTTTCGTAAATTAACGCCATACTTGATCATATTACAGCGCCACACAAAAGCATCAGATCTGCAAGCTTGAAGCGCGGCGCGAAGCGACGTGTTTTGAGCTTGTAGATCTGCTACTTTAGATGCTTTTGAATTTGAATCCTGAAAAGTAACAGTTTTTGATATGAGGTTTCCACCCGACAGAGACGATAGACAAAGTCCACTATTACACAAGGTCCATGATTAAAACACATTTGCAGCGGTGATATGTGTGGCACTACGGAAGGCAGAAATGCTTCTCACACAGATGTAAAACATATCCACCATATATTATCAAAAATACAGCAGATTCATAGACGATGGTGTCGCGCTGCAAAAAAAAAAATCAGTCTACAAGCTCACAACGCGTCATGGAAGCGCTGTGAGCTTGTAGAGTGGCAAATTTTCGGCACAAGACACTGCCGTATGATTGAGTCACCGACTCAACACTGGCTGTAAACCAGTTATTCTCAGAGAATAACTTAAAAGGCAGGGTGAATGATTTACAAAACTTTCTTTTTGTTAATAGTTTAAAGCTCTATATTGTGATAGTAATTGTTTGTAACTGTCTCTCCAGCTCTCTAATAAACTGAAAAGGGTGGGTTTGCAAATTTCAGCCAATCAGTACCCATTTATCAGCTTGAATTTTATAGTGTTACAGTTCCATTTGTGTCTGCTCAATTTTGTGTGTCATCGCTTCCACTTTCACTTGTTCATCCTGTATCCTGTGTTGAGTTCTCTCTATCCTAATTGGATCAAATTGGTATCCCGACCGAAAAATGCATTTTCTGTTCACTAAAGAGCTGGAGAGACCCCTGTTACTGAACAAACACTCTTTAGCAATGATTACTATCACAATATAAAGCTATTTACAGTAACACTTATTTTAACAGGGGAAAATCACTTATCCTACCTTTAAGCATGCCCCCACTAATCACACAAGCATCCACTCAAACAATGCAGCCAATCACGTGATTCAGAACAACCATGTGTCCACTCACCATCAACTCTAGCAGGTAGAACTCACACTCTAATATCTGTTGTCAGGCAGAGAGAACAGAGCAGTTAAGATTATATCAACATGCAGTATGTCAAATGTTACACTTCTGTGTCTTATTAATGTCATAAAAACTGTTAATACACATAAAAGCCAGCCCCCATCCCCCTCCAGTATTCTTTTACGCCAGGGCAACAGATCATTTCAAATGCTGGAAATTAAAATAATGTGAAAAACATATGTTGTAATTTGGCATATTCATTTAGACAGAGGCTCCTAATACTTTTTCATGTATTTAATATACAAAATCTAGTCTACAGACAGACTTAACCACTTTTAACCTGGCCTCCTTAATTTAGTAGAAAAGTCACTCTTCAGTTTGCGTGGTGACACGTCCGCAGTCAAATTCAGTCAAATAAGAGACGGGACAAACGAATATTTGAGGGGTGGATGTCATCGCTGCACAGCGCGCTGTCGTTCGCAGCATGTCAGGACAGTCTGATTGAAACGCATGCCTTTTAATTACCGTTTCCCCATTGCTCGCGTCTCTGTATGTCAGGATGGGGCGGTTAAGGAGTACTCTCAAATTCTTTCCAGCAATAAAACAAATTATGAATTCTTGAACTGAATGAACTTTTTCCATTTGTCTCTGGGACCAATGACTTCACTTGAGGAGCATCTTTTCAAAACAAAAACTGTTTTGTCATCATTGCCACACCACCAACCACAAACCTTCTCTCTCTATAATTGGGGACCTAAAAAAATAGGCTATAGTGTCACATCACTCTGCTAATTTATTCTCTGTGGTGTGAACCGTTCCCTCCCCCGTTTCAGTCCGTGCCAGCTGACTATTAATAATCATTTACACAGATCTGGACAGGCGTTGAGGACCGCCCGAACGGGAAGTCCCGGTAACTCGATAAATAAGTCGCCGGCGGGTGAGAAGTAATTACGCGACGCCGCGACGAGGAATGTGCGGGGCAACAATGAGCGTGCGTACGCGCGCCGGCGTTTAGCCACTTGTCAAAGCCATCTCCCGGAGCAACGGGAGTTTCAGCGCACGAGTGTGAACATTAGCTGTGGAATGTCACGAACCGGCTGACACCGACTTAAGGACACTGACTGCCCGCGCACGGTGGAGTGTGTTTGTGACAATGCTGTAGCGCCGCTGTTAGCAATGTGGTGCAGGAGTACATATCTATGCAGAGGAAGCAGCCAAACAAACAGAGCCAGAGTGTTTGTTGCTCATCGTAGCGACTCCTTTTACAATAATAAGAGCATGACCGACCGACGCCAGATTTAGATTGTAGGTCTGACTCCAATGCCATTACCGGCTTAGGAAGAGTCTTAGTCCCAGTGATTCTCAAACTTTTTTTTTATTTCAAGGACCCCCAGTTTGTTATGCATTAGGCCAAGGACCCCCAATTGATATACATGTATATCTCTGCGGCCCCACTCTACATTATAAAACCACAACTCTGGTTCCATGTGTACGCTCTCAGGGTTACAGACCCGTAACTCCTCCAGGACCCCTGGGGGTCCCTTGACCCCACTTTGAGAACCACTGTCATTGACCACCGATTACCAAAGAAAAGTGCAACAGCTTCTAATTTGAAAAACTTTCTACTTGAGGATATGTAACTTATAAGCAAACAAATAAATATAAATAAATGCAAATATGATGTATCAAATGTAAATGAGTTTAACTTCAATATATGAAAATAACGTTGAACTTTAATTATACAATGAACAAGCAAACAAGTAAATATACCGTACTGTAAAATACACACAAACCAAAACGTATAATTTCATTTAACCACTTAAGCCCTATTAAAACATTTTTCAAAAAGGTTGGAAGTGTTCGCCTACAAGGATAAATAAGGATGGCATATTGAAAGCGGTTAAAAATCAAGATAAATCAGCTGCATAATTGCCAATTCCAATGTCCTTTAAAAATGAAACAATGGCCAATATCGGTGGGGTGGGGTTAGGGACTAGTACGCAGCACAGAAGGGTTTAACTTACATGATTCATTCTGTATGGGAACTCCTTTGGGAAGGCATACGAAAATCTGGTTTTCACTGTGTTTGAAAGCAAAGAGAAAAGAAACATTGGATGCATTCTAGGCCTGTCACGATTATGACATTTTACTCCACGATTAATTGTCACTCAATAAAATAACGATTTAATTGCGTTTCTGTCATTGAACAGTGTACACTGGAACATTATGAATAGAAATTACATTTCTGTTCTGTTCGGCTTTTAGGCTTCGTAAACTTAAGTTGCACAGGGCAGATATGAAAAAAAAATTGTGGAAATATCTACACATTTGCGTTTTGAGCTTTAGATCTGCTATTCACACTATTTTCTTAAATGTTAGACAATATACTGGCTGTACTTATGTATACGTGTGCGTAGAATAAATAAAGGACACATATTAGTGTCTCATTACGTACATACAGATGTTGCCGCCGAGATCAGCCTTGTGTTGGACACAACTCCAAATTCCTGCAAGAAAAAAATATGTTCAGTCTCTAAATGGCAACTTTTTGGTTTTTACAAGAGAACAACGGCAAAGGAGAAAGACTTGAGTTCTACTTCCATGATTTACCATGGTCTGAGGTGTCTAATTTCCATTTAAACTAATGCAAATGTGTTGTGAAGTTCCCTCACCTCAACTTTAGAGGCCAGGAATACACAGGTTGGAGCCATGAGCACTGGGTCTATACTCTTCAGTGAGTACCTGAAAAAAAACAACGCCACATTAATCAACACAAATCACAAGCCTTTTAATAATACAAAATGTAATCTCGGGATCCACATGAGAACGATGTCGGTCATCTGTGATGTATCTATGACGCATGACTCCAAATGTGGGATCCAACTTAAACCCCATTTATTTTTTTCATATACGAAAATAAATATTCTGCAATCTGGTGCCCTTCTTTTTTTTACCTCTACACCAAATGTCTTTGTCGAAACTATTTATCTAAAGAGCACACACAATAGCAGTGCGATGTGTTGTGGGCTTGTAGATATATTTCTGTCGAAAGGTCACCCATTCTAACATGCCCTGAAAAGAGATGCTGAGTTAAAAGTAGGTCTGTCACAATCATAACATAATCACCTAATCGCAATTATTTGAGATCATCGCAATTATTTTTGCATTAATAAGTCATACAGTCAAAATTAAAAAAAAAAAATCTATAAGCTTCCGTGACGCGCTGTAAGCTTGTAGATCAGTACAAAATTATTAAGTCAGAAAGTCATTTCTTTGTATATTTAAGTTATTTGTCAAATAGGTTTTGATTATGAAGCCTAAAAGCCAAACAGAAATTAGTTTTTATTCATATGTTCGATGCCAACAACACAATTAAAATCGTTACTCGCAATTATTTGTGTGACAATGAATCGTCAACTTAAATCGGTAATCGTGACAGCCCTAATTAAGAGCCGGTCTAATAGCGGATTAACTAACCTGTGCAGTCAGTACTTGGAGGCCAGACTGGAATTCAATAGGCTCTATGCACAGCAGCCATATTATCACTTCCTTCACAGGTGTTACCAATGATACTAATGAAGGCTCTGTTCCATGTGTAGCACAGTGGTTTCCACAACCCCCATAACTCTGAGTGTACAAATGGAACCAAATGGACCCGTAATCCATTTGTACACTCTCAGAGTTACACACCCATAAGGGACCATTTGGAAGCCCATGAGGGTCCCTGGAGCCCAACTTTAGACCCACTGGTGTAGCAGAGTGTTTCCAGTGGGCCAACATGCACACAATATCAGCACCCTGACTCTGTTTGACCAGAATGGAACAGAGCCTTCATTAGTATCATTGGTAACACCTGTGAATGTCTTCATAATATGGCTGCTGTGAATAGAGCCTATTATGCAAGACTGACGTCATATTGACACGGTCAGTCAGCTCCATCCATTTGGATGGATGTAAATACATATGTACATGTATACACACATACATACATACAGACGCTGTTCTAGATGGCTGACCCCTTCGTTTTCACACTGTAAAAAAAACTACAGTATATTATGTGTACAGTATGTGTGTGTTATGGCCAGACTAAAGTCTAATAACACTGCGTAGGTATTAGTCTGGAATCTCTGTGTGGAACCTGCAGTTCCAAGGGGCGAATTCAAAAAAGTGCCTCCGGTGATAAACCCGTCCCACCCGTCCCACATTTGCATACTGGGCCCCGATTGGTCCCTTACTACTTCGGAAGGAGTGAAATCCAAACACAACTGAGCGGTACCAGAACAAATCTGCAATGGCAGATTCGTCTGGTTTCTAGGCTATGTGTGTATGAGAGAGAGAATCTGAATACCCCACTATCTACCCAAAGCCCACAGTGGCCTCACATTTGGAAGGGGGGGAGGGCACAGCATGCTTTCCATTGTACCTGGCATAGAAGCGTTTGAAGTAGACGGTTGCCGTGGCGATGACCTGCTGCCGTAGCTTCAGGTGTTCCCCCAGGGCCTGGATGACTGAGATATGCAAATAAGATGCAAATAAACCAATTAAATCTGTGCACATCACACATACTGCACCATCATGGTCATTCAGTTACGGTCATGTATGTTTATATCTCATAACGGCCATTTACCTCTTAAGGTCCTTACACACCGGGCGACACCGGCGAAAATAGCGAATATACGCAAAATTCGGACTCGTTCCGAATAATTAAAAGACGCTTTTTCGCTTCGCTTTTTCGCTCCATGTACGGAACCATTGACTTTATAAGGTTTTAAAAAAACCTGCATTATTCGCACGAAAAAAATCGCCCCGGTGTGTAACAACCTTTACGCTTGACTTATACAGCATGGGATGACTGAAAGTAGTCGATCTACAAGCTCACTTGTGAGCTATTTTCGCCTATAATGTCACCTACTGTATGCCATGCCTAACATAGGGATGCCAGGGTTAATGTACTGTAGTTATTAAGATCCTGCACCAAAACCCATTATTAAGATAATAAATACACCATCATGGTGTATTAACAGGCAAGGATATGCTAGATGACATTATTATTGGACATGTGATGATCTATGAAATAAATGGCTTTGTAATTAGAAGCATTTTGTTGCTGAAGTTAGCGGGTTGGTATTTGAATACTGTACGCGTGACAGTATATTTTCATTTTAATATATTTGAGCGGTGTAGCCGGTCCTATAAGTGGGGTTGGGACACCTCATTAGTACACCCTTCGCTGTACTGTGATTGGCTCATAATAGCACACCCCTCTACATTAGTACACCCCTAGCTGTACTGTGATTGGCTGACTATTGGCTGACTCTATTCAGCACTGTGATTGGCTAGCGAGACACATGATGAAATTAATAACCTATAAATAGGACTGTGCAACTTTAAAAAAGTGAGCTTCCATCACTGTGATGACCATACCGCTCATGGTATGGTGCGATTTTTTTTTTTTATTGAAGGATTGTCACAGCTTACAGAAAGGGACAAACAGTGATAAGAAACCCTTCAAGTTTTCTGAAAGAAAACAAACAAACGAACAAGACACAAACACAAACCCTCCCACCCAACCCTCTCACAAAAGAATGCATTGACGGTGAAAGAAAAAGGTACAGGGAAGTGGGCAAAAAGTGGAAAAAGGGTGGAGGGGGGGGACAAAAAGGAAAAAACAGAAAAAATAAAAATAAAAAAACAGCCAAAAGAGTATCAGAGTGGATGACATGAGAGCATACGTGACGCTCGTATACAGGAAATGCACAGAGAATGCTTAACCCACAGCCTTGACTTCGAATAGTGTAGTCCAGGGGTCTTCAACGTTTTCAGGCCAAGGACCCCCTAACTGAGAGAGAGATGAAGCAGGGACCCCCTCTATAGTGTATAAAATTGTGTTTCAGATTATACTTTTTGTTTACTTGGTCGGCTCTTTTTTCCCCTCTACACCTCTTTGCCAAAAATAGCCGATCTACAAGCCCACAACGCCTCGCAGCGCGAGGCGTTGTGAGCTTGTAGATCTGCTATTTTTGGCAAAAGTTCTACTCAGAAAAGGGATGCTTGGGTTCAAGAGGTTAAGGTAAAAAGAAAAATCATATCACACAAAGATTTGGCAGACCCCCTGTAGTAACTCTGAAGACCCCCTAGGGGTCCCGGACCCCCTGTTGAAGACCCCTGCTGTAGTCTGTGCACCACTTTGAACTGAACTATCAGTGTGTCTGGCTACGCATGACAGTAGAAAATAATAGGATCTTGGTACCGTTGGCGAAGAAGATCTGGATCTTCCAGTACTCTTCCTCCGACAGAAACTTGAGATCCTTCTGTCGTTCTTTCATCAGGTCCTGCTTGTCCAGAACCCACTGCAGACTAAAAGGAGACAGCACATTAATTATTTCATTTGATTTAACCTCGATTATTTATGCAGGTATTTCTCAAACAATTCAATGTTATTGTGGTGCCAAATTCACAACAAGTTGTGTATTGTTATTGTTAGGTGGAAACCTTGCATGTCCAAAGCAGTTCCTCTTTCATTATGTTTTTACATATATAGTGAAAATAGCCGATCTACAAGCTCAAGCTCATTTTGAGCTTGTAGATCTGCTATTTTCATTACTTTTAGGGGGGCATTCATTTACAAAAACACATACATATGTTTAAAAATATGATCAAATACTATATAAAACACAATTTTATTCACTAAAATACATTCCGGATTGCAGCTTTTAACACGGAACATTTTAAGCAGCAGCAAACAGTTTAAATACTTAAGCCCTATTTATTCATGTTTTCGGTTACTTGTAACAAGAGTATTTCTATCGTGGTGGTATTAATACTTTTATGACCCATAATCAGTGTTGCCAGATTCTGTGAGAGAAACAAGCAACCAGGTCTAGGAAAACCAGCCCAAAACAAGCGACTATGGGCCAACATGAGCACTTTAACATATACATCAGCTATTTGAAAATAGCCGATCTACAAGCTCACAACGCGTCGCTTGTAGATCGGCTATTTTCAAATAAAATTATAATAAGCAGATCTGGCAACCCTGCCCATAATGATAACGAAAGGGAGGCACTGAGACTCTAAAGCTAGGCCTCAAAACAACCAGCGGATCTTTCATTAAATAAAGTCCTGATCGGCTCAAGATGAGATCAGGGCGGTACTACTCACTAGTGGGAGCTCTGCCAGAAGTTGCCAGCCATGTCGTGGTGGGTGAGGTAGAAGGGAAGGTGATCAGAAGGAGATCTAATCACTAGATCTACAAGAGAATGTTCCAAAGAAAAGTGAGACAAAATAAGCTCTTGTGAGTGCGACGCACTAAAACGTACCGGGCGGAAACAACGAACAGCAGGCACAAGGGTTCCTTGGGTGTTGCCAGATTGTGCGAGAGATATAAGCAGCCAGGGTCTATGAAAACAAGCCCAAAAGAAGCGACTCCTAGGCATTTGAAAATAGCCAATCTACAAGCTGTACGAGCTTGTAGATCTGCTGTTTTCATAAAAAAAGGATATATCTTGAGAAAAAAAATAGGTTATTATTTTTGGAACATTTTTTACAACACAAATCCCTGGCACAAAGTATTTTTTAGATGGGGGTCTGATCATGATCTGTGGACAAATACATATCCATGACATGAAAATGTTTAAGAACTAGTACTACTGGTTAAAACAACATTTAGGAAACAAGCCCAAATAAGCAACTACACAAGCCCCCCCAAAAGATGCAACCCGCAACTACCAACTTTACAGAAAAAGAAGGCCAGTCGCTTATAATAAGCCGACATGGCAACACTGGTTCCTCCCAAACTTTTGTTCCGCTGAAATACAGTTATTGTAGTTTTGAGTCCCTGGCCTGCATTACTTCTTCACATCGTTAAGCAAATAAATAATTAAAACTACTTAATACTAACCATTTAATTATTCTAATTGATGATGATGATAATAATAATAATAATAATAATAATAATATAGTAATTCTTAATTATACTTACTAATACTTAAAGAGGGACAAAATAATCTCCTTCAAATATTTGAATGGTTCCTCCCAAAACTGTGTCCCATGAGGGTGGGTCATGGCCAAATCTGACACTGTAGCTAAAATAATAAAGAATAAAGATGGTAAAAGAGTGGTTCACGTTGATATTTAACATACTGCATTATTGATATTTAAAATGACTTTTGAATGGGTGGGTGGGTGAGTGAGTGGGTTAATATATGGATGGACTGGTGAGGTAGCATTTAAATTAATTTAGTTTAATGCCAGACTTACAAACATACAAACAAACAAACAAACAAACAAACTTCCACAGGATTTAAATCCAGACTAAAAAATCTCCAATGTCTACTTTGAATGCATTTGAATGCCTTATGTAAAGCACATTAAATTGCTTTTGTGTATGAAATGTGCAATACAAATAAACTTGTCTTGGTGGCACTTCCTCCTGGTCATGACAGCCAGT
Organism: Gymnoscopelus microlampas; assembly: GCF_963454915.1. Lineage (NCBI taxonomy): Eukaryota > Metazoa > Chordata > Actinopteri > Myctophiformes > Myctophidae > Gymnoscopelus > Gymnoscopelus microlampas. The sequence continues at coordinate 5,517,598 of NC_139953.1, read as the reverse complement.
GATCTGATTAAAGAGAGTCAAACTGGAGAGGTGAGCTCAGAGGAGCGCATATCATCCACAAGATCATCTCTGACGTCATCAGTAAGATGTCATAATTGACGTCCTTATATGGTGCGCCACATGGCTCCATATTTGGATTGATCGTTGTTTGGTGTATCTGACATTATGAAGTCACAAAATGTGAAACAAATTCAGACACAAACATGATTTACACAATGTTAAGACCGAGATGTTAAGACCAAGTGTTCAGGGCCTGAACTTCACGCTGCAGCCTGAAAATCTAGTAGTGTTGAATTGATCAAATCATTATGTCAAATGTGGATGTCACGTTTGTGACCGGATCTGGAGAAATCTAATCCAGATGTCCCGTTTTGAGATTTTTTTCTGTGACATTTGTTGGCCAATCAAATCCGGATGTTGCTTACCCACATGGCAATTTTAATAAATACTAGAGGCCCGAAGGCCCCCAGCCAACCCTCCTTTTAGCTAATTGTAATATACTGTGGAATAAGATAAGACAGGGTCTAATAACAGGAAATGACATCACAACATCAACATCTCAAGTACATCCTTTAAAATGAATTGTCATATTAACAAAACATCATTTAGAAACTCTCAGCAAAACATAAATCCGTCTGTAGCAATTTCACCCGCAGATCACACAAGACCAGAACCACAGGACCAGAGCGACACGTGCAGTTTGTACATCATCATCATCATCATCATCATCATCCATGCCTGTGGACGTGAGCAAGTGGAGCGGCTCTCTGAAGCTGACGGAGGTGGAGGAGCAGCCAGCGCGCGCGCTCGCCGTCAAGTACGGCTCGGTCGACATCGACAGCCTGGGCAAAGTGCTCACGCCGACCCAGGTGCAGAACCGGCCCACCGCCGTCGACTGGGAAGGCTGTGACCCCAACAAGCTGTACACCCTGGCTCTGACCGACCCCGACGCCCCCAGCAGGAAAGACCCCAAATTCAGGGAGTGGCACCACTTCCTGGTGGTCAACGTGAAGGGCAACGACGTGTCCGGCGGCAAGGTGATGTCCGACTACGTGGGCTCCGGCCCGCCCAAAGGCAGCGGGCTGCACCGCTACGTGTGGCTGGTGTACGAGCAGCCGGGCGGCCCGCTGGCGTGCACGGAGCGCGTCCTGCCGGACAGCTCCGGGGACAACCGCGGCAAGTTCAAGGTCAAGGCCTTCAGGAAGAAGTACGGGCTGGGAGCCCCCGTGGCCGGGACCTGCTACCAGGCCGAGTGGGACGACTATGTTCCCAAACTGTACAAGAAACTGGCTGGGAAATAAAATTCATCTGTGGACCCCCCCATTTGAAGAGATTTTATGCCAGGGACCCCTATAGGAGATTTGTCAACATTTGTCAAAATGTTTCGAAAATAGCTGATACTCACAATTACGTGGCATCTCAATGGACTCACGGACAGGGGCAAAAACATAATCTCTGCCTTGTATGGCCTCATGACGGAGATGACTAGGGCGGTCCGCCACAACAGGAGCTTAGTTGTCTTGGAATCGGAAGCTTTCCCGTTCAATCCCTGGCTCCTCCAAGCTGTGTGTCAAAGTGTCCTTGAGCAAGACACACACTGAACCTCTATAACTGCTCCCGACGAGCAGGCTGTGCCTGCAACCCACAGCTGACACAGCCCCGATAGGCAAACCCAGCCTGGCGGAGATCTGCACGAGGCTACGGCACTCAGGTCGCGCTTTGGTAAAGTGCCTGCCCACCTCCGCGGAGGCTGGGGGTTCGAATCCACAGCGGTGCATCCGGCTTTGTCGAGCGCCAATACGCCCATAATTGACCCGTGCTCGGGGGAGAGAAGGTGACATTTTGTCACTGCATGTATTCCTATATGGGCTGGGGTAGGCACCTGTCAGCAGGGATTGATTAAATACTTTATTAATCAGAAGTGTAAACAGCACGTGGTACAGTCAGACATTAAAGGAATACTTCACCCAAAAAAGAACTTATTTTCTTTCAATTACACACCCCATGAAGCCTTGAATTCATGGAGATTCTTTTGTTTTTGACACATTCCTAAGCCAATAATTTGATGACCGGGTGTATTTCCGGTAGGAGACTCAAAGAGACTCCTTTGAGTCTCCTACCGGATACATTAGCATCAAATTATTGGCTTAGGAATGCGACAAAAACAAAAACATCTCCATGAATTCAGGCTTCATGGGGTGTGTAATTGATAGAAAATAAGTAATTGTTTGGGTGAACTACTCCTTTAATGCTAAAAGGATAACACAAAAAAAGACCAGGGGACTTGTTTCCATTGTGGTCCTATATATGTATCCAATTCATCAACATAGCATGAAAAGAAATAACATGTCATCAACAAACAAACACTACAGAGAAAAAGGAAAGAAAACGGCAGCGGTGAATGACACCTCCTTTCTATGGGAGTGTTGGGAGGGAGGAGTAGGACGGAGGCTCTACGTCCTCGGTCCTCCCCGTGGGGGCTCCTCACTGGCAAGTGAGTCAATAAGATACAACCGCAGTGACACCACACAAATGTGTGTGGTTGGGGGGAATTCATCGGCATAACGACTAAATTGGGGAGAAAAAGGGGTAAAAAGCAAAAAAGGCTATATTTGGTGCGAGACACCGGTGTGAAACAGTATAAATCAGGCGTCAGTCAGACAGTACCAGCTCTGTATCAAAAGACAAGAAAGCTAAATAGATTCTATGCACAACAGCCATATTGGAAAGAGATTGGGCCTCTTCTTACTTACTTCACAGGTGTTACAATGATACTAATGAAGGCTTTGTTCCATTCTGGCAAACAGAGTCAGGGTGCTGATGTTGTGCATGTTGGCTCACTGGAAACACTCTGTTACACCAGTGGGTCTCAAAGTGTGGTCCAGGGACCCTCATGTTTCCTTGAGGGGGTTCCAAATGGCCCCTTACGGGTGTGTAACTCTGAGTATGTACGCATGGGTCCATTTGGTTCCATTTGTACACTCTCAGAGTTCTGGGGGTCCTTGAAATTAAAAAGTTTGAGAACCACTGTGCTACACAAAATGGAACAGAGCCTTCATTAGTATCATTGGTAACACCTGTGAAGGAAGTAAGGAAGAGGCCCAGTTTCCTTCCAATATGGATGCTGTGCATAGAGTCTATTGTCTGAAGATCTATTTTTATGTACGACCAGAGCTGTAGGATTAGAGATCAAGCACAGTGCATCTCATTATACCACTGAAATGAAAGGTGTCCAACAGATTTCAGTCATCTCTTTCTTTCTTTTTTAGATATCATGATAAAAATCGTATCATGGACTTGTTCATGATATCGTATCGTGTTTTTTTAAATATTATCGTTGCATATCGTTGCTGTCCGGCAGGAACCAGCTAAACTCCATTTTTCCGCTTTTGCATTTTTTCCATATCAGTGCCATTGAACACCCTTTACGTCTGTGTGTTGGTAAAACAAATATTGAACCAATGAAAAGTATTAAAAAGTGCTTCTGACAAAACCAGCTAACTCCATTGGATCCTCAAACTTTCTGCTAAACCAGCTAACTCCACCAAAGGGGGGTGGAGTTAGCTGTTTTTGCTGACTCCAGGCTCCACCCCCTTTTGACCTCCAACCTCATTGAGAGCTTGGAGGTCCATTCAGCTGTTCTTATCAATGATGAACAAAACCTCCTAACTCCTTGCTGATGCCTGAGGCCCATAGGGTCAGGAGCCTATCTCCTGTTTCCTTTGCGTGAGGCAGCTTGATGTACAAGTACACCTCCCAGCCATGACGTACAAGTACGCCCCCAGGACATGACGCAAGGCAGGGATTTACCCTCTATCCGACCCTTGATGCTGCGTGCCAATCAGGGAGGCCCATTTTCGGTATGATCCAGACCCCAAACTCACAGTCTCAGGGCGGACACTCTAACCACAAGGCCACTGAGCTGGTATATCGTTACATGCCTACTTGTTAACCAAGGCAATGAGGTAACTGAGGCTTAAAATATTATTACTAGGCCTATGTCGAAGTCATATTGTATACATAAACATGTCGGTGTTCAAGCAGTTTCTCTGTATAATTCATTTCAAATGTTCCCACCATGATTCATGTGCACATGAATCCATCGTATTTCTTTCTTTCCATGAAAATATAAAATTAAGCTATATATATATATATATATATATATATATATATATATATATATATATATATATATATATATATATATATATATATATATATATATATATAAAAATAGAGTCTTTACAGAAAGTCTGTGAAGTCAGAGTCAGGAAACATATCCAGGCCTATTATGGGTATAATTAAATAATTGCAACTCATCCATGTGTTTTAATAATAAGTATCTCTTCACGGAGCATCGACAGATATTTGCTTGGACCATCATCAGCCGTGGTGGGGGATGCATGGGAAGGTTCTACATTCCTGGCCGGTGGTGCGTCTTTATCCCGGAGAAGGGAAGGGCTCATCACCACGGCTCTATTTAAACAGCCCCTGTTGCCTCTGGTCAGGGATGTGAATGACCTTGTTCCTCCCCAGCCGCTGAGTTCCACTGTTTCACTTTGCCACTGTCCCACACAGGAGCCACGACAACATGAGCCGCAGTCCAGAAAGAATGTCCTCCTACCGCCGCCATTTCGAGGGCATGGTGGCTGCCGCTGCACCTGCCGTCTATCAGGTGCGGGTGTCCAGCCCCTCTCCCACCCGCAGGGGCACCCGCTCGGCCAGCTACTCCCGCAGCGGAGGGTCCCTGGGGCGCAGCAGCAGAGCCGGGGGTCTCTCCGCCAAGTCCCGCATGACTAGGTAGGTGCTCTGTTCTATTAAAGATTATTATGCAAGAGATTTCTTTTCTTCTTTTTTTTTTGGTTTGTTAAAAAGTTAAAGCTTTTATATTCTGATAGCAGAGGAATCGTTGCTGTATAGAGCAGTGGTTCTCACACTTTTTCATGCCAAGGACCCCCAAAATTATATGTATTTGGCCGTGGATGGACCCCCATCTCAAATATTTTGTTCCATGGACCCTTAAAAGCAAAGATTTGAGTTTCAAATGTTCGCTTGAAAATATATATATATTCAAAGGTTTGCGCACATTTTCAAGAGTTTTCAAAAATAGCAGATCTACAAGCTCATAGCGGCACTCGGTGCCGCGCTATGATCGCGCTATAGATCTGCTATTTTTGAATAGCCAATGTATAAAAAAGTGGTTAAAGTGGTTAAAATGATTGTGATGCTATATGAACACATTTTGCTGGGGACCCCCTGGAACCCCCCCCATGGACCCCTGGGGGTCCCCGGACCCCACTTTGAGAACCAATGCTATAGAGGGGACTGAGGGGTCTTCCTAGACTAGAAAACCCAATTTTATCAGCTTCAGTTATACTGTAGCCTTCCAATTTTGTCTGCTTTTTGTTTCATCACTTCCAATTTCACTTGTTTAAATCCTCTATCCTGCTGCATGAGTTCTCTGAGGGTCCATTTGGTTCCATATGCGCACTCTTAGAGTTACAAATGGATACATTTATGGATACATGTACAGTACTCAACAATACCACACAATGTGGATAGGCTACTCTGTTACGAGTAAAAGTTCTGTATTCAAATTTGACTTGAGTAAAAGTACTAAAGTAGCCAATTGGCATCAAAATATACTTGCAGTCCAGTGCGTAAAATGAGGTTTCTCATTATGTAGAATGGTCCATTTCACAATCATATTATTGGATTGTAACTAGTAGCCTAATGTATTCATGTTGCTTTAATGTTGCAGGGTGGGGTTGATTTAAATTACTTTATGTTGTGCTGGGTAGCTTGACCTATAATGCATCATCATGTATTGTCAAGATTGGTCTCCTAAGATCGGTCTCCTTACTAACAAATATTGGATTATTGGCTCAGGAATGTGACAAAAAGTATAGGTGAAGTTTTATAAACCCTACAGTATGGGCTCATTTTTCAGTTCAGGTTAAAAGCTCCAGCAGGGTAAAACATGACAGGACCCATATAAGGCTGACCTTATAGCAACACAGCTGCAGCTATTAATAATAATAATAATACAAATAATAATAATTCACATTATTTGAATATCCAGCATTTAACATGATCTGTTGCCCCTGCATGTAATGTGGTTAAAAGGTCAAGTAAGGGTTGTCCCTGTCCTACCAACAGCTCCAGCATGAATGCGCTGTGTTTCGGTATCTCCATGGGGCTCGGGCCCAAGCTGGACCTGGATGCAGCGGCCGCAGAGAACCAGGCCTTCATCAGCACCCGGACCGGTGAGAGGCAGGAGATGATCGTCCTCAACGACCGACTGGCTGTCTACATAGAAAAGGCAAGACGCACATACTGTAGGCACACACGCATGCACGCAACGCTGTGATAAACAGAAATCTATGAGCATTTGGAAGAAAACACATATCTTTAAAGCTGTAATCTGGAACTTCTTTTGGAACATTATGGTAGAGTATGTTCTAAATATAACATATAGAACTATAGTACATCTTCAGTGGTTGGAGGTTGGTCTCCCTTCTCAGGACACCTGCTGTTTGACCTCCCCTGAAACAAAAATGGGTCCGACCCACTGTTTGGGAAACACTGCTCTAGGCTTAGTGATAGACGTTTGGTTATAACCCCTTTGAGTGGGAGAATCTCGTGTTACAGTTGCGATTACCTCCTCTTCCCTTTCCCTCAGAATGTCGATCTCGACGCCCGCGTTCCTTCAGTTCTATGTTCCTTACACATGTGTTTTGTTCCTTTGGGCACTGTAGGTGCGTAGCCTGGAGAGCGCCAACAAGCTGCTGGAGGCTGAGATCGAGTCCATGAGGAACCGCTACGTGAAGCCCTCGGGCCTCCGCCAGATGTACGAGTCCCAGCTCAAAGACCTCCTCAGGACAGCCGAGCAGACCAGAGTCCAGAAGGTGCATCATCACACAATCTCCATTAAAAACCACATGAAACCTTATACCCGCCTTAATCTAGGTCCAACTTCCGGCGAAAATAGCAGATCTACAAGCTGTGAGCTTTGTAGACTGGCTATTTTCGGTGAAGAGATTTGGTACAGTATATAGAGGGAAACAAATAAGGGGGTCTACTGTAGTATAGAGGATATGCGTGTGACATCATCATCAAACCCGGAAGTTATGCAGGAATGCCTACTGAGTGTCAAAAAAAATCTTTCTGGCCTTGACAGCCCATGCATCCAAACAGAAAAGTCATATCTGATTGCATTAAACAACATTAAACAATGTTAAACTCACTTTGCATGTTGCTTTGCCACTCGATGTGCCATTCACTTTAAGCATGCGCATATCCTCTATAGACTCCTGGGTGACTCCGGTCAATGAAATACATAGGGTTTAAGTTGTTTAAAACTCACTTACTAAAGGTCCGTACACACCATGAGTGTTATTTTCATGCGATTTTGATGCATTTAAACTGGCGATAAAGTGCTTTTTGTGTCTGAAACTAGGTCAAATTTTCACCACAAATAAAAGTGTGTGTGTGTGTGTGTGTGTGTGTGTGTGTGTGTAGGACTTGGCTCTGGCCGCTAAGGAGGCCATGGGAGGTCAGGTGGAGGTGCTGAAGATCAAGTATGAAGAGGCTGTGGAGGCCAGGAAGAAAGCTGAGCTGGTGATCGAGGCCTTCCGCCCGGTGAGTGACACTGGACATGGAGCTGGAGTTCTTATTTTTCTTAAATGTTTTGAGCTGATGCTCACAGCACAACACGTTGTGAGCTCGTTGTCATTTTCACTATTCATCATATCGTATATAGCGATTAAAGTTGCTGTATTTTCTGGTTGAAACAAATAGGGTTTTGTTAAAACAATGTAAGTGACAGGGGTTTAACCCTGTCACTCCAGCTTTGTAGTGAACAGGAAATAAGCATATTTTCCAGTTTCACTTGTTCTCAATTCCTGGTTGGATGAAATTGGTATCCCAACCTGACAGCATATTTTCTGTTTGCTAAAGAGCTGGAGAGACAGGGAGACCTGTGTTACTGAGCAAACACTAGAACGATTACGATCAGAATACTGAGCTATTTGATTGACTGATTCATTGTGTAAAACTGGCCAGTAAAGGTATGGTTTTACACTCTCAGAGTAATTGTGTATCGTTTAAACCATCTATGGCTGTGTGTGTGTGTGTGTGTGTGTGTTAGGATGTGGATAAAGTTACTTCAGCTCGTATTGCACTGGAGAAGCAGATGGAGAACCTCAACATTCAGCTGGCCTTCCTGCAAAGAATTCACAAGGAGGTACCGAGCGTGTGTGTGTGTGTGTGTGTGTGTGTGTGTGTGTGTGTGTGTCTGTCCATCAATCTATTCGGCATCTGTGAGTCAACAGCTGGTCACTAACATCATGCCGTTCGTTTTTGTCATACGTACTTTAACGAGCGACTAATTATGGCTATGATAGATTGTACTTCATACAGTAAGAGACGGTGTTGATGGGTAATGTGAGTACAAGTGTGATCGTGGCAAGTATCAGCAGTGTGTGAAGGATAGACACCAGACTGTGAAGGGTCACAGCGATGTGTCATGACCAAACCCATAGTTCTTTATGGTTTATAGCAGGGGTCTTCAACAGGGGGTCCTCAGAGTTACTACAGGGGGTCCGCCAAATCTTTGTGTGATATGATTTTTTTTTTAACATTAACCACTTGAACCCTAGCATCCCTTTTCTGGGGAGAACTTTAGCCAAAAATAGCAGATCTACAAGCTCACAACGCCTCGCGCTGCGAGGCGTTGTGAGCTTGTAGATCGGCTATTTTTGGCAAAGAGTTATAGGTGTAGAGGGGAAAAAAGAGCAGCAAAAGTTTATCTGAAACACAATTTTATACAATATAGAGGGGGTCCCTGGTTCATCTCTCTCTCTCTCAGCTAGGGGGTCCTTGGCCTGAAAACGTTGGAGACCCCTGGTTTATAGTGACAAACATAATAATAGGTGAGCTTTATTATAATTATCATTTGCATAAGGCAATGATTCTCAACCTCTTTTTCATTTCAAGGACCTCCAGTTTGATTAGGCCACAGCACCCCATTTGATATAAGGACCTTCTCTGGAACCCCAATTTTACAGAATCCTCAATATTAATTTAACTTTGAGAGTGTATAAATGGAACCAAATGGACCGGAAAAAGGGTTCATTCATCTCCATTTTGACACTCTCAGATTTACATTACATCTAGTCTCGTATCACGATATCCATTATGATATTGCTCTATTGCCCAGCCCTTAACGTACGGTATACTCGGACAGGAAATCGAGGAGCTGATGCAGCAGATCTACTCGGTAACGGCCCGGGCGGAGGTGAGCTTCGGCCTTCCAGACCTGTCCTCGGCCATCAGAGACATCCAGGCCCAGTACGACAGCATCGCTGCCAGAAACCTCCAGGTAAGTACGATGCAGCAACTAAGGGGTGCAATAGTCGATTGAAGTTATCTGTGTCATAGACAGTGGTGTACAGTAACAAAGTGCATTTACTCAAGTACTGTACTTAAGTACAATTTTGAGGTACTTTTACCTCTACTCCACAACATCTCAGAGACAAATATGGTACTTTTACTCCACTACAATTATTTGAAAACTTGAGTTACTTTGTAGATTTGGATTATTATTACAAAACATGCATTAACCACTTCAGCCCTATTTAATCTTTGGCTGTTTGAAAACAGCTGCTCACAAGCTCACAGGCAATGGTCAGGCATGCCTGATGAAGGTCCAAGCGGCCCGAAACGTTGCATCCTAAATACAAACCTCTTTGTAAGTGAAGACAGTGTGCGGGACTCCCTCTCCCTTCTCCCTTTTTCTTCCATAGTCAGCATCTATACTCCGACGCACCTCTCCGTTTGTAGGTGTGCAAAAGGACTTTTCCTAAAAACGCAATAATATTAAAATGTAATAATCCATTTTGGGGGAAATAATTTGAAAAAATAATCTCTTTATCGGGCTAACAATCAGAACACTTCATAAAACCCTTCATGTTTGTCCTCCTACCTCAGGAAATGGACGTGTGGTACAAGACAAAGTTCCAGGACATGAGCTCTAAGTCGACCAGTCACGTTCAAAGCGTCCGAGGTGTGAGATCAGAAATCGCAAATTATAAGAAAGACGTGAGTATGATTCTCCCTTCTACTCAACGAGTATTACCACCACTCATTAAAATCTCTCTAATCCAGAGCGTCATTTTATGAATAAAATGTAATTTCGACCAATCTGTGTGGTCGAATATGTTAATACAATATACAGTAACTGCTGTTGTACGCAGACATTCAGAATGTGTGTGTGTGTGTAGATCCTTAACAAGGAACGTGCGCTGGAGGCGGCGAAGACAAAGAACGAGATGCTGGAGGCTCAGATCCGCGACACATTGGAGAGATACAAGAAGGAGGAGAACGACCTGCAGGTAATATAAAAACGGACTTACTCCTCCTTATGGACGTAGATTCCTATAGAACCAGCTAGGGTTTGATTTGCTCGGGAGGGATACACACAAATGCGTTTCCCGGGATCAAACCCCATGACCTTGTGGTCCAAAGGCGAGAGCTCTGCCGACTTGAGCTACCAGGACACAAAATTAACCCTTTTTAACCCATTAAGACCTGGAACTGTCATTTTTAGATTTGAGCTAAAAAGCATTATTTTACACTTTGGGCTATTCAAAAATAGCAGATATACAAGCTCGTACCGCGGCACCGAGTGCCGCGCTATGAGCTTGTAGATCTGCTATTTTTGAAAATTCGTGAAAATGTGTGCAAATCTTTGAATAGATACATTTTTAAAGCGAACATCTTTAACTCAAATCTTTGCTTCTGGGGGTCCCTGGGAAAAAAATATTTTGATGGGGGTCCGTGGCCAAATACATATAATTTTGGGGGTCCTTGACATGAAAAAGATTGAGCACCGCTGATATAGAAATATACGTTTTTCAGAATACTGTTGGGATTTAGGACCAGTGTCCCCGTGTCCATGATACTGATACCAGTGTCCATATTGATATTGTACTGTGTTCTATTCCCACAGGTGCGTATAGACAACATCCAAACAGACCTGAGGGTGACGAAGGAGAAGATCGCTCTGCTGCTGAAGGAATACCAGGAGCTGCTGAACATCAAGATGTCCTTGGAGATCGAGATCACCACCTACAGGTGATTCACCTCAGTGCTTCTCACGGAGTGGGGTCCGGGGACCCCCCACAGGGGTCCTTGAGGGGTTTTACAGGCAGTCCCAGGCAAAATGTGTGGATAAAAAAAAAATATCTCAGATTTACATAGCACTTTTCTAGGTACTCAAAGTCGCTTCACAGTGGTTGAAGTTAAAGTCTAACCACTTGAACCGTAAATACATCAAAGCTGTTTGAAAATAACCGATCTACAAGCTCAAGCGAAAGTGTAATAGGCTCTATGCACAGCAGCCATAGTGTGGAGAAATTCACAGGTGTTGTCAATGATACTAATGAAGGCTCTGTTCCATTCTGGTCAAACAGAGTCAATGTGCTGTTGGCTCATATTGTGCATGTTGGCTCACTGGAAACACTCTGAGGGGGTTCCAAATGGCCCCTTGATGGGTGTGTAACTCTGAGAGTGTACAAATGGAACCAAATGGAGCCGTAAGGGTCCATTTGGTTCCATTTGTACACTCTCAGAGTTATGAGAAGTCTAAGAACCACTGTGCTACACTAAATGGAACAGAGCCTTCATTAGTATCATTGGTAACACCTGTGAAGGAAGTGATAATGTGGCTGCTGTGAATAGAGACAATTCAAGCTTAAGTGTGATTGATCGTACATCTCGTCTGGCAGGATGCTGATCGACAGCGAGGACAGCCGCCTCAGCACCCTGGTGCGTGTCATGTCCCTGATGGGACCTTCCCCGGCTCATAAGACCGCCACGGGCACCGAGGAGGACGCCCCGCTGGCACCGGGCACGGCACTAGCGTCGTCCCAGACAGACTCTTAGGAGGACGGGGCCACCGAGACGTCAGAGCGGAAGAGCCTCCTCGTCAGGTGAGGGCCCACATGGCCATAAAACTCTGTTTACTGAACCTCACAAAACCATGTTTTGACGAGATATTTAAAAAAAATCACTCAATGTGAAGTGAGCGGTGTTATTTAAGGTCATCACAGTGATGGAAGCTCACTTAAAAAAAAAAATATTTTTTTTGAAGTGCGTGGTGCTATTTATTGGTTATGAATTTCATCATGCGTCTCGCTAGCCAATCACAATACTGAGCAAAGGGTCTGAATACTTATCAGCCAATCACAGCGTCTACACCGCTCAAAAAAACATATATATTTTTGAATTTAAGTTTCTATTTGTGAACATTTAACAAATAAAAAAATACTTTGACAGAAAAAAAAAAGAAAAAAAAACATTTTTTTTTTTTTTTTTAATGTTTTCTTATTTTTTTTTTTTTACTTTTTCCACACATAACCAGGACATAACATGCATACAAACTGGCTCAATAGCGCCCCGTGCCAAACAGGACAATGTGGTATTGCAGGTGAAAGTGCTTTATAAGCCAGAGAGAAGTTAGTTGGAATGAGTATATCTGAGGCTTGATTTAGGCTCAAACCTTTTGAAAAACGTTTGAGGGACATAAACAATATGATATCAAATATTATTATTATTTTTTAAATTCATGCTGTAGCTCCTTTAACCCTTACCAGTCAGTCAATAATCACTAACTGTTTGTTGAACTCATCACTCCTCCTTCTCGGCCTTTCCTCCCAGAACAGTTCAGAGCGATGAGGAGACATATGAGAGTGACTCACTGGAACGCACCATCACCATGCCTGGAGCAGCGGACGGCACAGATGACCAATAGACAACCCCTCCCCCAAATTCAACTCATCTAACCATCACTGTCACCCAGTGGTTCTCAAACATTTTAGTGCCACGGACCACCCAAATTGATATGCATTTGGCCGCGGACCCCCATCTGAAAATGTTTTGTGCCAGAGACCCCCACAAAAAAATATATCAAAATTATTCAAAAAACATTTTCAATATTTTTCAGAAATGTTCAAAAATAGCAGATGTACAAGCTTGCAGCGCGGCACTAAGTGACGCGCTGTGAGCTTGTAGATCTGCTATTTTTTTAATAGCCAACATATAAATGGATAAAGTGGTTAATATGATTGTGATGCTATGTTAACGACTTTTTCTGGGGAACCCCTACACACATAGATTAAACAATCCGCCTAAGCCTTTGATTTATTTCAATGGTGGGGTTATAATTCCTGTTTTTGTTTGCGACTCAAAATCCTGAATGAACAAATAACAGATGATCTTAAAGGAGGAGTTCACCCAAAAAATGATTTATTTTCTATCAATTTGCACACCCCATGAAGCCTTGAATACATGGATTTATTTTGTTTTTTGTCGCATTCCTAAGCCAATAATTTGATGCCCGGGTGTATTTCCGGTAGGAGACACAAAGAATCTACTTTGTGTCTCCTACCGGATACATTAGACAGGAATCAAATTATTAGCTTAGGAATGTGACAAAAACACAAATAAATCCATGGATTCAAGGCTTCATGGGGTGTGCAATTGATAGAAAATAAGTCATTTTTTGGGCGAACTACTCCTTTAAACGTTTTCTGATGTCATCCTCAAGTCCTCTGCTCTGCCTGCATTTAACCTTCTCCCCTCGCAGCCTCTCATCACCTCTCTGTTAGTCCTCTTAATCCTCCTGTGTGTCAGAAGCATATATATTTGAAAGCCATTTAATAACAATAATAAACTGCAAGCAAACATGATGTCAGTGTGGTGGTCTTCATTTGAATTAGTAAGGTGATTTGGTGCACACATAATAGTTCTGTTGCTACTGGTCATGAAAGAGACAGTTTCATTGTTTTCATCTTGAAACATCTTTATGGTTTATAAATCAGAGCAGCGCAATCTTTCCAGTTTCAGGTTCAAGGAAGAGGAATGAGAACAATCCTTGTGTAAACGTTTCATAATAATTACATACTGTACAACGTACAACGATGAACGCTCCAACTGGACAAAAAGTATTCCAGTTAGTACCAGTATATATTGTTACAATACATTGGCAACATCATCCAAAAATCCATTCAAAGAGGATAACAGAACCTACTTGGCATTGGATATCAATCTCGATTTGTTGGCAAGGCAATCCATATATTAATACAGTAGCTTAGTTAGGTTCCACCATTAGTGTCGCGTAGCCAGACAACTATTCCACAATCTCCGAATGCTATACAGCAGTGGTTCACAAACTTTTCCATGTCAAGGACCCCCAAATTGACACTTATTAGCCCGCGGCCCCCATTTGAAAGGATATGCACGCCAGGGACCCCCATAAGAGAAGATTTGTACGGCTCCAGCAGTGATTTTAAACCATTTTAATTTCAAGGACCCCCAGTTTGACATGCATTAGGGCTACGGGCCCCCATTGAATGGTATTTCTATCTCTGGGACAGTGGGACCCCAATTTATATTGTAAAATCAATGTTAATTTAACTCTGAGAGTGTACAAATGTAACCAAACTAGAAGTTCGGGCCGCTACGCGGCCCGAACGTCTAGCGTGACGCGTCGTTCACTTTGCAGTGCCACCTTACAGGCACCTCACAGTGTGAGAGAGAGTTTTGTGCTCTCCTAAATCCACGGCAGGCTTTGAAAGTACCCACTTCAGAAAGAGGTGACGTGCATCACCTCTCCAATGACCAAAACCCACTTTGTGATTACTCAGACCTGGTATGGCAGACCTGTGGGGAGTGTGCAGTGGTGTACAATGTGAAAAGATAGTTGAAATCGCAGGAGATGAAGTTAGCAGTTTATTTGTGTAAAGGGTCGTCGGCGTGGGTTGTGTTGAGGATGGAAGCCGTCGAACTGGTGCATCCTACCTATTTATAGGTAGGATGTGATGTCATGCTGTCGTGAGATTACGTCACACTGGCGTGTCTCATCGTGATGTCACGACCGTGATGTCATATGACGTCACACTGGCTACATATAACGTTACAACGTACATACCGACATGGCGCAGGATTCAAATTGTATATATATAATATAGATGGACCAGTTAGGGTCCATTTGGTTCCATTCGTACACTCTCAGAGTTACAGACACTTAAGGGTCCATTTGGTTCTTAACTATCCATCATTTAACCGGGGACTTCCTGGAACTCCCTCAAGGACCCCTGGGGGTCCCCAGACCCCACTTTGAGAACCAATGCTATACAGAGTCTGGAACTACACCTCCCGAAAGCCGAGAAAGGAAGCTGTCATCCATTCACAAACATAAGACTTTAAAATACCTTTAAAACGTATTTCTGAATTCCCATGTCTGCTAAGCAGCGAGCTATTATGCTTCAACTAAATTTGATTTACAGTGGGACAAATTCACGTGACTGTAAAGATGAAACAGAAGTGGGGAAGAGGCATCCGCTTTACCTCCGGATAATTATCAGAGCTTCTGTTTGCTCCAGACAGTATGACGGAAACGTCATTTGAACATTGTGGCAGACAACTGGCTCGCGAGACTATTTCCACAATAACCGTGTTTATTATTATTTATTTTTCTTACAGTAACAGTGCAAAGTAATAAAATACGAAAGCAAAAGCATGATTTGACTAATATACTCCCTTCAATGTGTCCCATAGTGCAGTGCTTCCCAACCTTTCTTTCCTTCTTACAGCTGACATGCACACAATGACATTAAACCACTGAAGTCCTATACGACGAATAGCGGGAAAATAGTTTAACATGTCGCATGGCATAACGCGTTATGTTATTAGTGTGCTTCACAATGATGTTAATGTACATTATGTAGGAGTTAACTATGATTTTGTGCAACGTGCTAAAGGAGACACACCATGAATTTAAAAAAAATATTTGATATTTAATATCATATGGTGTATGTCCCTCAAACCCTTTTCAAAAGGTTTGAGCCTAAATCAACACTCAGATATACTCATCCCAAGTCAATTCTCTCAGGCTTATAAAGCACTTTCAGCTGCAATACCAAAATGTCCTGTTGGGCAGAGGGGTGCTGTACTGCGGTACTGAGCAATTCTGTCTGTCAAAATACATGGGCAGAAAGTTTCGTGATGTAAGCAAACTTGCCATTCTGAGATGGCCTGTTTAGACACGCCCATTCTGAAAATCTCTGAAATGAGAATGAATGACTGAATGTTAAAAAAATATATTTTTTGGGGTACAAGAGACACTGGGGAGCCCAAAAAATACAAAAAAAAAAAAAAAAAGTGAAATTCATGGTGTGTCTCCTTTAAACATTTTTTTTGGATCCCTCCATACAGACTGGGCTCTATCTTGCACGGCGCCTTATCTGATCCTTAAAAAAATAAAATGTCATTGAGTGCTAGAATTCATTTATTATTTAAGTCAGCCAGTGCCAGCGTTTTTGAGCCTTTTTTACAAACCTTTCAAGAGCCACAGAATATTTCGTTCGAGGACGATCGACACACAGAGCGTCGCAAAAGACGGACGAGTGTCTCTGCTTCCATCGGGGGGAAAAAGGTTGTCAACGCGACCCTCCGTTCTTTAGTTATTGGCTTTGAATATAGCTTGATCTCGCCAAAAACGCAGAGAAAAAACAAGACTGCAGAGAAAAATGTATCCTTTAACTCATTCACTGCCAGACTTATTGCTGGCCGCGTTTGCCCACTGCCAGAGATTTTTCATTGAAAAAAAAAAGTACTCAGGAGCTGAGATATAGAATTTAAGCTTTAAGTTAACAAGGAAGTGGATGGGAGTCTT
Source organism: Gymnoscopelus microlampas (assembly GCF_963454915.1). Classification (NCBI taxonomy): domain Eukaryota; kingdom Metazoa; phylum Chordata; class Actinopteri; order Myctophiformes; family Myctophidae; genus Gymnoscopelus; species Gymnoscopelus microlampas. The sequence continues at coordinate 5,500,860 of NC_139953.1, read as the reverse complement.
TTCCTTCGAAAAATCATATCTCCTTGGTCTTTGGGTAAAAAAAAAAAAAAGAATTAAAAAAAGATTTTTTTTTGGAAAAATTAATAATTACGTTTATTACGTCAGTGGCAGTGTATGAGTTAACATTAGATCGGACAGGCGCGGTTTGTTGTGATCACATTATTTCCGGATCTATTCCTCTCCAGAAGTCATAGGATCGCTCAGGTTGGGGAACATCTAGCATAAACAGTGAAAACACGGTTTGGACGTGTTACATGTCTTTGGCACTCTGGGCTTTGGAAAAAGGTGAAAATAGTGAAAATCGGCAATTTTCACAATTTTAAAATGTTTTTCAAAATACAAAACAATACCTAAAGAGATTAGGCATAAGGGATACGGAGCCAGATAGGGCCCAAAGCCTCACAAATGTGTGTGATCTTCCCCCGGGGGTTGGGAAACAACTGCCATAGTGCATGCCCTTTTTATTCACAGTGACAAAAAAGTACAGTATATAAAGACATAGAAAGGCTGGATGTCGTGCAGTTAAATCGTACAAAAAGAAAAGGAAAAAAAGTTAACTCTTGACAAGAAAAGGTTGAGAATAAGTTTGTACAGTACATTCACCATCGCTTTAGAACATGATATGATCAGTCAGGGGCAGATACAAAAGAAGAGGATTGTTCAATAGATTGCATGGATATTGCGTGTGCGTGTGCGTGTGTGTGTGTGTGTGTGTGTGTGTGTGTGTGTGTGCGTGTGCGTGTGCGTGTGTGTGTGTGTGTGTGTGTGTGTGTACGTGTTATTGCACAGGTTTGGGTTGGTCCCCTACTCCACCTGCCAGTCGATACACTGCCAGGCTGACATCATGAGCCAAGTCATCAGCGCTTTCCTAAAAAACACACACACACAAACACCACAAGGCAGATTTAGGGTACAGTGCAGTCACACATCTGCAATTTACCATCATGTTGCGGGGCACAAAAGGCAGATTCAAAGACCGGGCCGAGCATCGATACAGATAGACTGGAGTATTAGATTGGCATCAATTGAAACGATGCACCTTAACTCTCTCAGTGCCAGAGTATTTTCATAAAGTACTCCCCCAGTGCCAGCAATTTTCGTTTTTTTTTGTTGCTATTTTGTAATTTAATTTTTAAATAGCTTCTCTTCTGCAGTTCTAAACACCTACGACAGTTCTACCAGTAGAGAGCAGCAAATCGACACATTGATTACCTCGCTGACTCGCTCGCCCCCTCCCAAACAGGCCTACGTCACATCCGGTAAAAAAAAACGGAAGTGACGTTTTCGACAATCTGTGATCGGGCTAAAATACGATGTGATACACGACTACGATGACTGATCGTCACCCAGACCAAAGAGAATGGAAGTGGAGCTCTCCGTTGGTTTTGTACACCGTGTGAAAAACCGTGACTTTCCCTATTCTGGCCGAAAATGACCGCGGAAAAAAAAAGAGAACCGGAAATAGCAGATCTACAAGCTCATAGCGCGGCACCGAGTGCCGCGCTATGAGCTTGCAGATCTGCTATTTTTGAAAAATCGTGAAAATATTTTTTTTATATTTTTTTTCCCCGAAAAACTGTTAGGATTTAGAAAATGTTTATAAGCGGCCTCAGGTCTCAATGGGTTAAAAGCGCCAACATGGATCAAGTCACAAAGAAGCCGAAGCTCGTTTCCGTCGCGGTCCATAAAAACGCTCAACGCGCAACCAAACAGACACACCAACAGAGCAAACGGAAGAAACACGAACAGTTATAACACAATTATAACGATCACAGCCTGTTCTAGACCAGAGGTTCCCAAACTGGGGGTCGGGACCCAATTGTTTTCTCACTCAACAGTAAACAAACCAACATACAGTATAAGTGTACACAGGGTATCTGCACATTTATAAAGTTACAACTTAACACATCACCCGCCAAGGTATTAAACATTGTTTGTTATCCCCTTGCCAGCGTAATTACCTTAATGCGATGATGATCTTTGAAACGCTGTTGAAGCGACATTGTGCACAAAAAAATAATAAAAACATAATCCCTGTGGGTAGGCAGAGGGATCTGTGTATTCAGAGGAACAACAACATTCCAACCGCCATTTGGGGGCTACGGCCCGCTGAAAACAGTGGTTTTCCAATGCAAAAAAACTGCAACTAAGTTAGAGGTGTTTTTCTGAAAATCCCATAGTCAGGGTGGATGGATGTGACGTTTTTTGGAATTGATGTCACATCCACATACTTCTTCTCTGAGTGACGATGGATCATCACAGAGCTGTGTTACGGTGCCTAAAACAGCGTGCATCATTTTTTTAATAGAACGACTTTATGCGTCTTGGCGGGCAAGTGGACTATTTAATAGAACGACTTTATGCGTCCATCGCAGGAAATGAGTTAAGGACTTGTAAGACCTTTTTTAATACCTCTAAAATAAAATAAAATAAAATAATAATAAGGCCATTTCTACGTCAAAAGTAACAACAAACTGTACTATAAAAAACATTGGCCAAATTGTCAAATACTACCTAAGAAAGAGGCAAACATTTTGAAAATAGCCGATCTACAAGCTCACAATGCGTTGTGAGCTATTCAAACTAAAAGTAATGCCTCAACTCCTACAATTCTAAGTGTTTGTCAGGGTGGGGGGGTCCCCAGTTCAAAGATGATTATTTGGGGGGGTCACAGCCTGAGAAATGAAGACAAAATGGTTATTAAAAGCCACCCGTTTTGGCTACCGCTCTTACCTGAGTCTCGGCCTCGGCGTACACTCGGACCACGTCCTCGGTCCCTGAGGGTCTAACAAAAGAGCGTGCCTGTCGGTAGTCCCCCACCAGGCCGTCGATGGCGTCCTGCAGGCCCGGGGGGCTCACCGCTCGTCTCTCTGCGTCGGCCGTGTCGATCAGCCGGCGGTCGGACACCTGCAAAACGCAGAGACGGAACAGAAAAGCTGCTGAATTCTTGTAGAACACTGGGTCTCAAACTTTTTCATGTCAAGAACACTCAAATTGATATCTGTATGCTGTATTTGGCCCGCGGAACCCCCATCTGTAAATGTTTTGTGCCTGGGACCCCCAGAACAGAAGATTTATGTAAAAAAAAAACAAAGATTATTCAAAATCTTCCAAACATTCTTTTTTTCCCCCCCAGACGTACAAGTGACGCGCTGTGAGCTTGTATAGTTGCTATTTTTTAAGAAGTAACATATAACATATGGTTAAAGTGGTTAAAATGATAGTGCTATTAACTAATTACGCTGGGGACACCCTGGCCCCTCTTTGAAGAACCACTGCTGACTGACTGCTCAAACTATTTGTGTGACTGTTGATAAAGTGAAGGCATTATTAGGGATGCAACAGTTAATTGATCTAATCCGATTTAATCGATAATAACAAATAATTTGAATTTAATTAAATAATTAAAGGTAGGGTAAGTGATATTTTTTGGTTAAAACAAAAAGTATGTTGTTAAAAGGTTAAAGCACTATATTATGATAGTAATCATTGCTATAGAGTGTTTGTTCAGTAACAGGAGTCTCCCTGTCTCTCCAGCTCTTTAATAAACAGAAAATACATTTTCCGGTAGGTGTCAAAATCTCAGCCAATCAGGAGAAAGTACCCATTTTTAAGCTTAATTTTTATAGTGTTCCAGTTCCAATTTTGCCTGCTCATTTCTTAGTGTCATCACTTCCAATTCCACTTGTTTAATCTATATCCTGATTGAGTTCTCTATCCTGATTGGATAAAATTGGAAATGAAACTGAAACTGAAACGAAAATGCATTTTCTGTTTAATAAAGAGCTGGAGAGACAAGGAGACTCCTTTTACTGAACAAACACTCTATAGCAATGAGTACTATCAGAATATAGAGCTATTTAACACTTATTCTAACCAAAGAAAATCACTTACCCTACCTTTAATTTTGGGGAATTATTATTTCTTTTTTTACTCTGCACTGGTTCTCAATGTAAATCAACAGTAGATTTAGTCAACTAAGATCTTATGCTATTTAGTCAACTAAAACTAAACTAAAAGTTCAACATTTCAAACGACTCAAATATGACAACCTAGTATTTTATTCAATAGACTTTGACTAAAACTAAATCAAACACACACACACACACACACACACACACACACACACACACACACACCTTGACTTTGAGCTGTCTGTTGGGCAGGTCGGTGTACATGGAGTCCCACTGTTGCACCGTCATGCCTTTGAGGGCGAGGATGGCTTCGATCAGCAGCATGTCGGAGATGGCGTCGCCCACCGTCTGCAGAGAGTCACATAACGGTACGACCGTGTTACTTTAACCTTTAACTCAATCCGGGAACGCATGCCGTGTCATTTTAGATTTCTTTGGGCTATTCAAAAATAGCAGATTGTAGATCTGCTATTTTTTTTAAATTGTGCGTGAAGATTTTGCGCAAATCTTTGAATACATATATTTTTTAAGCAAACATTTGTAAAATATGTTGTTCCAGGGACCCCCCAGACGCAAAGATTTGAGTTACAAATGTTTGCTTTAAAAAATATATATATTCAAAGATTTGCTCACTTTTTTCAGATGAGACATGGGAGGACTGTATCAGTGATATCCACCATAGAAGCTTAACATTTCTGGGTCGAGCCCAGCCCGGCCCGGGCCTGGCCGAATTTGTCAAATATTTGTCGAAGCCCGACAAATATGTGTGATATTCTGTTCAGTGTCCGTGATAATTGGCAGTCGCCATTATATGGAGGAGGCGATGCTTCCTTTATCTGTGATCTGTATCCTGAAACACTTGTTGTTGTTGACTTTCCCAAGTTTGTGCATCTACTCTACTATTGGTTTGTGTTCAAGAATGTCTTGTTAACACTAGCATGACTGGGGTTTCATTGTCCCACACACTGCCTGAAAAACGGTCATTTTAATCCCCAAATCAGGCTATAAAAAAACAAACAGTTGCTGCGTGACAAGCTGTATGCTTGTAGATCTGATCTTTTTTCCGCCGCTTTGCAATGAAAGTGAAAGTTGAAAATGGGTTGCCAAATTTTGCGAGAGAAATAAGCAGTCATAGCCGAGGCTAATTTGCAACCCCAGTCCCTGGTTAGACCTTTCTATATAAATATTTACATAATAAAAAATAATTTACAAAAGGACATGCATGAAGCTCTAATCTAAACAAGTATGAAAAGATATTTATATCTGCAAAGTAACTAGTAACTACAGTTTTCAAATAATTATAGTGGAGTAAAAGTACAAGATTTGCCTCTGAGCTGTAGTGGAGTAGAAAATTATTACCATTATAATCTAATTATATATATAATTATAATAATAATAATAATAATAATAGAAAGACGTGAAAAAACAAGCCCAAAGTCGCTTATAATAAGCAGACATGGCAACATAGACTCGCTGCGCAGCAGAGTCTGCTCGTCTACGGGCCGCTCTGCGGGGGGGTCCCGAGGTGTGAACTGCTCTTCCATGGGGGAGAGAGGGTGACAGTGGTCAATTTAGCCGAAATATAACGGCTGGGATGGTATATATGCAGGGGTGCACATAACTTTTTAGGTCTAGTACTCAGAAGAGCACCTGGAGATGTGACTTGGTGCGCAACAAATAAATGCTCCCGTCCCATTTTGTCAACGGGGGGGGGGGTGCAGCTGCGCACAAGAACAAAAAAAAGGACGCTCTTCTTGCAAATTCCGCCGATTTTCGCCGTTTTTTTTTCTCTCACACCGTTTGGTGAAGCCCCCAAGGTTGGTGCCCTGTGCAGCGCTGCTTTTATCCGCCAGATTGGGACGTTCGCGGCATATTTTGCACCATCACGGTGCGTTCATCATCGGTGACGACGAGTGCCTCTAACAGCCGCTGCTGGCTGCGTGCACGCAGCGGGGCAATGCGAGGCGATGCGAGACACTCACACAATCACGTGCAGCATGCATCTCTCCCCCTGCGCCTACTGGCTGTACATGGGGCCGACGGGTGCTTTAGCGTGATTGTTTGAGTGTGGCTTCAGGAAGTATTCCTAGCCTCGATCTCCAGGCTTTTATTTTTTAGTTTTGCTAAAAAATAAAAGCTTGGAAATTCCTGTCCCAGCTGTTGGTACGCAAAAGCGCCTCGCGTCGTCTGATGTGGTGCTCATTTTTTATTTTGGGTGCGCATGCGCACCTGCGCACCAGTTATGTGCACCCCTGTATATATGGTATATATTTCATATTTATAATACGTTTCAGAAAAAAGAAAGAAAAACGGAGATGATTTGAAACAAATATTTAGGAAAAGTCATGAAAGGGGAACTTTCTCAGAGCTTCATGAGAGAAGACAATCCAAGTCTCAAAATCGGTCATATTGATGGCTTAGTCACGCAAGTGTTAAATGTGTACCTGGTTGATGAGGTTGACAGTGTTCTGGAGCAGTGCGGTGGCTCTCTTCCTCTCGTCGTTGGAGTTGGGGTCCACAGCCAGCTGGTGGATCTTCTGTTCAGCCTCCTTACTGAACAACACCTGAACACAACACACACACACACACACACACACACACACACACACACACACACACACACACACACACACACACACACACACACACACACACACACACACACACACACACACACACACACACACACACACACACACACACTGTAGGATATTCTGTTCAGCCTCCTTACTGAACAACACCTGAACACAACACACACGTAATGACACCGACTGTAGGACTTCACATACGTGGACCACCGCAGGCGCTAATAGGAGAATAGGAGATAAGTGAGATTAAGCGCCGAGACCGTAGCCCTACGGTCCGGGTGCTTTACTTTTTTTCGAGAAAAAAAAAAACTTTATTCAATTTTCGGTACGGCACATTTCAGTGTAACACCACCGGAAGTCGGAACTATTTGCGATCCCGTTTTTCGTTTCCCGTCGGCCTCCATTCTAAGGCGCACACTAAAACTCCATTTTAGTCCTTGTAGTTTTTTCTCCTCGCATTTCCCATGTTAACATAAACGCTCAGAACTCAAACATGGCTGCCCCGTTTGACACGTGGTCTGCACTGCTAGACGCAGGCAGATGTCGGCGATGTATGTAAACAAAGCAGAGCTCACTTTTTTGGATTTTAACAAGGTCTATGGCGACGTGAAAAAAACAACAAAAAAAACCTTGGCACTGGTGATTACATTCTGAGATTAGCCCTTGGCAGTGGATGTGTTAAAGGGATAGTTCACCCAAAAAAACTTTTTTTTTCTATTGATTAGTCACCTCATGGAGGCTTTTATTCATTTTGGGGGTGAACTATCCCTTTAATATGGATTAACAGCAGTTAATCTAAACTCCTATAAAAATAGTTTGGAAACGTTATTTCGGTCGGTTATTTCTCCCCTTCAATAAGACCCATTGGTATTGTATTTTATATCGTGGGGAAGGCTGATTAGTGACCTTTACCACGAGGTACAACTTGTAATGATCGTGCATTCGTGGAATGAGCAACAGAGCGCTGGGGATTGAAAGCGGCTTTATGAAAAGGTGAGTTTTCAGAGGGGAATTTAAAACGGGGCACAGATTCAGCAAGCCTCCTCTCCTCGTAAGGGTCCATTTGGTTCCATTTGTACACTCTCAGAGTTATGGGGGTCGTGGAAACCACTGTGCTACACTAAATGGAACAGAGCCTTCAATACCACTGTGTGTGTGTGTGTGTGTGTGTGTGTGTGTGTGTGTGTGGGGGGGGGGGGGTGCGTGCGTGCGTGTGCGTGTGTGTGCATGCATTCCTGTGTGCTACTTACAGTTCCATGGCCGTTGGCCTCAAAGTACACACCGATGTCAAACTGCTGCGCCGCGTGGTGCAGGTGTTTCACTCCTGTCTTAGTGCATCTCACTGTTACCTGAGGTCAGGACACAAGGTACACAGTACAATCATCACTCTGCCAGAGGTTTTTTTTTTTTACTTCCCCCACTGCCAGCATTACATTCAATGTTAAAAAAACATTTTTTAAGTAGTCACAAAATATTTTCCATGATCACCGTCCTCACGGTGATCCCCTTACACACACACAGGAGTCTCGTAGAATCGTGGAAAAAAATAATCCGATTGCGGTAATCCGTTCCATAATTGCAGCCAATTGAAAATAGCAAGTTTCACCCAAAACAACATGGTAAAAAAAAAAGTACACAGGAGCCGAGATACAGGATTTTAAAGTAATAAGTTAACCAAGGAGTGAATGGAGCTAGAAATCTTTGGATCACGATATCTCTGGTTCTGTGTGGATAAATTGAAAAAAAATAAAAATTGAAAAACGGTTATACTCGTGGTTGGGCAGATAACGGGGTATTTTTCCAACAACGAGTATAACCGTTGTTGGTAGGTAATGTGTTAAAAAAGGTAGTGTAAGTGATATTTATTTTTGTTAAAAAGTTAAAGGGACTACACCATGAATTTGAACTTTTCCTTCATTTTGTGTGTGTTTTTGGTCTCCCCTACCTCTCTTCTATCCCCCAAAATACCCCAGTTTGAGCACTCAGGCTTTCATAGCATATCTGGGGTTTTATGTAAATTGGTCTCAAAACAGGCCAGAATGATTTGCCCCTGCACGTGACGTCACAAGCGATACAATCCGTCCCGTTTTTCAGTTCCAACATTAAAAAAAAACATTTTAAAAAAGGTTTTTTTTCTCTCTCTTTCTCTCTTTTTTTATTTTTATTTTTTTACTTTTTCCACACAAAACCAGGAGATAACATGCATGCAAACTGGCTCAATAGCGCCACGTGTCAAATCAGGACAATATGGTATTGCAGGTGAAAGTGCTTTATAAGCCAGAGAGAAGTTAGTTGGACTGAGTATATCTGAGGCTTGATTTAGGCTCAAACCTTTTGAAAAACGTTTGAGGGACATAAACAATATGATATTAAATATTATTATTGTTTTTTTTTTAATGCATGGTGTAGATCCTTCAAAGCTCCATATTGTGATAGCAATCAATGCTATGGAGTATTTGTTCAGTAACAGAAGTCTCCCTGTCTCTCCAGCTTTTTAATAGCCTTGTTCCCAGCCTCACTCATCTGCGAAGAGAAGAGCCTGGTCACGACCTAAACCAGCGAGTGTCTATAGGGACAAGACTTCCGTCGTACGTGTTTCCCCCGGAAACAATATTTTTTTACCAATCACGACACTCGTTTCATTCACGGAAAATGATAGCAGATTTGTAAAGCATCAACGTCATTTCCTTGGGCGGTTACTTCCACCAAATTCAACCACTTCCACCTAGACAACCAAACAGCCCAGGTCTTGCCCAGAGTGGCTTTTTAATGAACAGAAAATACATTTTCAAGTGGGTTGCCAATTTCCTCCAATCAGGAGAGATTACCCATTTATCCGCTTTATTATATCGAGCTCCCAGTTCCAATTTTGTTCAGCTCATTTCCTTGTGTCATCACTTCCAATTTCACTTGTTTATCCTGTATCTTGTGGGTGCTCTCTCTCCTGATTATGTAAAATTGGTATCCCGACCTGAACATGCATTTTCTGTGTGTGCGTGTGTGTGTGCGTGTGTGTTCACCTTCATAGTGTCCTCTAGGTAGCGTGTGGAGCTGCCGTTAGCGTACGCTGTCTGCACCACAGCTATGTTCAGGTCTAGACCAGCCTGTGTGTGTAACAACAAACAAAGGCTAAGTTAGAGAGAGAGAGAGAGAGAGAGACACACACACACACACACACACACACACACACACACACACACACACACACACACACACACACACACACACACACACACACACACACACACACACACACACACACACACACACACACACACAGAGAGAGGGAGAGAGAGACAGAGACAAAGAGAGAGGGAGACAGAGAGAAAGAAAGAGACACAGAGACATATGAAGAGACGTAGACAGGTAGACAGACAGACAGACAGACAGACAGACAGACAGACTAAAGCATAATCAAATCTGACTGAAATCTTTCTATCAGGCAAAGTCCTAATCTGTGATTTCTGAAACAACATAAAAGGAGGGTAAACTAACGCCCTGCTTGATCATACCACGGCATCACACAACAGTATCAAAAGTAGCAGATCTACAAGCTCAAAACGTGGCGCGAAGCGACGCCTTCCGAGCTTGTAGATCCTCTACTTGTGCTGCTTTTGAATTTGAATCCGGAAAAGTAACAGTTTTGGACATAATGACATAATGACATAATTCCACCCGACAAAGACGATACGTGACAGCTGTCTGTATGTCAAAGTTCTCAAATTCTCCCTGAATTTGAGAACGGGGAAAAGGGGGAAAAGTGGAAAGAAGAAAAAAAAAAGAAAACAATATATATTACCCTCCCCAAAAAAAAACAGTTTGTCACCGTCCGACCTTCCGAGCCTGTGTTAAAAAGAAAAACGGGCGACAATGGCCAAAACTCAATCGAAAGTTGCCGTTTTCAAGATGTTTTGGCCATTATCTCTGCTCAAGTTCAAAGCTTGTTGGAATGCGTGACTATGAGGATATTAAACACATAACAGCTTTCTGGGTTTTCGGGCCTATAAGTATGGTTATAGGCTCTATACACAGCAGCCATATTATCACTTCCTTCACAGGTGTTACCAATGATACTAATGAAGGCTCTGTTCCATTTAGTGTAGCACAGTGGTTTCTGGTTTCCACGACCCCCATAACTCTGAGAGTGTACAACTGGAACCAAATGGACCCTTACGGGTCCATTTGGTTCCATTTGTACACTCTCAAGAGTTACACACCTGTAAGGGGCCATTTGGAAGACCATGAGGGTCCCTGGACCCCAACTTTAGACCCACTGGTGTAACAGAGTGTTTCCAGTGAGCCAACATGCACAATATCAGCACCCTGACTCTGTTTGACCAGAATGGAACAGAGCCTTCATTAGTATCATTGGTAACACCTATGAATGTCTTCATAATATGGCTGCTGTGAATAGAGCCTATTGTTCGGGCCTCGGGCCGGCCCAGTAGGGTCCAGTTAGGGACGGGCCTTAATTTTCAGGCCCGTTTGAGCACTCTAGTGTGTGTGACGGTGTGTGACAGAGCACCTGTGTGAGCAGCTCTTTGAGGAAGGTGCTGATGAGAGTTGCAATCTTGTCGCCGTCCAGCAGGTGGAACCGTCCTTCAGGGTCGCTGTAGTAATACACGATGCGGTCGGCGTCTCCGTCGAACGAACAACAACGCTCCCCCACACGCACCTGAATACCTGCGCACACACAAACACACACACGCACGCACACGCACACGCACACACACACACACACACACACACACACACACACACACACACAGACCACTTAAAGTGACTTATAACCACACTACAACACATTACAACAGCGATTAGAATGCATTATAACATTATAATTACAACTATGAGAATTATAGTACACTATAATCCTGGCCAAAAGTAAAAGCCTGTGAGTGACTTTAGGGAGTATTAGGAACCGTATGTCATTACAAAATGCTTTATAATGTGTTATGATAATCGTTGCAAAGCATTATGAGTGCTTATGATTGTTTATAACTGCAATGATACAGTGTTATAAGCAGAGCATAATGCATTTATCCTTGAACTTATTTAAGTCATTATACAGTACTTTATAATGTGACCAAGATCAATCTCCCCCACTGTTTCAGCACGCTGTTGATCAACTGTCTCCACCTAGTGGCCAAACATTGGCCACTAGTCACGAGCAAGTCTCATCGCTCAACAGACTGGTTTGAGTGATTGATTGAATACTTTAATAGTCAATAATTTAACCAGCACGTTTAGGCGAAAAGGATAACACAAAAAAGGGCCTGGGGACTAGATTCCATTGTGGTCCTATGTATTCAAGTCATCAACAGAGCATAGAATATGAACACAATAATACATCCTCTCATCTCAATGGGAGAACTTACAGGACATTAATATTTATGTCCACGTTTTCTGACGGATGCTTTTTCAGGCCATTTTAAAAGAATCCAGTGTTCTGCGAGTGCCGCACTATGAGCTTGTAGATCTGCTATTTTTGAAAAATCGTGAAAATGTGTGCAAATCTTTGAATATAACATTTTTAAAGCGAACATTTGTCAAATATTTTGTTCCAGGGACCCCCCCAAAATGCAAAGATTTGAGTTACAAATGTTTGCTTCAGAAAATATATATTCAAAGTTGTTTCAAAAATAGCAGATCTACAAGCTCATAGCGCGGCACTGAGTGCCGCGCTATGAGCTTGTAGATCTGCTATTTTTGAATAGCCAAAGAAATCTAAAATGACAGCGATGCGTTTCCCGATTGAATGGGTTAAATTTGTTTTACTGCATTTCACAACCAATGCAAAGACTTGAGGGCGCGGTCGATACCAGGGTGGTGGTATCAGGATTAGTTTTTAAAGCAGTTGGACGTAGTCTGCTCATTTCTTTCTTCCAATTTCACTACTGCAACAAACACACTATCACTCTTTTAATCATACTCTAAGTATGATTAATATTAACACTTATTTTCTTACAACTAAAAACTAAACAAAGAAAATATCTTACAGCAACTTCACCTGAGTTTTTTATGCAAAGATTTGAGTTACAAATGTTTGCTTCAGAAAATATATATTCAAAGTTGTTTCAAAAATAGCAGATCTACAAGCTCATAGTGCGGCACTGAGTGCCGCGCTATGAGCTTGTAGATCTGCTATTTTTGAATAGCCAAAGAAATCTAAAATGACAGCGATGCGTTTCCCGATTGAATGGGTTAAATTTGTTTTACTGCATTTCACAACCAATGCAAAGACTTGAGGGCGCGGTCGATACCAGGGTGGTGGTATCAGGATTAGTTTTTAAAGCAGTTGGACGTAGTCTGCTCATTTCTTTCTTCCAATTTCACTACTGCAACAAACACACTATCACTCTTTTAATCATACTCTAAGTATGATTAATATTAACACTTATTTTCTTACAACTAAAAACTAAACAAAGAAAATATCTTACAGCAACTTCACCTGAGTTTTTTTTCACTGTTCTAGCTCCTACATTGAATCCTACACATGGCAACGCGAGACTAGTGAAAAATGAGCTGACAGCCCAAAGGTTATTAGATCATTCATATCTGTGTCGTATTATCAACTTCAAAGTCGATAATACGACAAAGTTATCAAAGTTTAGGGTGCATAGTTCACTTTCTACTTATGTGAATCATCCTCCTCATTCAGATCAATAATCGGAAGCTGCCAGGGGACATAGACACACCCTTAAGTAATAGATATCGTCTCTGTCGGATGGAAAACCGTTTCTTTTCGGGATTTAAATACAAAAATAGCAAAAGTAGCCGATCTACAAGCTCAAAACGTGTCGCTTACCGCCGCGTTTCAAGCTTGTAGATCTGCTACTTTTGATGCTTTCGAGCGACACTGTAGTGTGATCAAGTAGGGGGGCGTTCATTTACGAAAAAACACAAGAAGTTCAAATATGGAGATAAGAGGTTTCTGCCCGACAGCAACAATATATTTAATGACATCAATGACACAAGCCTTGTAACAGCATCGGTAAAAAGTTGTAAGACGTTCTAAAAAGGTGTGTCTTGGTCAGGCAATTGGTGCACAGATCATAACGCTACTGTTGTGAGCCACGTGGACCCACGAGTGCGATTCCGACACCGGCCCTGTCATGTCTCTCCTCTGGCAGAATCGAGTTTTATCGCATGAGCCAATCGCATGAACCCTAGCGACCCTATTCTGTGGGTTGCAATGCATCGTGAGCTTGTAGACCTGCTGTTTTTGCCCTAAGAGATTTGATACTGAGGGTAAAATAATTTTAATGGGTTGGCCCCAGTTTACTTTTTTGAATTAAAACTATGGGTGAACGAGCCTTCACAGTTGCAGCCACCACTCTATTAATCTCTCAAGAACAGATTCTGCTCTGCGTTTGAATCTGTCGGGGGGGTTCGTCATATCGCGTGCACACTGGCCTACAAGTGGGCGTGCCGTGCCTTCAGATCAGGAAGCAGGCCGTGCTTTACCCAATCAAATGTAGTGGGCAGGATTTACGTGTCTGCCGATCCTTCCCCACTAGAAACAAACCGAAACTCATTTAACAATAGCGTCCTCGGAGCAGACAAAACCACGGAAAGATGTTCACATTTTAACATGCTCTTTCATCATAGAAACAAGTGGGCTTATAACCAAAACGATCCATGTTCTCTGGGAGAAGTGGTGTTAGTGTTCCGTGTAGAAATATTGTTAGAGGGAATGAAAACAGTCGCACCACCAGAAGTGAAAGGCTGAAGGCAGACCAAAACCCTGGTTTCCTTGCGTACGTGTGCTACGTCGACTTCCTCCCAGAGCCAAGTGAGATAGTAAAAAAATCACACCCTGTGTGAAGGTAGCGGCGCCTTTGAATACATTATGTCATCGATATGTGTTTATAATGTGTTTATAGCCATGTGTCATGTGAAGCTTGACCAATCACTTTGTTGACGGGTCTGACCAATCAGAGCGTCGACGACAGATAAAGTTAAATTGAGGATCTAACTTTAAATAACTTACCTAGAAGGAGACTTTAGCCAAATAAAAATATATACAAAAAAAAACATGAGGAAATAAAAAATAAACCTTGACATCATAGTGATGTCATGAATAGTCCCCTTGCCTGACAAATCACAACCTTGACGGGCCTGACCAATCAGAACCTTGACGGGCCTGACCAATCAGAACCTTGACGGGCCTGACCAATCAGAACCTTAACGGACTCTTGGATTCTCGATCGTCTCTATCAAACCATTCTGTCATAACGGATGACTGGGTCCCGAACTCAGACTTTCTATACATTCACCCTTCATCTGTTCTTGTATCTTTCTCTTTCTATTCGTCATATTAACTTTAAATAACTTACCTAGACGGAGACTTTAGCCAAATGAATAATAAGATGAAGTCATTGTCATCGTTTATATAGACATCGAATTCTATATTCATGACATCATAGTGATGTCATGAATAGTGACCAATCACAACTTTGGCGCACCTGACCAATCAGAACGTTGACGCACCTGACCAATCAGAACGTTGGCGCACCTGACCAATCAGAACGTTGACGCAAAAGCCAGGCATAGAGGGCTAATATCCGCTCTATACCTAAAGGTATAGAGCGGCTAGCGCCGCTAAAAAGAGGGCGCTGTTTTTCCTTTTCATTTGGCGATGGGTTCCCGGATTGCCACTCTATAGAATCACCTTCCCCCAGTTATATTAAAAACAATGTGATATAAAACGATAAAAACCCACTTGTTTCATAAGCGTTTTGTTTAGTAATGTGTCTTTGCCAACGGATTTATCCTGTTTTTAACATCCCGATTTGAACGGGTTTTTTAATGTAATGTATGTAACTAGAAGTTCGGGCCGCGTAGCGGCCCGAACGTCTAGCGTGACGCGTCGTTCACTTTGCAGTGCCACCTTACAGGCACCTCACAGTGTGAGAGAGAGTTTTGTGCTCTCCTAAATCCACGGCAGGCTTTGAAAGTACCCACTTCAGAAAGAGGTGACGTGCATCACCTCTCCAATGACCAAAACCCACTATGGAAGCCGTCGAACTGGTGCGATCTGACGGCATCCTAGAATTTATAGGTAGGATGTGATGTCATGCGTGATGTCATGCTGTCGTGAGATTACGTCACACTGGCGTGATGTCAGATTACGTCACACTGGCTACATACATACTGACAACCGACATTCAAATTGTATATAAGATAGATAGATGCTTTCAAAAGTAGTTTATATATATAATTCCACCTCATGGTACCCCGTCTCTCTACTCTCTCCTATCTGACAAAAATGTATCATAGAATGCTGAAAACACGCTGTCTGTTTATATTATTATAATTATTTATTAATTATATTAATTATTATTATAATTTTCCTGTTAAAGGAAAAAGGGTTAAGTGTCTTTGGTCAGGGACACTTCGACACATAAATACTGGTCAGACCGCTGGCAAACCAGTGACCTTCTCCAAACACCAAGTACCCGTGGGTGTGGGTTGAGCTCAGTTGTTGTGCCTTGACGTGGTTGAGCTTTCATTGGCTTCTGGTTGCTATAATACTTTTGTACTTTTACTCAAGATTTTGAATTCCGGACTTACTACATTTGAGTACGTACTTCTTCCACCGTTGACTGTATAAATTGTAAAGGGTAATACCTGTGGAGGGTCGTTGTTGCACCTTGACGTAGTCGGCACCACACTCGTGGTTGAGCTGGCCCGCGCTGCCGTCGTTGAACAGGGAGATCTGCAGCTCTTTGTGCAGGTGTGCCTCCATCTCCCGCACCTTCAGGGCCCCGATGCCGTTGGCCCCGTCCACCGACAGACGCTTCTGGTCGTCCGTGCGGTTCGGCGCCTGAAGGGGATATACATATACTGTCTCTCCGTATTTTCACTTTTTTCGTCACACAAAGTAGCAAAAATAGCAGATCTATTGAGCTTGTAGATCTGCTATTTTTGCTATTTTTGAATTGGAATCCTGAAAAGTAACATTTATATTTAATTTCAAATGCATTTAGTAATACTCATGTTAACTTTATGAACTTAAACACAAATACATTGGACATAAAAAATATTCTAATACTAGTCATTAAAGTAATACTAGGTAACTTTTTCAACAAAACTAAAGTTAAATTGTATATCTTTTGTGAGTGGCGAAAGTTTCACAACACCCACTCCATGAATTTCACCCCCGAAAGCCTTTTATACATATATTTTCAATTGAACGGTGATAGGGGTGTCTTTCCCGCGAAAATGACGTCATGTAGCCGGAAAACGGCCTGCAGTGACGGTAATGACCAGCAGAGGCTGCTAAACATCGTTATTTGTGGACCTGCACTGTATAACTTTAAGCTACTAATATAGACTGAAGTAATGAAAGCGGGTCATGTTTGCATGTTTGGAATTGTAACAGCTGAAATCAATAATATATCAGTATATTATATAATATATACCGATATTAACCTGCGGGCCGCATTAAGTGAAGGTTGGGGGCCGCATGTGGCCCCCGGGCCGCCAGTTGCCCATGTATGTCATGTAGGCAAAACACAAAAACATCTTTTTAACAAAAAAAAACGACTTAAAAAACATAAGTCAGGGGCAAGGTGGTGCAGTCTGTAGCGCTGTCGCCTCACAGCTAGAAGGTCCTGGGTTCGATCCCCGCCTCGGACGCTGTGGGCGTGTTCTCTCCTCCACGTCGTCAGTGCCCATACCCTAGGTGGGGTTGGCGAAAGGTCCTTTCTGTGTGGAGTTTGCATGTTCTCCCCGTGTCCCCAAGGGTAGGTAGGTAACCTCACAAAAAAACATTCAGTAATTCTGGTCTCTATACTGCCTCCATCCGGGAGCCTGATGGAGGGGAAAGGAACTGGTTGGTAATAACGTGTCCACGTGCTACAGTACGTCCTACCGGGGAAACTCCCCCCTGTCAGGTGATAAGAAGCTCCTCATGCGTTGAAGGAAGCTCGGTTCGGGGCTCTCCTCAGGCTGGCAGAGGGAGAGTAGCGCCCAGGATTACATGCTTAGGCAGTTGGCACTGGGTGAAAAAATGGGTTACAAACTTGTGGGATAAAAAAGACCAAAATGTGGGGAAGGAAATACATTGTTCAATGGTGTCTGCCATCAGGTCGGACAGTACACTTTTAAAAGCGTGATCACGTCCTTAAGCTTCAGTCTGCAAGTGCGACTTGCAGCTAATTAAAAAAAAAAAAAACACACCCAGTGTGAAGTGAGCGGTGTTATTTAGAAACAACAGTGGTCATCAGTGATGGAAGCTCACTTAAAAAAAAAAAAGGATTTATTGAAGTGCGTGGTGCTATTTATAGGTTATTATTTCATCATGCGTCTCGCTAGCCAATCAAAGCAAAGGGTCTGAATAGAGTCAGCCAATCACGGTACGGCGAAAAGGGTGTGAATAGAGCCAGCCAATCACAGTACAGGGAAAGACGAATTCCCCACCCCACTTATAGGAGCGGCTACACCGCTCAAAAATGGTAAGAGAAAGATTGAAAGATAAAAAAGGGGAGGCCAGACAGGCCAAGTACATAAAAAGGAAACAAGGACGGCGTAGAAAAGAGGTCACATGGTCGTATATATCATGCTTTGCACCCACATGACATGTTTCCATTCAACATTTAGCCAAATTCTATACTTCATTTTGTTAAAAAACAACAACCTGTTAAAAACAACAACCAAAAAAACTGGACATTTGGGCGTATGAGTGGAGCTAGGGTAAAGTCAAATAAATACCGTTTCTCTCTTTCTAAAAGGAAAGTTTGTTACTTCTCTCTCTCTGCCTGTTTAGCTCCGCTGTCACCGTCAACTCAGCGCATGAGTAGCACGGCTTGGGTAATGAAGTCGTGCCGTTAAGTACTGGGAGCTGATGATAGGTGTTGCGCTCCACCTCAGCAATCCATCTCGCAGGGGTCTAGTCTAGTGCATTAGAAAGTGGATGGAAACCCCTTCTCCCCGTTCTCGGGGCCAATACCGACAATAAGCCACTCCGATTGGCTTACTTACTTTACAATAGGCTCTATGCACAGCAGCCATCTTGTGGAGAAATTCACAGGTGTTGTCAATGATACTAATGAAGGCTGCTGTGAATAGAGCCAATTAGATCAGTTGTCCATGACGTATAACTTCAAATCTGGGCACGGTTTCAGCCCGATCCATACCATGTTACAGGTCTGTAACTCGGAGAGTCTAACAGTACGTACAAATGGAACCAAATGGACGATCTACAAGCTCACAACGCGACGCGTTGTGAGCTTGTAGATCGGCTATTTTCAAATAAAATATTGCGGGGGGAAATTATAATAAGCAGATCTGGCAACCCCTCTGCCTGCGAACCCTAAGCTCCGCAGCAGGTGCGCCGCCTGTGCTTGTGGATGGTCAGCATGCAGTAGGGACAGGTGTGCGTCACGTCGGAGAGGTCGTCCATCAGACAGGGGATCAGGGAGCAGCTGACGGGCACCCAGGGCGCCTCCACGAGGCACGGCGCCCAGCACGGCGCGAAGACGCACAGGACGCAGAAGAGCGCGTTCAGGAGGCCCGCGTGGTACTCCAGGTTGGTGACGATCTCGCGCTCGCACTGCGGGCACACCGTCCCCACCGCTTTGGTCCTGAAGCTCACCTGTCCGTGCGGAGGGAAGGCGTTGACGTGCGCCCGCGGTGCCGGCGCCGGCGTGGGTCCCTCCTCGACCCCCCCCTCCGGGACGTGGTGGTGGGGGAAGAGGGCCAGGGAGGCCTCGTAGGAGGGCGGCGGACCTTCTGGAGGAGGACGGGCCGATCCCGCGGGAGCTGCTGCTGCTGCTTCAGAGGCGACCGGTTGATCATCGTCGGTCTTCAGATCGTTGAGTGGAGGAGGCGCGCTGGGATCTCCGGGGTAAGGAGGAGGGGGTTCGCCGCCGGGCATGCTGGCCGGGTTGAGAAGTCCTATTAATCAGAAGTCCTATTAATCAGGGAGGGGAGCTCTCGATATGGTCCTCGGAGGTTTCCCTGGCTCTGCTGCCGTTACTGGACCCCTTCTCCGTTGGTCAAACCGAGAAGTAAGGCAATCGTCAAGTTGCTGCCTCGGCTTCCTAAAAAACCTAGGGTTCCTTTTCCTTTATGGCTCTTTTACTTCTATGGTTCACTTGCTTTGAATCTCCGATGTTGTATGTATGAAATGTATGCCGAATGTACGGAAAAGCCTAATATAGGCTCAGGTCTGACGTCACATGCAATGCCTGTCTAACTACTACTAACGTATTTTTTAGCGGCGCTAGCCGCTCTATACCTTTAGGTATAGAGCGGATATTAGCCCTCTATACCTGGCTTTTGCGTCAACGTTCTGATTGGTCAGACACGTCAACAAAGTGATTGGTCAAGCTTCACGTGACACATGGCTATAAACACATTATAAACACATATCGATGACAAAATGTATCAAAGGCGCCGCTACCTTCACACAGGGTGTGATTTTTTACTTTAATTCGGGAACGATCCAAGTTGGGAATGCATGCCCCACCCTTTTATGCAACACCCGTCACGCTTGCTGGGTCGGAGCACCCAGTGTGGTACCCACCACTATACCCCCGACTTACTAAATGTGGAGTTATGGGGATCCCTGATGTCATCATAAACTGTTGATGACGTGCATGGTCATAAATGGGAGAGAGATTGCCCTGTGAAAGAATGGATTTCTATTGTGCCCGCTACCGCTTGTATAACGGCGCAGCGGTTGACGCAAAGCTCGGCCAATCCACTAAGCCGATGGGTTGGGCTGGCCAATCAGTGAAGCCGATGCCTACAGCCCCCCCCTACACACATACAGAGAGATCCAGTGGGTCCTCCACAGACCTGCAGACAGACAGACGGCTACAGATACAAGGAGGGAGAAAATTCTAGGACGTGTGGGGATTTGTCCAGGTCGTTTTAGGGAAGTAAGTAAGCCTTGCCGAGCCATGAGGCCCATAGGGCAGGAGCCTGTGTCTCCTGTTTCTGTAGCGTGAGGCGGCTTGATGCACAAGTACACCTCCCAGCCATGATGTACAAGTACATCCCCAGGACATGACGCTAGTACTGTATGTGGCAGGGACTTACCACCAATCAAACCCTTGGTGCTGAGTGCCAAGCAGGGAGGCATTGGTTCCCATTTTTGGGGCGGTGTAGCCGCCCCCTATAAGTGAGTTTTGGACACCGACCAAAAAATGTGTATACCCCCTAACCCTTCCATTGTTAACACATTGCCTGCCAGAGTTTTTTCAGAAAAGTCTGTAGCCTCTGCCAGGGTTTTGCCATGATTTTGGTACCTGTTCGCGTAGCCACAGATTTTTTTCCTCCAGTATGATTGATCCCCAGATGGTTTCTAATCACAGATGAGATTCAGGTGTGGTTTCACAAATGTCAACGAGGTCATTTTGACCTCGTTGACATGTTTGGTTGATGTTTCAATATAGCTCAAAAGCAGTAGTTTTAAACCAAAAAACAAAGTGAATTGTTTGTCCGTTTGAATTTTAACATTGAAGTGAATGGAGCAGCAAATCTTCGAACATTTTTAGCTCCTAATCTGTTCATAATTCGACAAGGGTTGAAATTATAAAAAAATGCAAAAAAATAAAATAAAAAAAAATTTTTGAAAAAAAAATTTTTTTTTTTCCTTTTTTCCAACAGCTGATAATTAAAAGACGTATATATACGTCTTTGGCAGCTAATGTGTTAATGCAAATCGATACTTTTGCAAAGTCAGCCAATCACATTACAGCTAGTGTCATCACCACTAACTGTAATGTGATTGGCTGACTTTGCAAATTCAGGACTGTGATTGGCTAGCGAAACACATGACACATATAGCCCTATGAATTGCAGTATGGACTTTAAAAAAAGTCATTTTTCCTTTTTTTAAGTGAGTCATGTTGTGATGACCACACACCGGCCACTTCACACTGGGTGTGATTTTTAAGAGTCTTTGTCTTTGGTATGACCCGGCCGGGGATCGAACCCCAACCTCCCAGTCTCAGGGCGGACACTCTAACCACAAGGCCAATTTTAGGGGAGGCTCAGATAGCTCACATAGTGTTGATGACATGGGGGTACAATGCCCTTGCCTTATAGTCCAACATCAGTGTTTTGTACGTGGTGCGGGTAGCAACCAGAACAAGCTTAAAAGGTTGGGTAAGTGATATTTTTTGGTGAAAACATTTTTTTTTGTTAAAAGGTTAAAGCACTATATTCTGATAGTAATCATTGCTATAGAGTGTTTGTTCAATCAGTACCAGGAGTCTCCCTGTCTCTCCAGCTCTTTAACAAACAGAAAATACATTTTCAGGTACGTGACAACATTTCAGCCAATCAGGAGAGAGTACCCATTTATCAGCTTCATTTTTATAGTGTTCTAGTTCCAATTTTGTCTGCTCATTTCTTTGTGTCATCACTTCCAATTTGACTTGTTTAATCTATATCCTGTCTGACATCTCTGTCCTGATTGGATAAAATTGGTATCCTGACCTGAAGATGCATTTTCTGTTTAATAAAGAGCTGGAGAGACATGGAGACTCCTGTTACTAAACAAACACTCAATATCAATGAGTACTATCAGAATATAGAGCTATATAACAATTATTTTAACCAAAGAAAATCCCTTACCCTACCTTTAAATAGATTTTTACCGACCTGAAAACCATGCACGTGAAAACAGGGATGGGACGTTTAAGCTGTTAACCCGGTACACACAGTGTAGTACACACTCATTCGGTTTTACAAAGTGACCCTCAGCAGTTATCTGACTGGATTCAAACAATGTGCGAGCAAGCCACGGATCCAGCACATACTGTAAGACCACGCTCCGTTGTCTAGTATGGAAATCGCTTTGAGTCTGTCTTGTCAGACACCCCCCCCCCCCCCCCCACCCCACAGACAACTTCTCCTCGGTTCTGCACGAATAGAGATGGGCAATATTATCGGGCGATTATCGTTGAAAAGCATCCGTTTTGCATTGCCTGTTAGGAAGTGTTTTTGCATGCGATGCTCTTACATTCCTGGTGAGCTGAATAAAGGCCTTGGACAGTTTACTGTAGTATCCCTCCACCGTGGCCTCGCCGTAGTCCCCCTGTGTGTTCTGACAGCGCACCATGTAGTGCAGCTGTGGGGTGGTCACCAGACCATAGTCTGGAGGAGAGGAGAGGAGAGGAGAGGAGAGAACGACAGAACATTAAAACAATTATATTAATGATACTGAACTGGATGTACTTAAGGTGGTGTAAGTGATATTTATTTGTTAAAATAAGTGTCAAATAGCTCTACACTCATAGTAATCATTGCTAAAGCCAATCAGGAGGAGAGAGATAAGTTAAATCGGAAGTGATGAAACAAAACCAAAAAATAAAGTTTCAAGTCCATTGTGACCAAATTGGAACTGGAACACTATAAAGCTATAAAGTTCATAAATGATCCTTTTGGGGATCTCTCTCCTGTAGGCTCTATTCACAGCAGCCATATTATGAAGACATTCACAGGTGTTACCAATGATACTAATGAAGGCTCTGTTCCATTCTGGTCAAACAGAGTCAGGGTGCTGATATTGTGCATGTTGGCTCACTGGAAAGACTCTGTTACACCAGTGGGTCTACAGTTGGGGTCCAGGGACCCTCATGGGCTTCCAAATGGCCCCTTACAGGTGTGTAACTCTGAGTGTACAAATACGGGTCCATTTGGTTCCATTTGTACACTCTCAGAGTTATGGGGGTCGTGGAAACCACTGTGCTAGACTAAATGGAACAGAGCCTTCATTAGTATCATTGGTAACACCTGTGAAAGAAGTGATAACATGGCTGCTGTGCATAGAGCCCAAAAGGTATTTTATCTTTACTAAAAAGATGGAGAGACGTTGAGAACCAGTGTTACTGAACTGAGCTTTAAGCTTTTAACAAACAGAATATTACGTTTTCCCCCTAAAAAAGAATCAACAAAAAAATGCACTTACCCTACCTTTAACCATAAATAATCCATTACACACTCAGGGATACAGTATACTGTAGTAGTGTCACTAGGTTACCTTTGCTCTGACCACTGAGGGCAGACACTCCATCCAACACAGCCTGGGACAGAATCGCACTGCTGCTCCTGGAATGACAAGAACAAACAGGACAGGTGACATTGTGGCTTAGACCTGTTTATTAGTCAGAAATGTAAAACAGCACAAGGTACAGTTAACCCATTAACTCATTCAGTGCCAATGACGTCGCCGACGTCACGTTTTTTATAAGCCCAGAGTGCCAATGACTAGCCTGGGACCAGACGAATCTGCGAGTGGGTCTGGCACCGCTCCATAGAGAATCCATTTCCTGTCCCAGAAGACGTGGGGCACCAATCAGGGCCCAGTATTCGAATATGGGCGACTGTAATTGGTAGTTGGTTGTAGGTCTAACCAATTGCGTCGAGGGACATTGTTTTGATCCCGCCCCTTGGGAAACAAAACGTCCTCATGGAAGCACCAGACTCATATCCATGCAGTGATATAGTCTAGCTACGCCAGGCTAGCCAATGACGTCGCCAACGTCATTCTTTTTTTTTTTTTTTTTAAATGTTCAGAACCCAAGATATCATGATTTGAAGATTTGCTGCTCCATTCACTTCTTGTTTAACTTCTTACTGAAAAAGGCTGTATCTTGCTTCCTAAGCACTTTTTTTTTACAATGTATTTTTGGCCTTGGCACAGGGATGATAAAGCCAGAAATAAGTTTGGCACTGAATGTGAGGTGCCAGAGGTTTATAAAAAAAATGTACGTTGAGTGCCTGGATTTTTAACCATTTTTGAACCTTTTTCAAGTAGTCACAAAATATTTTCAGTGATCACCGTCCTCACGGTGATCCCCTCATTACACACATAGAGGTCTCATACAATCAGGGGGGAAAAATTAAAAACATTCTGTAATCCGAATAGTTGCAGCCAGTTGAAAATAGTCAAATTAACATTGTAAAAAAAAAAGTACACAGGAGCAGAGATACAGGCTTTTGAAGTCATAAGTTAACCAGGAAGTGGATTCAAGTCTAAATCTTCGAAAAATGATATCTCCTTTTCAAAAACCGTATATATACGGTTTTGGCACCCAATGTGTTAAGACCGGGAACGCATCTGTGTCATGTTTTGATTTAAGCTAAAAAGCATTATTTTACACTTTGGCTATTCAAAAATCGTGGAAATGTGTGCAAATCTTTCAATATATATTGTTTTAAAATGAACATTGTAACTCAAATCTTTGCTTCTGGGGGGTCCCTGGAAGAAAATATTTTGAGATGGGCTCGGCAGCCAAATATATATAATTTTGGGGGTCCTTGACATGGAAAAGTTTGAGCACCACTTATATAGAAACATACGTTTTTTCCGAATACTGTTGGGATTTAGAAGACATTTGTAGAATCGGCTTCAGGTCTTAATGGGTGAAGGATAACACAAAAAATACCTGGGGACTTTCCCGGGGGGGGGGGGTCCCAACATAGCATAACAAATGTACACAATAATACATGTCATCAACAAATACAAAATGCTAATATAGTGTGTTGTGTTTGTTGATAACATGTATTATTGTGTTATGTACAAAGGAGAAAAAGGAAAAACTGCGGCAGTGAATGACACCTCCTTTCTATGGGAATTTGCATTTAAACTCCCCTGGTGGCCTCCTGATGGATGTTTTTTCAGGCCTTGTAGATCTGCTATTATCGCCAAATATTTGTCTCAGAAGAGGGACACTAGAGCAGTGTTGATTTCGTCGACCAAAACTATGACGAAAAATGTTTGTCGACTACATTTTTTTCACTTGACTAAAACTAAATAGAAACGAAATAAAAACTAAGCTACGATGACTAAAACTAAGACTAAATATATTGACAATTTTGTCAACAAATAAAAACTAGACTAAAATGTTAGTGAGGGACTAGTGGAGAAAAGAGCCAGTAGAACTGAAAGACAAGTCATTTTATGTTTGGTTGCGCTCGGGTGTTGTGCTCTGAAAATAGCAGATCTACAAGCTCACAACGCGTCGCACCGCGACGCGTTGTGAGCTTGTAGATCGGCTATTTTCAGCAAGAACCAAGTGTAGAATCAGCCATCACGACGCCATCAAGGCACCACCAACATACATGTTAGTCGACTAAATCAACTGTACATTAAGTCGACTAAAACTAGACTAACAGTAAAACATTTCAGGTGACTAAAATATGACAAAAACTAAATGCAATTTTATTCAAAAGACTATGACTAAAACTAAATCAAAATTTGCTGTCAAAATCAACACTGCGCTAGAGTTCACGTGGTTAGGAAGCACTGTCCCGAGGTATGAAGTCAAAAGGCCCTGATCAAAGTGTAGCGACATACCTGGTGTCTCTGCCCACAAAGACGCTGGCTTCCTGCGACATGTCGATGTCCTCTTTGTCCACCACGTCCCCGAGAGCGCCCAGCAGGTGGTCCTGCTCGGCGTTGGCCATCTGGGTGGCGTAGCCCTCCCACGCCACCGTCACCATCTCCCCCATGGGGTCGATCAGCTTCACGCCGTTGTCCTCCTGAAGGAAGAACAATGGTAGAATGATAGGGGAATGTCATCGTTAGGAAGCACGCGCACAGAGAGTAAACGTGTGCAGTAAACGTGAAAGAACGGATTGTAAAGTTACAGTAAGTTAAAAAAGAAGTGAGGTTTGACTGGATGCAACTTGGACTTGACACCTCGCCAGTGGTGGAAAAAGTACACAAACGTTTTCCTTAAAGGAGAGATCCAGTCCTTTTAGGTGTTTGCTTTGATGAGTCGCTAATCACTCACCAACATACCAGGGGCAGTTCATGCAGAACGACGTGGAAGCTAGTCCTCGGCGTTGCCAGATTCTGTGAGAGAAACAAGCAACCAGCTCCATGTCGGTCTGCATGAACGGCAGCTCATAAGGGACATTCAGTGCATGTTTGAGTGTCAGGACACTGCATAATGAGGATAAGTGGGGAAAAAAACTTTGGAGGTGCTAAAATAGGCGATTTTCGTTTATACACATTACTCCATTATGCCAGTGGAAGGGGTCTCCACAATGGACAACAGGGGCTTCTATGAAAAAAATCAACTGCCCCTGGTATGTTGGTGAGTGATTAGCGACACATCAAAGCAAACACCTAAAATGACTGGATCTCTCCTTTAAGGAAAAGTATCAAGACCTTCCCTCCGCCT
Source organism: Gymnoscopelus microlampas (assembly GCF_963454915.1). Taxonomy (NCBI): domain Eukaryota; kingdom Metazoa; phylum Chordata; class Actinopteri; order Myctophiformes; family Myctophidae; genus Gymnoscopelus; species Gymnoscopelus microlampas. Next base: position 5,474,205 of record NC_139953.1, on the reverse strand, counting down.
ACTCCACTATCATGCCACTCCGCATGTTTCTCTTAATGTATTTTTTTTGTCGCATCGCGACACATTGTGAGCTTGTCTGCTATTTCCACTATTTTTGAAAATGTTTTCGACATGGAAATGATTATGACGATTATGTGAAATAATTGCGATTATCCTCCTATCCTCCTATAATATGACAAACCTCTGTAGTGGTGTAGTGCGTGGTGAGGCCAAAATTGGTTCCGCCCAGTTAGGGTCCATTTGGTTCCATTTGTACACTCTCAGAGTTACAGACCCATAAGGGTCCATTTGGTGCCTAATCTATCATTTAGCTGGGGACCCCCTGGAACTCCCTCAAGGACCCCTGGGGGTCCCCGGACCCCACTTTGAGAACCAATGGTCTAGTCTCAAATAATTGTGACAGGCCTGTTGTACATGAACACTGCAATGCAAAATGACCCAGGAGGAACTTTGCAGTAAAAACACAAAGATATTGGGGGGGGGTGGATCTCTTTTTGTTACCTCTGGGTTGTGCGACGCAGTGACCATGACTCCGATGGTGGCCCGGGTCTTCTTGGACCTCAGCGCGGCCAGCAGGCCCATCCTGAACATGACGTGGTCCAGCCGTCCGGCGTGGGTCCTGAAGCCGGCCGTGCCGTACTGCAAAACCAAGCCTGCCGGCTTTGGATGCAGCGTGGACTTCAGGGACACTTCCTCAAACTGGGCCATCGCTGAGACATACCAAAACATCAAAACAACATGAAAAACCTGATCGGTAAATGGCAGTGGTGTAAACGTAACTAAGTACTATACTTAAGTACAATTTTGAGGTATTTTTTTTACTTTACTGGAGTATTTCCAATTGTCTATACTTTTTACTTCTACTCCACTACATCTCAGGGGTAAATATTGTACTTTTACTCCACTTTAGTTACTAGTTACTTTGCAGATGTAAATTATTACACTATAAAACATGCATTAACCACTTTAGCCCTATTTTGTACCTAGGCTCTTTGAAAATAGCCGATCTACAAGCTCACAACGCGTCGCGACGCGTTGTGAGCTTGTAGATCTGCTATTTTCAAATATTTTAGTACTTTTACTTTTGGTACTTTTATTCAAGTAAATGTTGAATTCCGGACTTCTACTTGTAACAGAGTACTTCAGCACTTCAGTTTGTCACATGACAATAGCAGAAAGCAAAGCAAAATGCTTTAAATTCTAATGGAATAAAGCAGGTTGTTGTTACAGCCATGGAGACGGAGGACAAAGTTTACATGAAGAGCTATCAGAGGTATTATAAAATACATGATCAGCTCAATAAAGTTTAATCTGAGCTGACAGCGTCAATGCTGGACACACCCAAAGCTACACAACACAACACATTCACTACACAACACAACACAAGAACACATACACAGCACAACAACACATTCACTACACAGCACAAGAGCACATACACAACACAAGAACACATACACAACACAACACAAGAACACATACACAACACAACACAACACAACATACACAGCACAACACAACAACACATTCACTACACAGCACAAGAGCACATACACAACACAGCCAAGCACACAAACACAACACAAGAACATATACACATACACATACACAACACAGCACAAGAACACATCCACAACACAAGAACATATACACATACACATACACAACACAGCACAAGAACACATACACACTGTTATAGTGAATGAATGTTTAGATAAACATATAAACATGGTGTTAGTGTATATTATTAATTTTATCATCTCTTACTGTTATAGTGAATGAATGTTTAGATAAACATATAAACATGGTGTTAGTGTATATTATTAATATTATTATCATGTCTTACTGTTATAGTGAATGAATGTTTAGTTAAACATATAAACATGGTGTTAGTGTATATTATTAATATTATTATCATCTCTTACTGTTATAGTGAATGAATGTTTAGTTAAACATATAAACATGGTGTTAGTGTATATTATTAATATTATTATCATCTCTTACTGTTATAGTGAATGAATGTTTAGTTAAACATATAAACATGGTGTTAGTGTATATTATTAATATTATTATCATCTCTTACTGTTATAGTGAATGAATGTTTAGTTAAACATATAAACATGTTTTTAGTATTATTAATATTATTATCATCTCTTACTGTTATAGTGAATTAATGTTTAGTTAAACATATAAACATGGTGTTAGTGTATATTATTAATATTATTATCATGTCTTACTGTTACAGTGAATGAATGTTTAGTTAAACATATAAACATGGTGTTAGTGTATATTATTAATATTATTATCATGTCTTACTGTTATAGTGAATGAATGTTTAGTTCCTGCTTCTCTCTGCTCTCATCTGTGCGACGTGGCTGCAGACACTTCCGGGTGTGTGACGCCATACGTACGTACGTGCCCCGCCCCTTTTCTTTTGACGTCCAGTTAGAGCCCATTTCATAGACCCCTTAACAGACGACGTCACACTGGCTGCACGCAGCCAGTATGCGCGCAACGAAACCCATTATATCAGGTCTCGTTAGGACGCGTCTCACTAGCCAACACACACAAGAGGGGGTTGGGGTGTGCTGAAACCAGTGCACCCCGAAACAGGTTGGGAATTGATTGCGTGAAACAATCACCTGTGCGTCCAGGCTCAATGTTAGTAAACAAATAATTGGTCTATGGTCATAATTCGTCGTATAAATGCCTTTATTATAGAAGCGTGTCTTTGTTTTTTTCTGAATAGATGGAGACACCAACATAAATAAACGTTGGACGACATTTTCCATTCCATTTGATCTGTTATAGCCTTGCCCTTGGATTAAACAAAATTATAGCCTTGATCCCAGGCTAGATCTGTTATAATATCAAAATATCAGAGGTGGAAAAAGTACTCAAATTCTTTACCTAAGTAAAAGTACCAATACTGGAATATAAAAATACTCTGTTACAAGAATAAAAAAATTACTTGAGTAAAAGTACAAAAGTATTGGCATCAAAATGTACTTAAAGTAACAAAAGTAAAAGTACAAAATATTTGAAAAATAGCTGATCTACAAGCTCACAACGCGTCGCGCTGCAAGGCGTTGTGAGCTTGTAGATCTGCTATTTTCAAATAGCCTGGGTATAAAATAGGGCTAAAGTGGTTAATGTACGTTTTATTATATCATAGTTTAGATCTGAAAAGTAACTAGTAACTAAAGTTTTCAAGTAAATGTAGTGGAGTAAAAGTATTTGCCTCTGAGATGTAGTGGAGTAGAAGTATTGGAAATTGGAAATACTCAAGTAAAGTACAAATACCTCAAAATTGTACTTAAGCACAGTACTTAAGTAAATGTACTTAGTTACTTTCCACCACTGCAAAATATGATGCATGCTTTGCCTCGTGCGTTCTCAGGCTTGGTCTATAAGTGGTTCTCAAAGTGGGGTCCGGGGACCCCCAGGGGTCCTTGATAAATTAAATATATAATATAATATATAATATAGCAACAAAATCAGTTCAATCACTTTAACCCTATTCATCTATACCAGCTTTATCTGTTGTTTTAACCACATTTGAACCACCCAAATACTTAGGCGTTCCCTGCACACAATATTTACAGATGAGGGTTTGCGGACAAATGCATATTATTTTGGGCTTGGGGTCCTTGACATGAAAAAGTTTGGGAACCACCGTGGGCAGGTAATAGTAATGATTACTTACCGAGTTACCGTTGACAATATGTCCTCCACTTCAATATGTCCTCCAGGTGGTTCTGTGGAGATCTCCCCCATATGGAGCTATAAGCCCACTCTTGGACAACATTCCTGCCTGGACTGGACAGGCACTGGTTCTCCATCTGTTTCATGGGGCGACCTCCCTTCCTTCTCCAACTGGGCAGGGGTTCCATTGCAGGCCAGGGGCCACCATAGGGCTTGTAGTTGTGGTGGTGGTGGTGTTGGGGTGATGTTTGTGGCAGCTGTCATTAACATGTGGAGCTGTCTGGTTGTCTGAGTGTGTGCATGCCGTGACCCATCCAACTCCACTTTCTCTTTCGAATTTGTCACTTTGTCCTTTTCCACAGGTCCACTTCATGGCTTATCTCCATGCTTATCACATCAGTGGTGTAAAGTAACTAAGTACATTTACTCAAGTACTGTACTTAAGTACAGTTTTGAGGTATTTTTACTTTCCTGGAGTATTTCCAATTTTCGGTACTTTTACTTCTACTCCACTAGGCAAATATTATACTTTTACTCCACAAAAAAATAAAAACTTACTAGTTACTTTGCAGATATAAATTATTATATTATAAAACATACATTTACCACTTTAGCCCTATTTTATACCTAGGCTAATTGAAAATAGCCGATCTACAAGCTCATACCGCGTTGCGATGTGAGCTTGTTGTGAGCTTGTAGATCTGTATTTTCAAACAATTTTGTACTTTTACTTTTGGTACTTTATTTTGATGCCAATGCTTTTGTACTTTTACTCAAGTAACATTTTGAACACAGGCCTTTTAATTGTAACAGAGTCTTTTTTATAATGTGGTATTGCTACTTTTACTTATGTAAAATATCTGAGTACTTCTTCCACCACTGATGCTTATCTCCTGCTGCAGAGGCAGGTGCTTGTTGATTAAAGGTAGAGTCAGTGATATTCCTTTGTTAAAATAAGTGTTGAATTTCTATATAGGCCTATGTAGGCTATTCAGATAGAAACCATTGCTATTGTTTGTTCAGTAACATGTCTCTCCAGTAACATGTCTCTCCAGCTCTTTAATGAACCTAAAATTACATTTTCAGGTCAGGATACCTATTGTAGCTAATCAGGATAGAGAACTCAGACAAGATACAAATTAAACTAGAAAAAGTGCTCCTCGGAGCACAGGTCTCCGCCAGGTCACGTCGTTATTGTGGCCTCCTGGTGGCGCTATAATAGGACAATGTGAAAAGGGTGGCATTTCTTCCTCTGCCTAGTGGGAATGAGCGTGCATTCATGATTTGAGGCATTTTGTTGCAAAAATGTGTTTTGCTAAATTAGACCTGCTGGTGGCGCTATAACAGGGCAATGTGAAAAGGGGGTCATTGCGTCCTTGGCCTAGTGGGAATGTGTGTGCAATTTCACGGAAATCACACACTGCGTTCATGATTTGAGACATTTTGTTCAAAACGGAACAATCCTGCCAACTTTGGAAGCCAACCTTAGCCAATCAGGATGTAATATGAAATATCGGACAGATCCGTCTTGATCACATGACTATAGAGATACTGTGTACCGATTTGCGTGATATTTGGATAACATCTGTAGGAGTAATATCCAAAAATGTGTTTTGCACAAATCGGCCTCCTGGTGGCGCTATAACAGGCCCATGTGAAAAATTTGGGGCAGAGGTTCTGCTGTGGCATCGAGGGAGTGTGTGTGTGCAGTTTCACAGCGACTGGGGCAGCGGTGGCGGAGATTAGCTGGTAACAGACAGAAGGACGGACGGACACACACACACACACACACACGGACGGACGGACGGAGGGTAAAACATACTCTCTCGCCATGCCTTCGGCCTGGCGGAGACAACAAGTGAAATTGGAAGTGATGACACAGAAAAAAGCTGATGAATGGGTAGGCTATAGGCTACTCTCTCCTGATTGGTTGAAAATGTGCAACCCACCGTAATGTATTTTCTGTTTATTAAAGAGCTGGAGTCAGTGATGGGGAGACCCCTGTACTGAACAAACACTCAACGATTACAGAATATAGTGCTTTAACCTTTTAACCAAAAAAAAACTGTTTTGTTTTCACCACAACAATATCACATACACCCTGCAGCCTGTGTGTTGTCTGGCAAAATGTGCTTTTAATAATAAAGCCTATTCTAATCCTTAAAGACTGAAGCTGTATTTGTTTATTATATTTTATAACGATTTTTTTTGCCATATAGAACTAAACCACTTATATGTTGCTGGGGTAGTTTCTGTAATTCTGCCTATTCAATTATGAGAAATCTGTCTTACCCTAAGAGGACTGACCGTGGTGGGTAGCTATTGGGACGTAAGTCGGGGCTTGATCAACCCCGGCTGGGTCACCTGGGCGAGGATGTATGTTGCAAGACCCGAAACACCATAGACATATAAAGGTAGACGCCTCCTCTGGCTCTAAAGCGTGTGTATGGCGGACGCACTTCCGCTTCTGGGGGGCAGCTGGGAATTTCCGCGTATGTCACAGAAGGGGGCGTTCAGTAGGCCAATGAGAGGCAGGTGGGGGCGGGACAACTAGATTCTGACAAGTCCTGGAAAAGACGCGCTGTGATTGGCCAGTAGTCAACGCGCTGTGATTGGCCAGTGCCCGTGCCCCCCGGAAATATGGCGGCCACCATACCAAGCACGTCGCTCCAATGAACTGCAGAGGCCAATGAGGTATCCAGGTTTCTATATCTGTGCGAAACACCCGTTGGCTACAACACTGATGATACGTCCCAGGTGCATCCATGTGATGTTTTTTCGTTATGTACAAAGTGGACATTATGGCCTTGTGCTATAGTAGGGAAAAGGTCATGGGGTCTCTCAAATTATTAGGGTTCATCCTCTTGGGGGGCATGAATGTGCCCTGCAAGTTTCATGGCAAATCTGCTCATTGCATTTTGAGATGTACTGTATGTGTGGGGGGATGGGGGGGGGCCTGAGGCAGTCTCAGGCCCAGGGGCCCGGCAGCTACGCTGTATCATGTACGGGCCCTCATAAGTACCCGTATCTTCCGTATTGTTCAATAAAAAGCATTTTAATCCGATTGGTGGCCATTTTATAATGTACCAACAGTGCAATACACCTCTTAACCGCTAGGGTCGCGCAGTTGAAAGCATACGGAGAAAATGACCACTGATTGGATTAAAATGCTTTTTATTGAACAATACGGAAGATACGGATACTTATGAGGGTCCGTACATGATTGTAACATCCGTGGCCATGGGGTAAGTACTTTATATTTTAAATCTGAATGTGTATGTAGATGTACGAACCCTAAGTGTGAAAGTGCAAAGACATTTGTTTTGTCTAGTGGCTAGTGTCTAGTGGCGGTGCGGGCTACGGGGACGGTCTTGAATGTGAGTGACAGGTGCGTCACAGCGTTTTTCTAGAATCCGCTGGCTGCAAAAAACTGTGGCCGCGCCAGGGCCGTGTTTATGCACAGGCAATGTAGGCACATGCCTATGTCTTGTCGGGGGGGGGGGCCGAAAAATGCCCCCCAAAAAAAAAAAAAAAAAAATTAAAAAGTTTTTTATTTTTTTTTATTTTTATTAAATAACATAAGCCTAACCTAACCCTAACCCTAACCCTAAAACCGAAATAAAGTAACAAAGAAACGCCCAAAAACGGCCACAATCCGCGAAATAACCGCAAAATTTCGCGCGCGCGCGCTTCGCGCGCGCGCGTGGGTCGTGCACATGCACGCGCGCTGGGGGGGGGGGCCCGAAAACTGTCCGTTGCCTAGTGCGCATTTTGACATTAACACGGCCCTGGGCCGCGCACAACCTGCGTTTAACAGCGGCCAGCCAACTTTTGGTGAGAGCGCGCCCTTACAAGTAAAGGTCCAGAATTAAGAATTTACTTGAGTAAAAGTACAAAAGTATTGGCATCAGAATGTACTTAAAGTACCAAAAGTAAAAGTACTAACATATTTGAAAATAGCAGATCTACAAGCTCACAACTTTTTTTTTTAGGGTGACATAAATGAACTAATATGTGCCGTGACAGTATTTCTCTACCAAGTCATAATACAAATAGTCCCATCCCCAGCTTGATGCATGCATCCAACAGTCAATTTAGAGCTGGCTATCCAGCTATTGCCTGTTGAAATAGAATATTATGTACTTTCCACATAAATACTCTACTGTTGTTGACACACTTTATTTGTAAGAAGACACTCATTTGCTCATCAGCCCTGAATCACAATCGTTCTTTCTTTCAGGAGTGCCCCTTCCAACGGCAAGAGTTATGCTGTGAAGGGCAGTCCCAACGTGAACTACAATGTTCCGACTTGGACTGCCATTCCTCTTTCTGGGGACACAGTTCTCCGCATCACCTTGAAGGATGCCAGTCAGTTTGACAATGACAACAAGGTGAGTTAAGCAGAACACAGGATGGCCCCAGGCCCTCACAGAACAGCACACCAATTACTAACCTGGAAATATCTTGAACACAAATAAAGTGAAATGTATGCATTTGCATAAAGTGAACACACTTTATGCAAGAGGAAAGTTTATTCATGAGAAAATATGCAAATAGTTGAATATTTTCATATTCAGATGGTTCTTTCGGATCAGCGGATCGGTAGGCAGCAGTTCTGGTAGGAGACCCAAAGGAGACTCTTTGTGTCTCCTACCGGAACCACTGCCGGTCATCAAAAAATATCCATGAGTTCAAGTCTCCATGGGGTGACTAATCGATAGAGAGAAAGTCATTTTGGGGGTGAACTATCCCTTTAAGCTGCAGCTTTTCATTATCATGTTCCCTTATATCACTGCTTGTGATGTGCTCAGTACCTATTTAGTATCTAAGCTACTTGAATGAGATATTTCATGGATAATAGTTTGAATGCACTTGACGTGTAAAATCATAATCTTTTTACAAACCTTTATATATTCTGTAAATAATGACATAATGGCATTGTCATCCTCTGTATGTGTAAGTAATTATCTTCATTTTTATTTTTAAGTTAACAGTCGTCTACTATGGCGGAGACGGTAAATTCATCAGTGAATTCATCCTGCATATCACAGTTCCTGGTATGTAAGAGGCAAGAGCCTGATTCATGTCCTTTTGTGTTGAGTTGGCTGGCTCACATACAGTATGCCTAGTTTACATTAACCCAGATAAGCTCTTATGCTAACTTTGAGAATCCCACAGTGGTGTAAAGTAACTAAGTACATTTACTCAAGTACTGTACTTAAGTACAATTTTGAGGTACTTTTACTTTATTGGAGTATTTCCTATTGTCTATAATTTTACTTTTACTCCACTACATCTCAGAGGCAAATATTGTACTTTTACTCCACTACAATTATTTGAAAACTTTAGTTACTTTGCAGATATACATTATTACATAATAAAACATACATTAACCACTTTAGCCCTGTTTTATACCTAGGCTATTTGAAAATAGCCGATCTACAAGCCCACAACACGTTGCATCGTGACGCGTTGTGAGCTTGTAGATCGACTATTTTCAAACATTTTAGTACTTTTAATTTTAGTACTTTAAGTACATGTTGATACACTTTTATATTGCTATATTCATAGAATCCTGCAGCCAACTTAGAGGAACAGTCATGACCAAACCAATCAGACTGACTCAAAAAAACGTTGTGTACGTGCTCGGGACGGAACTCATTGTTGATATCAGCGGGTAAGCCAACAATTACCAGAATATGTCAGATAATGTAATGTAATATCTGTTATTTCTACTCTGTATGAGTTTAGATTTGGTACATTTGAATCTGTTGTGTGCCCTACTTAGTTGACATAGGCTAGTGAATGTTCAGCCTTTTATATATATATATATATATATATATATATAGAGAGAGAGAGAGAAACTCCCACTGCTTATCTCAGGAAGATAAAATACAACCCAAATACATGTGTTGATTGTGTTTGTTATATTAAACATACCATTTTGAATCTTCCTTCCAGAGCTATGCATGAGGCCCAAGGAGACATATCATTTTAAGGGATAGTCCATAAGAAAACTTTCACTTTATAGCTCCACTTATTCACCACCCCATGTCAGTCATTAAGTTAAGTCAAATCAAGTCAAGTCAATTTTATGTATAAAGCACGTTTAAAAACAACCAGGTTGACCAAAGTGCTGTACAGCATGATAAAAACACCATAAAAAATAAACAGCATTGCAAAAACAACATAAAAAATAAATAAATGAACATTTAAATGAACTAATTTTTGCCGTGACAGTATTTCTCTATGAAGTCATAAGACAAATAGTCCCATCCCCAGCTTGATGCATGCATCCAACAGTTCATTTAGAGCTGGCTATCCAGCTGTTGCCTGTTGAAATAGAATATTATGTACTTTCCACATATACTCTACTGTTGTTGACACACTTTATTTGTAAGAAGACACTCATTTGCTCATCAGCCCTGAATCACAATCGTTCTTTCTTTCAGGAGTGCCCCTTCCAACGCAACGACTTTTGCTGTGAAGGGCAGTCCCAACGTGAACTACAATGTTCCGACTTGGACTGCCATTCCTCTTTCTGGGGACACAGTTCTTCCCATCACCTTGAAGGATGCCAGTTAGTTTGACAATGACAACAAGGTGAGTTAAGCAGAACACAGGATGGCCCCAGGCCCTCACACAACAGCACACCCATTATTAACCTGGAAATATCTTGAACACAAATAAAGTGAAATGTATGCATTTTGCATAAAGTGAAAACGCTTTATGCAAGAGGAAAGTTTATTCCTGAGAAAATATGCAAATAATTGAATATTTTCATATTCAGATGGTTCTTTCAAACAGTTATGCGGACTCTCTATACGCATTCAGCTATGGCTGTCCAAAATGTTGTCAACTTTTTACTGGAAGGATTAAGCGTGCTCAGAGAAACTGGTTTATAGGAAAATAAGAATTACATAATGGCATTGTCATCCTCTATCTGTGTAAGTAATTATCTTTCATTTTACTTTATTTTTTAAGTTAACAGTCGCCTACCATGGCAGTGACGGTGCATTCATCAGTGAATTCATCCTGCATGTCACAGTTCCTGGTATGTAAGAGCCTGATACATGTCCTTTTGTGTTGAGTTGGCTGGCTCATTTACATACAGCATGCCTAGGCTAGCTTACATTAACCCAGATAAGCTCTAATGCTAATTGTGAGAATCCCACAGGTGTAAAGTAACTAAGTACATTTACTCAAGTACTGTACTTAAGTACAATTTTACTTTTACTCCATTACAATTATTTGAAAACTTTAATTACTACTGTAGTTACTTTGCAGATATACATTATTACATAATAAAACATACATTAACCACTTTAGCTCTATTTTATACCTAGCTTATTTGAAAATAGCCGATCTACAAGCTCACAACGCGTCGCATCGCAACGTGTTGTGAGCTTGTAGATCGACTATTTTCAAACATTTTAGTACTTTTACTTTTGGTACTTTAAGTACATGTTGATACCAATACTTCTGTACTTTTACTCAAGTAAATTGTTAATTCTGGACTTTGATTTGTAATAGAGTACTTCTACATTGCAGTATTGATACTTTTAAGTAAAACATTGGAGTACTTTTTCCACCACTGGAATCCCAAATGTATCATTAATAAATGGGACAGAGAACCTTGGCTCATGTGTTCTGTCTGTTAGATCTGTTCAAGTTATTTAGTTATTTAGTTATTCAGGCCGCGACCCCCACAAAATAATCATATTTGAACTGGGGACCCCCCACCTTGGAATGTAGTTGAGGCGTTACATTTTCAGTTCCACAGATAAGTATTGTGAAAATAACAGAGCTTGAAGATTGGTTATTTTCACAATTTCTTCCTTTTTCTCATTATTTGACATGTTATGTGCTTGCACATGTACACAGTGGTGGAAAAAGTAGTCAAATTCTTTATTTAAGTAAAAGTACCAATACTGCAATATAGAAATACTCTGTTACAAGTAAAAGTCCATAATTAAAAATGTACTTGAGTAAAAGTACAAACGTATTGCCATCAAAATGTACTTAAAGTACCAAAAGTAAAAGTACTAAAATGTTTGAAAATAGCAGACCTACAAGCTCACAACGCATTGCGTGAGTTTGTAGATTTGCTATTTTCAAATAGCGTATGTATAAAATAGGGCTAAAGTGGTTAATGTATGTTTCCTAATATTATAACTTAGATCTGCAGGTATTGGAAAAAGTATTGGAAATTGGAAATACTCGAGTAAAGTACAAATACCGCAAAATTGTACTTAAGTACAGTACTTAATTAACTGTACTTAGTTACTTTCCACCACTGCATGTACACACCTCAGTTTTGCTTGCCTTGTACTATTATTGGGTCACTAATTGTTCTTTTTTTTTTCAGTGTCTACACCTTCTCGCCACTAGAGTCGAAGTAGTACACAAATCCAATGGTCTCCTAAGTAGGCGTGGTTTGCTTCTCCCCTGACCATCTCACCACCTCCCCCTCCCCTCCCCATACCTGGCTGACAACATCATGTGGATGTGCATTTGATTTGCATTTGTGTATTTTCTTCATTAAAGAAAATTAATGCTTTACATATTTGAAAGTGCACTGTTATTGGCAAATATGCTTTTTAAGAAACAAAGAAAATAAAATTCCCCCCACAAACACACACGTATTATTCAGTCTTATGATAGATGTGCTCCTGTTTCTTCTAAACATTGTAACAGGGACAGGGTATACATTTTTACCACTATAGATTATAGTGCGTTTAGCATGAATGTTTAGCAAAATGTCATGATTCCCAAATCATATACCCAAGGTAAATAATTACATAAATAGAGTTCAGAGAGAACTAGAAAAAGTGCTCCTCGGAGCACAGGTCTCCGCCAGGTCAGGTAGGTTATTGTGGCCTCCTGGTGGCGCTATAATAGGCCAATGTGAAAAGGGTACCATTTCTTCTTAGGCCTTGCACGGCAATCGGAAACTGACTGCATTCATGATTTGAGGCATTTTGTTAAAAACATTTGTTTTGCTAAATTAGACCTGCTGGTGGCGCTATAACAGGCCAATGTTAAAAGGGTAGCATTTGTTCCTCAACATAGTGTGAATGTGTGTGGACAGTTTGACCGCAATCGGACGGTGCGTTCATGATTTGCAGAATTTTGTTCAAAACATGCCACTGATGCAAACTTTAGATGTCAATCTTAGCCAATCAGGATGGAATATGAAAAATCAAACACCTCCGTCTTCATCACATAGAGATCCTGTGTAACAATTTGCGTGAAATTTGGATAAAATGGGAAGGAGTAGTATAAAAACATGTGTTTTACATAAGTCGGCCTCCTGGTAGCGCTAAAAAAGTGAAAAATGCAGGGCAAAGGTTTTTCCTTGACCTCTAAGGAATGCGCATACAAAGTTTTACACAGATCGGTGCAGTTATAGTTAAAAACACAAACACAAACAAAAACACAGTGCTGCGAAACTGTGCACTAGCGTGCACAGTTTCGCAGCGGCCGGGGCAACAGTGCCAGAGATTAGCTAACGGACGGACAGGACGGACGGACGGACACAAAACATACTCTCTCGCCATGCCTTTCGGCCTGGCGGACACAACAATAGTGTGTCAGAGAAAACATATGATACCAGGTAAACAATGAACCTAGCATCTATTTAAATACCATTCTGCATATTTGCAGTGGTCATAGCAGAATCATTAGAGAGCCAGTCTGTGGAGACAGAGGCCCTGGTTGGTCCAGGTTTGATTCCAGGCCAGGCCAGCAACTGTGAGTAATGTTATATTAATGTATTCTATGAACGTGGTTGTAGTCATATAGGATATTCTCTTTTATCATGTCATGCAAATTCAATGAATGACATGTTTTAATACTTTTTTTTCCTTTTTTTTAATACATTTGAAAAAAGAAACAGACAGATACACAGCCTGTGCGTGCATGTGTGTGCGTGTGCGTGTGCGTGTCATGTGTGTGCACGTGCGTGCGTGCATGCACCATGTTGTGAAGACATGTTATCCTATAGTATGAATAATAGTGATGATGATGATAATAATAAGAATGCTCTGCTGTGGCAAGTACAGTATAAGTACAATGATAGTACATGTACAACAGTAAAGCAATTATATAATTTTCTTCTTTCTTTGCACCAGTAGTTTTCTAACTGTGTTGTCATTTAGTAAGAACATCCTCACAACAAGACAAAGAGGATGAAGGTGTTAAATATGAGGAGATTGGCATCACTGCAAATGAAATGAAAGTCTTGGATCAACTTGGTGAGTGATATTTACATTGTCATCAGACAGTGATACACATTCATTATTTAACCCTGTCTCACTGACTGTATAACACCACTGTACCACTGTTCTCGGAGTGGATGTCGACGAACCACCTGAAGCTCAACCTGGACAAGACCGAGCTGATGTTCCTCCCGGGGAAGGGATCCGGGGAAGGGCTGTCCGCACCGAGACATGGCCATCACCATTGATAATGCTGTGGTGACGTCAACTCGGACTGCGAAGAATCTGGGTGTGACCTTGGACGATCAACTGTCGTTCTAGGCTAACATTGCATCAGTGACACGGACCTGCAGATTCCTCCTCTACAACATCAGGAGGATTCGCCACTTCCTCACGGAGAAGGCAGCCCAGGTGCTCATCCAGGCTCTTGTCATCTCCCGCCTGAACTACTGCAACTCCCTCCTTGCTGGTGCTCCGGCATCTGCCATCAGACTTCTGGAGCTTGTTCAGAAAGCTGCGGCTCGTCTGGTGTTCAACCGCCCCAGGTTCTCCCACACAACTATCCTTCTCCGTTCTCTGCACTGGCTCCCCGTAGCGGCTCGCATTCAGTTTAAAACCCTGGTGCTAGCCTATAGGGCAGTGAAAGGAACAGCTCCTTCCTACCTCCGGGCTATGGTTGATGCCTACACCCCTGCCCGACCACTTCGGTCTGCCACCTCGGGGCGACTGATTGCCTCGTCACTCAAGGGTCCTTCTGGTCGATCGACACGGTCACAACTTTTTTCTGTTCTGGCCCCACAGTGGTGGAATGAACTTCCCACTGAAGTCATGACAGCAGAGTCACTGCCCATCTTTCGCCGCAGGCTGAAAACCCACCTCTTCAGGAAACACTACCCTTCCTCTTTGTCTGGCTTACTTGTTGTTAACTAGTTGTACGAACTCTTGTTTTATTGTTGTACTGTTTTATTGGATCTTGTTTAGTCGATACACTTTTTGTATTAGCTCGTGCTCATTTGATTTTGCTATCTTGTTTCATCTGTTTAAGAAAGTAGGTAGCTGATATATAGCACTTTTACCTTAGCGCTAGGTATACTCTTGGTTGCTTGTTTTTGCAGGAAATGCACTTAAGACTTCTGGTGATTAGTAGTTTCGTTCCCTACCTATGTTGAATGCACTTATTGTAAGTCGCTTTGGATAAAAGCGTCTGCTAAATGACTGTAATGTAATGTAATGTACATAAGAGACTCAACAGTGATCTAACCCTAAAGATAACACTATCACACACAAGAAATACAGTACAAACATATTGGCATCAGAATATAGGCCTTGCATTACTAAATGTAAAAGTACTCATTATGCAGAATGGCTCATTTCACAATCGTATTATAGGATTGTAATTAGTAATGCTTTAATGTATTCATCACTTTAAAGGAATACTTAACCCCCAAAAATGACCTTTCCCCCCAATCAATTACTCACCCTGTGAAGCCTTGAATTCAGGGAGATTTTGTGTTTGAATACAAAATAGAATACAAAACGAAGAGAATAGGGTTCCAGAATAAACAACAGCAATACAAATCAGATTATAAACGTATATAACCTGTCAAATAATTGTAGAAAAAGTACAACGTTTGCCTCTGAGATGTAGGCTATAAAGTATGAAAAATGGAAATACACAAGTAAAATTACCGCTAAATTATACAGTACTTGACGGTACTTGAGTAAACATTACTTGAGTAAATACCAGGGTATTAAGTACCCTGCTACTTACTGTACTTTCCACCACAGAGACTTGGCAACAGTCCTGTGATGCTGTACATTTATAGGCCCAGTGATAAGACGTATAACATTTCTATTTGTGAAGGACATCAGTGTCTTCTGATGTGGACATCCTGTGAGACATAATGTCACATTTAGCTATAGGAGGCAGGCAAGCAGAGACAGATATAGAGTGTTTACATGAAGAGGAGTCTCACTGAGGTCAGGAGGTGACAGTGGGAAAGACACAGAGAGCCCAGCCAAGGAGACATGCTTTCAGTGATGCAAAGTAACTGAGTACATTTACTCAAGTACTGCACTTAGACATAAGCACAATTTTGAGGTATTTTTACTTTACTGGAATATTTCCAATTTTCATATTTGAAAACTTTAGTTACTAGTTACTTTGTAGATTTGTATTATTACAAAACCACTTCAGAACTATATACTTTTGCAATTTGAAAATAGCTGATCTAGTGGGCTATTTTCAAAGATTTTTACACATTTTGAGAACTTGTGAAATGGGATATTCTGCAAAATGAGTACTTTTACGTAGCACTTGCCCTGTTATAATATGAAAATATGATGCATGCTTTGCCTCGCGCGTTTTCAGGCTTGGTCTATAAGTGGTTCTCAAAGTGGGGTCCGGTGACCCCCAGGGGTCCTTGATAAAATATAATTTATATGATATAGTATAATATATAATAACAGAATCAGTTCAATCACTTTAACCCTATTCATCTATACAAGCTTTATCTGTAAATCTGTTGTTTTAACCACATTTTAACCACCCAAATACTTAGATATAGTGTTCTCTGCACAAAATATTTGAGGATGAGGGTTCGCGGACAAATGCATATCATTGACATGAAAAAGTTTGGGAACCACTGTGGGCAGCCAGGTAATAGTGATGATTACTTACCGTTGACAATATGTCCTCCACTTCAATATGTCCTCCAGGTGGCTCTGTGGAGATCTCCCCCATATGGAGCTATAAGCCCACTCTTGGACAACATTCCTGCCTGGATCGGACAGGCAGGTTCTCCATCTGTTTCATGGGGCGACCTCCCTTCCTTCTCCATCTGGGCAGGGGTTCCATTGCAGGCCAGGGGCCACCATAGGGCTTGTAGTTGTGGTGGTGGCTGGCTTATCTCCTGCTGCTGAGCCAGGGGATTGTTGATTAAAGGTAGAGTGATATTCCTTTGTTAAAATAAGTGTTGAATTATAGGCCTATATAGAACTATTTAGGCCTATTATTCTGATAGTAACCAATGCCATTGCTATAGAGTGTTTGTTCAGTAACAGGGGTCTCCACTCCATGTCTCTCCAGCTCTTGAATGAACAGAAAATGAACAGATCTTTTCCAGGTCAGGATACCTATTGTATCCAATCAGAATAGAGAACTCAGACAAGATACAGATTAAGCAACTACTCTCTCCTGATTGGTTGAACAACTGATTTGTTGAACTGTATGCAGAATGTAAAAAAATCACACCCTGTGTGAAGGTAGCGGCGCCTTTGAATACATTATGTCATCGATATGTGTTTATAATGTGTTTATAGCCATGTGTCATGTGAAGCTTGACCAATCACTTTGTTGACGGGTCTGACCAATCAGAGCGTCGACGACAGATAAAGTTAAATTGAGGATCTAACTTTAAATAACTTACCTAGAAGGAGACTTTAGCCAAATAAAAATATATACAAAACAAAACATGAGGAAATAAAAAATAAACCTTGACATCATAGTGATGTCATGAATAGTCCCCTTGCCTGACAAATCACAACCTTGACGGGCCTGACCAATCAGAACCTTGACGGGCCTGATCAATCAGAACCTTGACGGGCCTGACCAATCAGAACCTTAACGGACTCTTGGATTCTCGATCGTCTCTATCAAACCATTCTGTCATAACGGATGACTGGGTCCCGAACTCAGACTTTCTATACATTCACCCTTCATCTGTTCTTGTATCTTTCTCTTTCTATTCGTCATATTAACTTTAAATAACTTACCTAGACGGAGACTTTAGCCAAATGAATAATAAGATGAAGTCATTGTCATCGTTTATATAGACATCGAATTCTATATTCATGACATCATAGTGATGTCATGAATAGTGACCAATCACAACTTTGGCGCACCTGACCAATCAGAACGTTGACGCACCTGACCAATCAGAACGTTGACGCACCTGACCAATCAGAACGTTGGCGCACCTGACCAATCAGAACGTTGACGCAAAAGCCAGGCATAGAGGGCTAATATCCGCTCTATACCTAAAGGTATAGAGCGGCTAGCGCCGCTAAAAATCTGTTTCTTAAAGAGCTGGAGTCAGAGATGGGGAGACCCCTGTTACTGAACAAACAGTCAATGATTACAGAATATAGTGCTTTAACCTATAATAGTAATTTAAAAAAAAAAACGTTTTGTTTTGACCACAACAATATCACATATAGGCTACCCCACCTTTAATGTTTGCAGCCTATGTGTTGTCTAGCAACATGTGCTTTTAATAAAGCCTATTCTAATCCTTTAAGGCGTATTTGGTTATATTTTATAACGATTGTTTATTTTGCCATACAGAAACCAAAGGCATGGTATCAGAAAAAACAAACAAACACAAATCTAAGCAGACACAATTAAAGGACCAACAAAAAAAGGAATTCAAAATAAGACTAATTAAAACGGGACCTGCTATCACATGCTGTTGACCAATATATTATTACAGTAGGCTGTATCCTATAAAACAGTGGCTCTCAACCTTTTCAGGCCAAGACCCAAAATAATCATATTTGAACTGGGGACCTCCCAAATAATCGTATTTGAACCCCCCCAAAATAATCACATTTTAACTGGGGAGTGGGACCCCCCAAATGAATCATATTTGAACTGGGGACCCCCACCCTGACAAGCACTTGGAATAGGCTCTATGCACAGCAGCCATATTGGAAAGAAATTGGGCCTCTTCTTACTTCCTTCACAGGTGTTACCAATGATACTAATGAAGGCTCTGTTCCATTCTGGTCAGGGTGCTGATATTGTGCATGTTGGCTCTCTAGAAACCCTCCATTTTGGTTCCCAAATGGCCCCTTATGGTGGGTGTGTAACTCTGAGAGTGTACAAATGGAACCAAATGGACCCGTAAGGGTTCCATTTGTACACTCTCAGAGTTATGGAGGTCCTTGAAAATAAGACAACCACTATGCCACACTATGGAACAGAGCCTTAATTAGTATCATTGGTAACACCTGTGAAGGAAGTAAGGAAGGGGCCCAATTCATTCCCAATATGGCACACAGTTACATATCACATGCCTCACATTTTAGATAATTACATTATATATTATTTTAGATAATTAAGGAGAAGTGGAGTAGGCCTGATATATTTCCATTTATAAGCTCTCCTCCTGCCCTGTCATTTTCTGGGCTGAATGTGTGCGTGTGTAAATCCGCGTGCGTGGACAAATGATGCTGCAGTTGAGTCACGCGCACAGTCACACGCTCGTAAATTAACCCCCGTTTTGTCGCATAGTCATATGAATAGTGGCCATATAGTCAGCGTTGCCATGTCTGCTTATTATAAGCGACTTTGGGCTTGTTTTTCTGTAAAGTTGCTTGTAAATATTGGTGGTTGCAGGTTGCGGTTTTTTAGGCTTGTTTCTAAATTGTTTGCTTATTTGGGCTTGTTTCCTAATGTCAGTGGTTCTCAAATATTTCCATGATCAATGACTGCCAAATTAATGTATTTGTCTTTGTCCACGGACCCCCATCTGAAAATATGTATTTGCCAAGGTTGTTAAAATGTTTAACAAGATTGCCATTTTTTCCCCCAAGTTTTTTTTTTTTTAAATAGCAGATCTACAAGCTCGCAACGCGTCGCATCGTGAGGTGTTGTGAGCTTGTAGATCTGCTATTTTCAAATAGCCGTTCCGTTCGTTGCCTAGTCGCTTCTTTTGGGCTTGTTTTCATAGACCTGCATGGTTGCTTATTTCTCTCGCAAAATCTGGCAACACTGATAGTAGCTTTTACAGTGGCTAATCTGGCTATAGTGCCTACAATATACAGCAGCCAATATAGACTCCATAATATATGCCCCAAAAAACAACAGATCTACAAGCTCACAACGCGACACGTGAGCTTGTAGATCTGTTATTTTTTTGTATTCGTGCCAGGCGACACCCCCGCCGCACGATGGCTGTATAGACCCAGCCCTGGTAGGCCTACATGACTGTCATGATATGTCATGGATGATCTTCAAAATAGCGTTTGCACTTTCTCCTTTTTTGGCCCGTACATCTACATAAACGTTCACATTTCAAATATAAAGTACTGACCCTATGGCAACGGATGTTACAATTATGTTCGGCCCCATAGATGTACCCGTATCTTCCATGTTATTCAATACAAAGCATTTTAATCCGATTGGTGGCCATTTTCTTCGTATTTTCTCCATATGCTTTTAACCACGTTAACCTATCGGTTAGGGGGTGTATTGCACTCTGATACATTATAACTCTATGAGAAAATGTCCACCAATCGGATTAAAATGCTTTTTATTGAACAATACGGAATATACGGGTAGGCTACTTCTGGGGACTTCTGTACATAATTGTAACATCCATGGCCATGGGGTCAGCACTTAAGTTTTACATCTGAACGTTTATGTAGATGTACGGACCAAAAAAGAGAGAAATTGCAAACACTGTGTTGAAGTTCATCCAAGACGGTCATGACAGATAGATGACCGTCTTGTTGTGATCCAAGGCTAGAAGCCTATTAGCAGTGGTGGAAAGTAACTAAGTACATTTACTTAAGTACTGTACTTAAGTACACTTTTGAGGTATTTGTACTTTACTTGAGTAATTCCAATTTGCAATACTTTTACTTCTACTCCACTACATCTCAGAGGCAAATATTGTACTTTTACTCCACTACAATTATTTGAAAACTTTAGTTACTAGTTACTTTTCAGATATAAATTATTACATTATGAAATCAACCACTTCAGCCCTATTTTATACCTAAGCTATTTGAAAATAGCAGATCTACAAGCTCACAACACATCGCATTGTGAGCTTGTAGATCTGCTATTTTCAAACATTTTAGTACTTTTACTTTTGGTACTTAAAGTACATTTTGATGCCAATACTTTTGTACTATTACTCAAGTCAATTTTTAATTCTGGACTTTTACTTGTAACAGAGTATTTCTATGTTGCAGTATTGGTACGTTTACTTAAGTAAAGAATTTGAGTACTTTTTCCACCACTGCCTATTAGACCTAATAATAATAATAATAAAAATAAAGGAATCTTATGTTACTCCCCCTTTAAAAGAACGCACCACTGCGTGCGTTGCGTTGCGGTCATGGGACCCACGCGACACGCGTGTAGGTTTTGTTAACATTGACGCAGCGTCATCCAACCCTGTTCTAAAAGCTGTCACTGCAGGGAGGAGGAGACCAATGTGGATAGTAGCCTAACTGAGTACATTTACTCAAGTAGGCTACTGTACTTGAGTACAATTTTGAGGTATTCATTTTGAATTCCGGATTTTTACTTGTAACAGAGTATTTCTACATTGCAGTATTGATACTTTTCCTTAAGTAAAACATGTGAGCACTTTTTCCACCACTGGAGGAGACAGAGAGAGAGAGAGATGGGAATACGTATTACAACCAGTGTTGCCAGATTCTGTGAGAGAAACAAGCAACCAGGTCTAGGAAAACCAGCCCAAGCGACTATGGGCCACATCACATGGACACTTTAACATATACATCAGCTATTTGAAAATAGCAGATCTACAAGCTCACAAGCGTTGTGAGCTTGTAGATCGGCTATTTTCAAATAAAATCTTGTGGGGAAATTATAATAAGCAGATCTGGCAACCCTGTCTACAACCACTAAATAAATAAC